>NC_049914.1:17586453-17904430 GCF_001411555.2 Juglans regia | reverse complement strand
AGCCCCAATATGCATTCATATGAGGTTGGCAAATTCTTGACTTGGTGCTCATTGTCAATGAATGTTTGGAGAGTCGCATCAAGTCGGGTGAACTGAGATTATTCTGCAAACTTGACATGGAGAAGGCATATGATCGTGTAAACTGGAACTTTTTGTTACACATGCTTGAGAGGTGTGGACTTGGAGCGATGGTGTTCTTGGACCAAATTTTTCATCTCCACTGTATGTTTCTCTATTTTGGTAAATGGTACCCAATGGTTTCCCTTATCTCCATTACTATTTGTTTTCATAATGGAAGCTTTTGGTAAAATGATCACAAGTCTCATGTAAGGGGGATTTCTGATTGGCTTTATTGTTGGGGATGCAAGAATCGGCACACTTGAGATGACCCACCTCTTATTTGTTGATGACACTCTTGTATTCTGTGGGGCTAGTCATAATCACATTCAAGCTTTGTAGGCTCTTTTACTTTGCTTTCAAGCGGCATCGGGCTTGAAAGTGAATCTTACCAAGTCAAAATTAGTTTCGGTTGGAAATGTTTCAAGTGTTTTAAGCTTGGCTAATATCCTGGGATGCAAAGTCTCCACTCGGCCAATGCAGTATCTTGGTCTTCCATTGCGTGCCTCCTTAAGTCGCAGTCTATTTGGAATGGGGTGTTGGAAAAAATGGAGCGCAAACTAGTGAGTTGGAAGAGGCTTTATTTGTCCAAAGGTGGTAGAGTTACGTTGATCAAAAGTACTCTATCTAGCCTGCCTACTTCTTATCTTTGTTTCCAATGCCATGCAAGGTGGCTCACCAGTTAGAGAAATTGCAAATAGATTTCCTATGGGGGGGAATAGATGAAGAATTCAAGTTTCATTTGGTGAATTAGGCTAAGGTTTGTACCCCTATACGTGAAGGCTGGTTGGGAATTCAGAATTTGTTGGTTTTCAACAAGGCTTTATTGGGTAAATGATTATGGAGATATCATGAATAGAGGGGAGCTTTATGGAGAGTGATCATAGATTTAAAATATGGTGGATTGTGGGGAGGATGGTGCTCGAATGAGGTGAGTGAACCACATGGGGTTGGGCTTTGGAAACACATAAGAAGAGGCTGGACCAATCTCCATCGATCAACACGTTTTGTAGTTGGGGATGGCTCTAGAATTAAATTCTGGAATGACTTATGGTGTTGAGACCGAATCCTCAAAGAAGCCTTCCCAATACCATACAACATTGCACACAGATAGGCGGCCTTAGTTTATGGGGATTTCTCTAATGGCTCTCCCCAATGGAACATCATTTTCCCTAGAGCTGCCCAAGATTGGGAAACATTTACAGATTTCTTCAATCTCGTGCACAACTTTGCACATACAACACCCAATGATCTGACGTTTCCTTAAGTTATCTAAGGTGAGGATCTTCCCCAAAGGAAGCCATCCATACAAAGAATATTTCCTTTAGAGGATCTGTAGTCTTTCATATATTCTTCCACAGAAATGGACTTGCATTATGTGTAGAAAGCGACTGGTAAAATAAGCGGACGGTGAACTTACCTTTCTTAGTAGGATGCCAAGAAATCTTATCTTCAACTTCCCCATTTCATTTGAATATAATACACTATATAGTAGAACTCCAAGAAGCGTCAACGTTCCAATCTTGCGCATCTCTAGAGAATGTAATTTTCCACTGGAGGACACCATTGGATAGGTCTACAAGGTTTGCAATCAAGGCTTCTTGCATTCTCGTTATACTGAAGATTTCTAAGTAAACTTCCTTGAGCACCGTGTCATCACCCACCTTAAAACGGGTATATCTAAATATGTATCCCAACCTCTTCTAAACTTCCAAAGGTCCGCCCCACGAGGGCCACTTACCTCATTATGAATTGGAACACATCTGTTTCCTATGTATACTGCTTAGTTACTGAGGAGATGGATTGAGGAAAATAAACTTCGGAATTTTATAATTGTTTGAGGTTGGAATGGCTGTAAGATTCCTGTTTTAGTTTTGATTAGTAAGAGAATTATATTAATAAGAGGAGAACCAAAGAATACAGGAAAACATAAAGTTGGAATGCTGGTGAAATCCTGTAAACTATCAAATACAGTCAATGAGTTCTGCAAATTATGAGAAGAAACATTGCCAAATGCATCGGAGCACTACTATGTCCTTAGAAATGAGAATTTACAAGTTCAAATCAATTACTTTCTTTCAAAGAAAAGTACAAATCAATTACCAATTTGATCCCAAAATTATGTTAAGCCAATGGGCTAAAGATCGTTAGCAATCATACAATGAAGTAGCAAATTCCTGTTTTCTCAGTTCACATAAAGAAGTTACCGTTGGTGTATCTTTCAGAGTGGATGCTAACCGTACAAAATATGTAGGCACTTTATAATGCTGTTTGGCTTCAACCTGAGGCATTCACTATACAATTTGCTACTGCTCAAGCAGTTATTGTTCTATATAAAATTTTGTATGTAAAATTTATTGTGGTGCTTTCTTCAACATGGAAGCTTAAATGGTACTCAAGTTATCTAGTTAATATCTTATGTGTTTCATCTCCTGTTTGTTAGATTCAAACTTGAAGTAGATTCCATAGGGTTCAGAAATCACTTTTCTTGTGTTAGTACGAGGATATCTAATTCATTTGACTTGATGTGTATGTAGGTATTTCCTCTTGTATACCCAATTGGATTTATTTTAGTCTGTTCTGTCTTTTTAGCTACTGTATGTAGGTATTTCCTCTTGTATACCTCTTGTGTACTTGGGTTATGCCTATTCTTGGTAATAAATTTCTTATTAATTATCAAAAAAAAAAATGAGGATCTCTAATTCATTTGACTTGACGTGTACTTTACTGACTGAAAATTACTAATTGAAGACTACTCTCTCCAATCTGCCTTTGCCGTTGCTAAACGCCTGGAAAAGTTGTAGGGGGATTTCCTTTGGGTTGGATTAGGAGAAGAGTTGAAAATCTCACATGGTAAGTTGGGCCAAAGTATGTTCCCTGATCCCCGAGGTGGGTTAGAAGTTTGGAACTTGATTTTATTTAATCATGCACTCTTGGGGAAGTGGCTTTGGCACGATCAGAATGTGAAAGAGGCCTTGTGGAGAATGATTGCAGATGCTAAGTAGGGATGTTTGTGTGGTGGGTGTTGTTCTAATGAGGTCAGGACCATATGTGATACAATCATGGAATAATGTAAGAAAAGGATCGGGAACAGACAATAGAGGAGCTCAAGACTTTCCTTTTGAACACTTTGGGCAACATACATGAACTTTAATGGTCTTACTCTTAATGATTATCTTGTATCTCTCTCTTTCTATTTCTAGTTAGATGATTTTCTTGTACACATCTCATTGTAAGTGGAATGCACCTTTTAGCGTTTTTATATGAAATGATCATTACTAGTAAAAAAGTATTTTAACATAAGAGAATATTTATTGTATTTTTTTCTCCATGCCCCTGACCCTTTCTCTCTGTTTCAATGTGAAATTTGTATTATTAGTCTTTCTGGTGGTTGTTTATGCTGGTAAATCTCGTTTTCTCCCATTGCTAGCTGTCTAATTGCCCCTTCGTCTAAATGTTACAGGGAAAACCTACGAGTAGAATACCTTACTCTTCTTCTTAAACAGTTGACTGAGCCACTGCGAGTGCTGCATAAGGTTGGAAGTACTATTTCTCTACTATATTTAATTTACAAAAAGCTGGTGAAGTTTAAATGGAATATTTGTTGAGTGTACATCCATTCAATGTGAAATGATGACCAGGATGAAGCTGTTCAAAAGGTTGTTGAGTTTATGAATATTTACTCAATAACCCAGGAGGATTTTGATACTATTGTGGAGCTATCAAAATTTCGGGTACCCCTACCTGCTTTGCTTGCACCATGATTATCATAACTGCTATAACGGTATTATTTCATGATTATCTTTATGCATCAGGGACATCCAAATCCACTGGATGGTATACAGCCTGCTGTGAAAGCTGCTCTCACCAAGGCTTACAAAGAAGGAAGCAAGTCAAGAATGGTACGAGCCGCTGATTTGGTTATGCTTCCTGGAATGAGAAAAGCTCCTAAAAAGCGAATCGCAGCAATGCTAGAGCCATCTGGTGATGGATTTGCTGATGTCAATGCTGACACATTGGCAGAAAATGAAGAAGAAAACTCTTCAGATACAGAGGATTTAGGTAAGCTTCCTCACTTAATGCAGGATTTGATCGATCTTCCCTCACATGGTCAATGCTTTTCATTCTTAGTATACAGATAAACAAGGGCAACACCCCTTCCACACCCGCGCTGAAATATATAATCCCTTCGAATTAAAACGTGCCACATGCTTTGACAAAAAAAAAAGAGGGAAGTATGATTGGCAGCCCTTGGGTTCCAGGAAGAGAGAGAAAAGGAAAAGAGGAAAAAACAAATACACCTAGATTTAAAGACCGATAAAATTGATACTTTCTTTTTCTTTTCTTTTTTATGTTTCTTTTGGCTTTCTAACACTACTTTGAGGTATGCCAATAGAGTTCACTCTATACTTGTCAGGAAAAAAAACTTATTTTCGAGTACTAAAGTGATGGAAAAATCAAAAGTCAACTTAATTCATCTCAACCACCCACGACAAGAGGCAAAAAGGGGAAAAACTGATTGATGTTGCTCAAATTTTTATTCTAAGGGTCTCTGTCTGAGTTATTTATGTACAGGTCTTCTCATCTTATAAACAAACAGTAAACTCTAGATCTTTTAATAGCAGTCATTCTTATCTAGTGTGTCTATATTTCATTCTCCCTGCACAGCCTCAAAAAGGGAACAGAAAAGAAAGGAAACGAAAAGTAGTAAGGCATACAAAACATGACGTGCAATGGGAAATGATGAGGGGGAATATGGTTGAAGTTGCATCCCTTACCTTCACTTTTCTGCTTGTGTAGTTTGCTATTTATTTGGCTGGTTGAAAATCCCTAGTGGACGAGGGTTAAATACTGTCACATACGGTAGGGAAGATGGCCCAGGGGTGTTAAGCGGGCCCCCATAACCCAGTCCACCCGGCATATTTGCTCAGCCCGCACTGTACTGGGCAGGTAGGCTGATCAATACTTAAAATACATATAAGTGGATGGGACACGGGGGGTATCCTATCTGCTCCGCCCGCCCGTGGTATATTACTTAAAAACCCTAAAACTTCTCACTCCACATCATATTTTACTTCTCAGTTAGTAACTCACTAACTCGTGCTGGCAGCCTGGCATGGCATGCCACATGCCAAAAAATAAAAAATTAATTTAAACTTAAAAAATAATAATAAAAATATCAATAAAGAAAAAAACTAAAAATAAAGTTAAATTAAAAATTTAGTTATCTGAATAATTATAAAACTTCAAATCATAAATATTTATTTTTATCAGTAAACAAAGAGTTCTATTAATGATAAAGGTAGGCATAGCCCATGCACACGGGTATACAAGAGCGACACCTAAGCATGAGTGTCGAGTGATACAAGAACTTCAAATCATAAAATAAAACTGAAAAGAAATTAGAAAATACAAAATGAAGGAAAGCCCCAAGCCCCCCCGATGGGCAGGGGTGGAACCATATAGATGGGCCCCCGCAAAAAGTTTTAAAAAACCTTACCATGTACTAAGTACATGGTAATCTGCCCCCCCCCCCCCAAAGGCACAACTTTCTGTATTTTTGTTTTGTTAACAATTTTCCTGTGCCTCGGCATTCTTTGCTTTTATTGTTGTTATAAAAATAATAATTATCATTATTTATTCAAATTTCAAGATTTGTTTTGTTTTCTTAACAATTCTCCCATACTTGCACCTTTTTTTTTTTTGTCATAGTCCTAAATAAAATTTGATATTCTCATGGTGATTTTTTCCCTCCATGTCACAGTAGTTTGTGGTCACCACAGGGTGGTCGGCGGCAGGAGGGGATGCTCCCCTCGCGCACATTTTTTGTTAATTTTTAACCTACGTTTTACAATTTTTTTGACATTTTTTGTTAATATTCTTTCACGTGTTATGCCACGACAGCATGATTAGCAGTTTACTAACTGATTTTAATGAAGGGGCCAAGTTGAAAAGCCGAGGGAGCAATTTGATTTTGAGGCAAACCAGAAGGACTATTTTTCTATTTAAACCAAAACCAGATTTTCTAAAGGTAATTTGGTTATACACCCCCTCTGCTACGCCCGTCTTGTGAGCCATTGCATAGGGGGTGTATGACCAAATTTACCTTTTCTAAATTCTCTTGTGCTTTACTAAATTTACATCTTTTATATTTGATAGCCATAATTAAGTAGTACATGGTTCAGTCAAAGTGACCAAAAAAAGCTCAAGAATGATGGTTCAATCAAAGCATATACATCACATATGGCAGCATGTGGCTTCATGATATACGTAAATCATCTTCAATATCAACTAAATACGTAAGAATATTTGTTTGTATCATTTTTTGGGTCTTGAACTAATGTTTATAGTTTTTTATTTCAAATTGCAAAAGCGCACTTTTATGGCACTTTAAGCACACGCTAAAAGTCCTCTAGTGTAACTATGCTTTGCTTTTGGCACTTTGCGCTTAAACCATCATTGTTAGATGGTCTACTGAAACTCTCGTTTTGGTATAGATCTGAAGTATGAGCCCAGACATGTGAGGTACCTTTTTAGCCAGTGTTGTTAAAGGTGCACTTAAGCACAAAGCCCCAAGGTCGAAGAGCATTTACAAAAGTGAGCTTTAAGCGTGCTTTTTGGGGCATTTTGTGTTAGCTTAAAGTGCAACAAAGCACACTTTTATTATTATTTTTAATAAAAATTTAAAATATCATTTTAAGACCCTATTCTCAAGTATTTAGTTGATATTGAAGGTTATTTATGTACTATGGTGCCACACATTGTCATACATGATGTATATGCTTTGAACTCGATATAAAAGTCCAAGTTGGCTTTCTGGATGGATTGGTATTTAATTGCTTATGTTAGCATGGAAGTCAATGCCTACAATTCTTGAGCTTTTTGGTCGTGGCCATTTTGGTATATTTTAATTTAATTTAGCCATGTACTTTAATTTGATTATGGCTATCAAATAAGTTTTTTTATGAGTGGCTATCAAGTATCATGTTGATATTAAGTAAAGCACATGAGAATTACATAAAATGTTATGTTTAAGTAAAACTTGGCCACCACGTGGGTGGTCATTCCGTTTTTTTAAGTTTGATATTTTAAAATAATAAATTGTTTTTATTTATATGAAGAATTTACTAATTGTTATTATTTTTTTTTAGAAAATTAATTAAATTATTTAAGAAAAATTTAAAGGTGATATGTTTTCAATTAACTTTGATGGACACAAAATTAATAGAGGGTCCTCTCTAATTAACTCATACTATATGGGTTATTTCTCAAAAAAGAAAAGTTACAATATCATAAATCTAAGTACCCTATAGCACAAGGGTGTTTCACTAATATTCCCTAAATTTTATTTAATTAGTTGATTACATGGTTTTCATATTGCAGAATACTCTAATAAATTGAGTTAATAGGTTAAATATATTATCATCTTGTTTTCTAAACCTTTTGTTATTGCATTTTGTGGATTTTTTGTTACTGTATGTAAACTTTAAAAATATGTGCTTTACTTCAATCAGGCGTGTGCTTGAGCTCTGTGCTTTGTGCCTAGGCTCTAAATGGCCCTTGTGCTTAAGTGCGCCTAGCGCATATGTGAGTTCTTTGCAAACTGTTAGTCCATGCCTCAAACTAACTTGGGGACCTGTTTGCTTTTGCCGCCTGTCTTTTGGAATCATGGAACTGATTCTCAGTTTTCCTTTTTTTCAGTTCTTTGCTAGAAATATGAAAAAATTACAATTTATCAAATTCTTGTCAAATTCTTTATTTATGTAGATTGAAATTTTCTGGGTTCCTTATTTATGAAAAGAGTTGAAGTTATCCCTTATCTATATTAATTTAGGAAGTTTTTTCTAGACATTTAAGAAAATGTGCCATATGTTTTTTTTTTTGTCTCATCTATTTATTTATGGAAATAATTCTTCCTGGTTCCTAGTATATTAACTGCTTGTTTGATCATGGAATAATGGTTAACGTCTTTTATTTTCCTTTTGATTATGTCAGACAGTACTGCCAATGGTGAGAAGTTGCAGTTGGAACTTCAAAGTTTGAATTCCAAAGGTTGGTAATAGTACCCCACTTGCACTTGATGTCTTGAGTATTCACCTAAATACTAATTTCATTTTGAATTATTCTGGATTGGTTTTCTTGAATGGATGAGAATAAGTAATTAGTTATGCTGTCTGTGCGTTATGTCATATTTCAGGAGTGCAAGTAGAATTGGATCTGAAGAGCACAGGAAACTCAGGTGCTAAGAAAACACCAGTTGGCAGAGGAAAAGGTGGTTCCGGACCTACAGAGAAGAAAGGTGGGCGAGCTGCAGGGGCTGGTGCCAAGAGAAAGAGATGAAAAAATAAAGAAATTTGAGGCTTGGATAAGTTTTTGCTTTGTTCATAATCGTTGTAGGTAGGTTTACCTCATTTTGCCGCGTAGTAATTTGAAAAAGAATTGTAGATTTTCCTCCTTTGCACTGTTTTTGTGGGTTCATGTGAGCGTTGGAAGGCGTTACCTGCTATTACTTAATTTTCAAAAAATGCTATTTTTGTCATCGATTTAAACACATGGAATAGTCTTTGTGAGTAAAACTAAGATTATGATTAATTACCCGTTCATTGAGCTTGATTAGAAGATCCTGTTGTTCCGGGGATATTACCTTCCTGGCTAGGATCATTTGTGGTTGGTGTAGATATATCTTTCGCACAATTAAGTTTTTAGATTAATATTAAGACTTCAAAAATAATGTCTAGTGAGTTTTTCATGACACCAACCTATTTCCAGTGCTTTTCGTCGGAAATGACCTTTTATGGTTCACTTTCAAAGGACATCAAATTCTTCCTCTTTTTTCCTCGTTTTCATTTCTGTCCATTTTATTATCATTTTTTGTTCTGAGTAGTGTGGGGGATGATGTGGAGGAGTTTATGGTGTATGCTAAGTTTGTATTTTCCGTTGAGGATAAGGGCTTTTTCAGAATCATTGAAAAGGGCAAGCGATTGACAAAGTTCATTTCTTTAAGAAATGGAGTGGCGACTTGGTTGGTCAATACAATGGAGGTAATGTTTCGATGGGAGACCAAAAGGAATTTCTCAAAACCATTCGTGAACGAAACATATCTTTTTAGTCCAGTGTTGGGCGAACTCTTATGGTCGTTTCTTGTCATTGGAGGTGTATGGAGGAGGTGGAAGATGTACGGCGTGGTTTGGATTCGAAGATCACTTCAGAACATTTCAACTCTTCCCAGCAAATTCTCTCCAAACTTTTTATTTGTTTTCATATAGGACAAAATAGCTTATGTTGTGTTTTACTTTTCTATGCAACCAGTGTAATGAATGCAAATGAAGACCCACGCCTTCACCCAGCCCTCCTTCACACGGGTGTAAAATAAAAAATTATTTTATATATAATAGTTAAAATTATTATTTAACAATTTTGGAAACAATTTAAAAATCATTTTTAAAACAATTTTTTGTAATCAATTTGTATTTAATATTTTACAAACAAATTTCGTTAGAAAAAAAATATTGTAATCCAGAAAATATTATTATAAAATATATTATAAAAAATAAAAAATTGGGTAGATAATTTATAAATTATTATTACTTAAGGAATAAATATATTTATAAATAAAACAAATTTATTAAAAATACTATGCAATAATTTGTGAGACCCACATCTATCTCATCTCCAAAAAGTTAAAATCATCTCAACTCACTTCTAGGCCTCGTTTGTTTTCGGAGATGAGATGAGATTAAAGTTAAAAAGTTGAATAAAATATTGTTAGAGTATATTTTTTAATATTATTTTTGTTTTGGGATTTGAAAAAGTTGAATTGTTTATTTTATTTTGTATTGGAAGTTGGGAAAGTTGTAATGATTATATGAGATGAGATGAGATGTTTTCCCAAAACAAAGAGGCTTAATCTAAAAACCATCTCACCTCAACTCATCTCAATAATTTCACTACTATTCACAATCCTTATGGTAGTGTTATGTTCCTACCATAAGGAAATCAAGGCAAGGTGGGTCTGCTTTGCACGTACGTTGAGGGATTTCTATTGTCTACAATCCCTTGTCTCAGTGAATGAAAACAAAGGTTTAGAATCATCTATTAGGGGGACACTTGATAGGAAAAGGGAGCAACCCCAAGTTAGAAGGCCAATGTTGGGCTCTTCCTTAGGTTAGTGGTCATTGTATAAGGTAGCATTGGTTAAGCTAGTGTCTATTTCGACTTTTTATGGTGATTGTCTTCATTGGGGCGATTATGGGAAAAGCAGCGAGTCGTGTCTTATAGGGTCTGGCCCTTCAACCAATCAGGTTGAACGTCCTCTAGCTATGGTCGGTGGCGTTTTCCTTCCTGGGGGTGTTGTGCCTGAGAATCACGAGTGTATTTTTGGCAATGAGAACTGAGCTGCTCAAGGTGAAGGAGAAGATTAACCGTCTTCTTTCCAAAGTGAACTTGGGCTCTTCTTTTCAAAGTGAACCTGGGCTTGGGTTCTTCATTGGGCTCGGCTCTTCATGACCCAAGTTGTTTGGCTTCATCTGGGCGCTTTCACTGGGCCTCCATTCAGGGCTTGTTGTTTAGGGGCATGTTGTTAAGGGGTCGATTGGTGGTGGTAAAGATAATGCCTTAGGTTTGGCTTAGGGTAAATTCTCGGCCCGTATGGCAGGCTTAAGATGATTGGATTCGAAGATGACTTAAGATGACTTGAGATGAGCTGAGATGAGCTGAGATGGATTGTGAATAGTAATGAGATGAGTTGTGAATAGTAGTGAGATTTATGAGTTAAAGTTGCTGAATAGTAGTGAGATGAGTTGAGATGAGCTGAGATGAGCTGAGATGAGTTGAGATGAGCTGAGATCACTTACGAATCCAAACGAGTCCTTAAACTCTTCACGGTTCATCTTCATTTGACGGAGGCTCTTCTTCCTCTGCTAGGCCTAGCTCGTCAATGGATAGTCCACTGCCACCGAGTCTGACCCAGACCTAGCCGACAATTGCCTTCGAACGTTTGCCCATCGTTATCCTGTCGATTCTGTCGCTGGTGAATGAGATTGTCGAAGAAGTGTTGCAGGATGCTTCTATCTTGGCTGATTTTTATTCGGCCTCCCATTATGTGGTGTCGTTGCAGTGTGAGGGTGGCATTAACGTGCAGCGAGGGGTTTTCCCTCCAATTTCTAGGGCATCGAATGTATCAAGGATGGAGGTGACTGCTATTGTGCCTCTAGTGCCTCACGGTTCTAAAGGGTGTCGAAGTTGACTTTCCCCACGTAGGTCTTGATTTTTCTTTGCCTTCTTTTAGTGATTTTCCCATCATCACTGCTAGGCCCTTGTCTAAGGCTGTTCCTTAGAAGGATATTATGGCACCTGGTTATAGGGATTTTCTTTGCTCTGTTTTTTTGCATGCTATGGCGGCCAACAATGTTGACTCTAAGGAGGAACTTCAGCTGATCCAAGGGGAAGGTGGTGTCAAAAGTAGTTTGGAATTTTGTGGGGAGAAGTTAGTGCCTTTATACACTTTGACTGAGTCTGAGGGGGTTGATTGTGATCTTCAAATGGTGTTTAGGGAGGATGAGGTGGATCCAATACCGTTATGCACATTGTCTCCTTTGCCTACAATGGGTGGATTACTTTCGAATTGGGTGATTCAAAAAGTGAAGGATATTCAGGACTGTGTGGGGGATTTCTTGTGAGGGCTTTGAGGAGCAATTTAGGGCATTACTCATTGCCATTGAGGCAAGTCGTACTCTATCCCCTAAATCCGCCTCTAGAAAATACAAAGAGCTAAAGCATCTCACTTGTTCGATTAATTGTGATGGCCTGGAGGGGAGTACTAGGAAAGGAAGATCTAAGGGAAATGTTGTAGCTTCCCATAAAGCCTAAAACCCTTTCTTGCAATATTTGGGATCTTAATGATCCCAATAAGCATCTTCAAGCTAAAAATCTTTAACGTCATTGAAAATTGGATATTGTTTGTTTGCAGGAAACCAAACTCGAGTTCATTGATCTAAGGATCATTACTAATCTCTGGGGCTGTCTGTTTATGGGTCAGGTGTACTTTGCTTCCGTATTCTTATTATGTGGGATACGAGAGTGGTTGAGTTTATTGAGGAGTGTTTGGAAGTTAGATGGGGCTTGTTTTTTTAAGAGCATTCTGGTTGGTTTTAGTTGGGCCTTTGTTGGTGTGTATGGGCCAATTGTGGACAATAATAGGAAGGATTTATGGGATGAGCTTGATGGTTTGGGCCATTGGTTGAACATACATTGGTGCATTGGTGGAGACTTTAATATCACTTAGTTACCTAGTGAAAGATTGGGAGAAGTTCGGCGAAACCTTGCAATGAATGAGTTTTCTAATTTTATCTTCGATATGGATTTGGTGGATCTACCACTTGTTGGTGTATGCATACTTGGTCCAATAATCGGGCCTGGTCATATTTGGATAGATTTTTGGTGTCTCTATCATGGGAGGCTCACTACTCTGCTCCAAAAGAGATGGCTAGTGTTTGTTCGGACAATTTTTCCATCGTATTTGATTGTGGAGGCATTCATGAGGATAATAGGTATTTCAAGTTTGAAAATATGTGACTGAAAGTTGAAGGTTTTGTAGAGCAAATAAGGTTGTGGTGGTTCTCGTATCTCTTCGAGGGCTCACCAAGTTTTATTTTGGTTGGGAAACTCAAAGCATCGTAGAGGAATTTGAAGATGTGGAATGGAAATGTCTTTGGGCATATTGATAGTAAAAAATAATTCCTTCTTGAGGATTTCTAAGTTTTGGAGGGTAGTGAGGTGAGCGCTCCTCTTTTTGAGGATGAATCTTGCAAGAAACTAGCTATCACTTCAAAGATTGAAAATGTGCTTTTAATGGAAGAAATCTCATGGAGAAATTGTGACTTCTTTGGTTGAAAGAAGGGGAAATATGCACTAAATTCTTCCATTGGGTGGCTAATTGTCATTGTAGGAATAATGCAATTGAGATGCTTCAGGCTGATGGATTGGTTTGCTCGGATCATGATGCTATTAAGGGTCATATTGTCAACTTCAATGAAAACCTTCTTATAGAAAAATTCCCTTGGAGACTCAAACTGGATGGCTTGCCCTTCGAGACTATCGATTAGTCAAGCTTTATTTGGTTGAAGAGACATTTTGAGGTGGATGAGATTTTTGAGGTGATTCGTTGGATGGCTATGGATAAAGCCCGGGTCCAGATGGGTTCTCTATGGCTTTCTATCATGATTGTTGGGATGTGGTTGGGGAGGAGGAGGATCTTATGAAGGTTTTTCACGAACTTCATTCATTTGGAAAATTCAAAAAAAGCCTAAATGTGGCTTTTATTACCTTTATCCCTAAGAGAGTCGGGGTAGTGGAGGTGAAAATTTTGACCCATTATTCTCGTTAATGGGGTGTACAAGGTAATTTCAAAGGTCATTGCCAATCATATTAGTGCTGTTACAAGTAGCATTATATCAAAACCCCCAAAATGCTTTTGTGAAGAGAAATCAAATTTGGAGTCAGTTTTTATTGCCAATAAATGTCTAGACATTGATCATGTCTATTGATATTTTTTGTGTTATTTACTTGGGAGATGTGGTCTTGGGGAAGATGGATTTCATAGATTAGACAAGGGGACACCCTATCACCTTTTCTGTTTGTCATTGTTATGGATGCCCTTTATCGTATGATGGGAGTAGTTGTTAATGGAGGTTTTCTTTTTGGCTTTTCAGTGGGAGGTATTAATATTTATCACATTCTCTTTGCTGATGATACTTTACTTTTTTGTGAGCTGGATCGTGGTCATATTCAACTTTTTAGGGCTTTATTACTATGTTCTTGCAGGTAATGTGAATAATGTTAAAGGATTGGCAAACATTTTGGGTTGTAATGGTTCGTCGCTTCCATTGAAATACATTCGGTCTCCTATTGGGAGCTGCTTTTAAGGCGAAATCTATTTGAGAGGGTGTCTTAGAAATAATTGATAGAAAGTTGGCAGATTGGAAAATAATTTGTTTGTCAAAGGGTTGTAGATTCTCTTATCAAAAGTACTTTATCTAATATCAACACATACTTTCTTTCGTTATTTCCATTACCTGCAAGTGTGGTCTCTCGTATTGAAAAAACCTTTTGTAATTTGTTTTTGGGAGGTATTGGGGAGGAAGCCAAGTTTCAAGTTGTTGGTTGGGATAAAGTTTGTTCTCCGGTGCCTCGTAATGGTTTGGGGGTGCGTAATTTGAGGATCTTCAGTAAAGAATCCAATAGTTCTTTCCATTAGAATGTTAGTTTTTTTATAACGGCTCATAATTGGCAACTTGGAACCTTTTTTTTTATATATATGTTGTCGTTTGGTAATATGATGGAGGATAGCTTGACTTGGACTTCCTTTGGTGGGGGGAGGGGAGGCGATAAGAGGTTCTTGGTACGTTCCAATTATAAGGCCCTCTACAGATTGCATAATGATCATTGTTTTCAGACTATTTGGAGTTGTAAAGTCCCTCATAAGATTGCTTTGCTTTCTTTATATGGACTGCATCCCTTGGAAAAATCTTTATCGCTGACAATTTGAGGAAACATGGACTCATCATTATGGATTGGTCCTTCTTGTGTAAGAAAAATGAGAAATCCGTGGATCACCTATTGTTACATTGTGAGGTGGTTCGATTTTTCTAGAATGAGATCCTTCATCGGGTTGGTGTGGCATGAGTTATGCTTTGAAGAGTTTTGGATATTTTTAAATGTTGGACAAGTATTAGCGGAAATGTTCATATTGCCACTGTGTGAAAAGTGATCTCTCATTGTATTATGTGGTGTTTGTGGGTGGAGATAACAGGAGCATTCCTTGGAAGAGCAGACGAGAATCTTTTATAATACACTCTTTTCTTGGACTTCGGTTATTATTTGTAATGAGAACAATTTTCATAATTTGATTGTATCCATCACTAGTGCTTAGTGGTACTTAAGCATATTTTGTGTACTCTCTATATACTTGGGCTATGCCTTTTACTAATAGAAAAAATCAGTTTTGTTCTAAACCAAATTAATCATGCTATGTAAGTGGTGTGGAGGTAGACAGCATGTTCATATTTTTAAATATCATTCTTCTAAAAAGCGTGTTCATATTTGTAAATATAATTCTTTTTAAATAAATAAATAAAAACTCGCTACCCAACCCAACTATTCCGAACCGAATTGACTCGACCTGAAAAAGTGTCGGGTCAGTATTCGGAACATTCTATGTGGTTTCAAAATTATTGGTTCAGATATCGGGTATTAACCGATTTCTATTTCTCTTAGAATCAGGATGCAATGGCATGTCTCATTTAAATAATAATAAAATAAAATAAAATCACTCGTTTACTTTTTCACGGGGTAGCATCATGCAAATATTACTTAATATGAAGGTGTACAAAACAGCATATTCAGGTATCAATAAAAGATGTTTAGGTTTGAATGATTTCAGTTCACCTGATCAATCACGGTGCTGTTGTGGACTTATGTTTATTAGTAGATTATAATTACAAAGTTTTGACTAGAACACACTATAATACATAATCTCACGTACAAAATAATAATAAAAAAAAAATTCTCATACTCCTTGAACACTTATCTCCTAGTGCTTTGGTCGTGACGTGCTAAGCCATTATTTCCTGAAGATGTAGTAGTTGTTTGTGAGTGACTAAACTTGGGATATCCTTGACATGCCCCAATGTGACGCCAATGTTATCATCACGTCATAAAAAGAATGGTTTAGAGACTGAAACACCCAAATCACGTGTGAGAGAAAGTAACCACTGAATTTCACTTGCTCTGTTAGCCAAGGCTTTGTACTCCACCTCCATGTTTGAGCTATCGACTTTTACTTGTTTTTCCCATTTCCAAGATATAAGATCTTTACATAGAAAACTACAAAATCTTCTAGTAAAGTGCTTGCGGTCTTGAGACCTAGCCTGGTCAAGTCTAAAAAGGCTTGCAGCAAGGAGCAGTCACATTTGTGAATTTCAAGTCAATAGGCCAGAGTTTGTTTGGGATAGCGCAGTAATCGCTTGGCATACTGCCAATAACTGAGCTTAAGCCAATGCAAGAATGAAAAAGCTTGTTAACAGTGAATGCAATTGTCAATGGACAGCAAAGCTGTCCATATTTGTTTCCATACTTGTTTCCATATTTGTTTCGTTGATTTACTCTTCAGAATAATTAGCTTAATATTTGACAGATTGTATAGGGATAGAATTAGCATATATGTAGTTCTTTCCATGTATAGAATTCTTTGTACAGTTTATATATATTATATAAACTGTACAAACTTGACAGTTTGGGATTACAAAGAATTCTATCTATTTGGCTATTTCCACAAACTTGACAACAATATCTGTGACGCCCCCAAACTCCGTTTGAGATTTGATGGAGTTTGAAGCGTCAAAACATATAACATAAGGTCATATACCCCAGTTCATGATATAGTCAAATAAAACTAAATTTTGGTGTTCTTGGTCTAACACTTTCGTATTAACTCCAAGGACTACAAAAGTCCATAAATAATACTTCTAATATGTTCATCAAACAAACTTATGTAATAGCATGTTTGACTAACTTCAAAAATCATAAAACACAACATATGACAATTTGGTTTGCATGAAAACAATGAAACCAAATCTTGCATGCTTTCTGGCTTGAAACATAGTGATTATATCCTTAATTCTCATGCAATAAATCTTGATAGAATACCATCATGTACATCACTTTCAAGTTCTAACTTGATCTAACCATCAAATCCAGTATGTCATAGCAAATAATCCATCAAAACAAACATTACACCCAAGAGCCTCTAGTTCATGCTTAAAATCAAACTATGGCATGTTCTTCAACAATCCAATCAAAGAACTAAGTTATAAATCTTCAAAATTCATTATTAATCCATAGATCAAGGCTTTTAAAATAATATTTAAAAAATAATAACTATTGAATCAAAATCCTGAAGCTAAAATAACAATATAAGCCAAGCAAAACTTATTTTAAACCAATCGATTTCTACCACTTCAAAGATCATGAAAAAACATTTTATCAAAGTCTACAATGCTGAAAATGAAGCCATAAACTTGCATATAATCATATTAACACTTCATAAAACCAAGATCTGTACAATTTTTCATCAAAATAACACAAAACTCTCCAGGTTCATCAATAATCATCCAAGCCAAACCCTTCCACCACCAACATCAAGTTTCATCCAACAAATCTCCAAGGAAAATTAACCAACACACTCCCAAGTAAGCTAGACTCATTACTAAACAAAATGAAAGATATTTGAGCTAAGGAAAATACTTACAAAAGTTGGAACCAAGCAAGAAGCAAAGCTGCCCATAAAATATTCTCTCTAGCTCTCTCGATTTGCTCCTGGAAATGGATGAAGAAAAGCAATAAGTGAGGAAGGAAAGTGAGGGTGGCATGGGCTATAGGAAGGGGGCTGAATGGGGCTGATTTGGTGGTTGAATGAACGACAACTGAGGTGGGGTTGGTTTGTGAAAAGCGAGGAGAAAAGGCTGAAGTGGCCTACTGTCCTGCTACTACTGCCGAGTGGGTGAGGTGCTGATTTGGTTGCTTGTTTGAGTTAACATAAATGGCACTATTTTGTGGCAGCAAATGAGGTTGCATGGAAGCCGAGGGATGGCCTTGTAAGATGGTGGAAACATGTTAAAGAAGCTTGGTTGGAATAGCTAGTTTCGGTGGGACTAAGATGGGGCTAACCGAATGCATTCATTTGGGGTCTCACTTAAGGTTTGGTTCCAATCTAAGTTTTCTTGGTTAGATATAATTACCAAGGTGTAAGAGAGCAGATGAGGGCTTAAGAGTGTGTACTTGAGTTTTTGGTTGCTTGTGAAAGTGACTTTACCAAGTGGGAAAACACTTACCTACAAATTGGCCATGTTTAGGGTTTGGGAGGATTTGGGGTTTCGTCTTCCACGTTTGGGGTTTTAGTTTACCTCCAAATTTTTGTGGTTTTGTTAGGATTGAAACTTTCTTTTGGTTGGCAAACTAATATTTTGTTAGATGGAATAGTGAATGGTGTAAGAGAACATGATGACAAGCTTGATTGACACTCATCTTAACAAGTGCCCTAAGATTTCTATGTGGATGGCTAGGATTGTGCCATGTATCCAAGAAAAATTTTTCTAGTGATCCTAAGTGGATTTGGACATCCTACATGAATATTTGACAATTGTTTGAAAATAGATGCCCCGTGGCACCCTCCCAAAGGGTTACTATTCACCCTAAAAACTCGAAACTTTTTATTGCATTATAAAATCTTAAATATTCATATGAGTCCATTGTTTCAATTTGTTTCATAAAGTTATACTCCTAAATGCCACAATTAATTAAAAAGATAAGTCTGTCACTAAAGTGGATCAGGATCCGAATATTCTAACAAACTAAAACCCAATCGACAACATACACTCGTGTTAATATGTCGGGTCTCGATTTCGGCTTCTTATTAGTGTTGGAAGCGACTCCACCACCCTGAGCTGCATTAAGGCACTCTTTAATCATATGACCGGGCTGTCCGCACTTGAAACATGCCCCGATTCCAAAACGGCATTCCTCAGCGTGAAACTTGCCACACTTCACACACTATGGGTTTGAGGTCGGTATCTGTCTTCTGATAATGACGCCCTTGTCTTTGACTGGCCCAGTAAGTGGCCTCTTCTTCTCTGCACTTCTGCCAGTTGCATACCAAAAAACTCTCTTACGTTAAGAATTAATCTGAGCGGCCAAGCCTTTATGTTCTGTTTAAGAAATAGCAATTACATTTACCAATTCCTGGTAATTCTTAATCCTAAAGCAAACCCTTGACTGTGGATTCCCGATTGTAGCCCTCCTTGGAACTTCTGGGTATTAAACTTCTCAATTGAAATTAGGTGAGGTGTGAACCTCTCTAATTCCATGAATCTGGCAGCATATTGCTCCACAGACATGTTGCATTGCACCAGAGACGCGAACTTCTTCTCCTTCTGTTGCTTCACTGATTCTGTGAAGAATCTATTGTTGAACTCCTCCCAGAATCTTCCACAGGTTAAGGTAGCTAGGGTTCCCAACTCCCTTGCTAGAAGTTGCATTTAGGTATCCCACCATATACTGGCTTCTCCTTGCAACATATATTCGGCATACAATATTTTCTGAGTTTTTATGCACCCACAGATCTCGAATGTTCGATCTAGGTTGATCATCCACTTATCTACTCCATGACAACCCAAGGGTCATGTGCTCCTGCTGGATACCGCATCCTAGCTCAGATCATTTGTGGGTGGATTCCTCCTATTTGTGAATCGGCGTAACACATCTTTCACACCGTTGGCATGACAATATTTGATTCGTAAGAGAAGTTTAAAATTAAGTTTTAAGATTAATATTAAGACTTCAAAAATATTGTTTAGTGATTTTTTCTTCACACACCAATCAATCTCCAATGCTTTTCGACGGAAATAACCTTATTTTGCGGTTCACTTTCAAATGACTTTTTAAATTCTTCCTCTTTTTTGCTCGTTTCTATTTCTGTCTATTTTATTATCATTTTTGTTCTCTAAGTAGCATGGGGGAATGATGTGGAGTTTACAGGTGGATGCTGAGTTGTTTTTATTTTCCGTTGAGGATAAGGGGTTTTTCAGAATCACTAAGAAAGGCAAGCGATTGACAAAGTTCATTTCTCTTAGAAATAGAGTGGCGACTTGGTTGGTCAATTTAGTGAAGGCAAAGTTTCGATGGGAGACCAAAAGGAATTTCTCAAAACCATTCATGAAGGAAACCGTACCTTTTTAGCCTAGTGTTGGGTGAACTCTTACAATCATTTCTTGTCATTAGAGGTATATGGAGGAGGTGGAAGACATAGTGTTATGGTCCTACATGAAGAAATCAAGGTGGAGAGTGGGTAGGCTTTGCACATACATTGAGGGATTTCTGTCATCTACCATCCCCAATCCTACTGAATGGAAAAATAGGTTTAGAATCATCTATCAGAGGGTGACTCGATACGAAAGGGGAGCAAGCCCAAGTTAGAAGGCCATAGTTTAGCTCTTCCTTAGGTCAGGTGTTGTTGTATAAGGCTGTATTGGTTAAGCAAGTGTTTATTTCAACTTCTCAGGCTAATTGTGGCCATCTGGGTGATTATGGAAAAGTGGTGAGTCATCTTTTACGGGGTCTGGCCCTTTAACCAATCAGGTTGCACGTCATCTGGCTATAGTTGTTGGCATTTTCCTTCCTGAAGGTGATGTGCCTGAGAATCATTAGAAGAGCACACTTTTGGTAATGAGAACTGGGTTGCTCAAGGTGAAGGAAAAGATCAACCATCTTCTTTCCAAAGGGAATCTAGGCTTGGGTTCTTCACTGGCTTGGCTCTTCCTGACCCAAGTTGTTTGGTTTCTTCTAGGTCCTTTTCATTAGGCCTCCATTCAAGGCTTGTTGTTAAAGGCCTATTGTTAAGCGGCTTTTCGTTAAGGGGTCGATCAGTGGTGGTAAAGAAAATGCCTTATTGGGGGTTTGGCCTTGGGCAAATCTCAGCCCTTGTGGCGGGCCATAACTCTTCACGGTTAATCTTCGTTTGACGGGGGCACTTCTTCCTTTACTAAGCCTAGCTCCTCTACTAGGTCCCAATAGATCGATAGATTCGTGAAACCCTTTCCAGATTTTATGAAGTTTGTAAGGTCTAAAGAAATTCATCTATCAAATTTCCTTTAGGAAGTTACATCCTACCCTCCTAAAAAGAAGACTTTGTCATTGAAATCCTTGTGCGCATACAAAAATTATAACTAACTACCACAACAAAAGAAGGAATAATACTCACAAAGCTACTCTGCCCATCGCTGGCTGTAGAATCGTTGGGTGATGAAGGTGGAGGTAAGTCGGAATCCATTAGGGTTGTATTCTAAGGTAGATAGTATAGTGCATTGTTGTTGGAGTCATAGATCATGTTAGCAAAATGCACATGGTCAACCTACTGCCCAACCTCCTCCTCCTCCTCCTCCTCCTCGTCACTATCGAGTACTTGCCCTTGCATGAGAAGATGTCCTTGGTGTGTCGACAACATCAATGCCCCAGTACAAGTAGTGTCTCCAACTCTTCAAAGCAAAAACCACGACAACTAGCTCCAAATCTTGGGTAAGATAATTCTACTCATGGTCCTTCAATTGATATGAAGCATAAGCGACTACCCATCTTTCCTACATCAATACGTACCCGTCTTGCTTTGGATGCATCACTATACACCACATAAGACTTATAGGGCTCTGGTAGTGTCAGTACTGGTGTCGTTGTCAATCTATTATTTAGCTTGAGAAAACTAGTCTCGCACTTATCCCTCCACAAACCTCCTATGGTAACCGACCAATACCAAGAAACTCCGAATCTCATGCATGTTGGTCAATCTCTGCCAATTCATCACTGCCTCAATCTTACTAGGATCAACTACTACTCCTTTACTGGAAATAATGTGACCCACGAACTTCACTTTACAAAGCCAGAATTTGCATGAGCTTCGCATACAACTTCTGATCTCTGAGTATGGTCAGAGCCATACTTAGGGGACTTTGATGTTCCTTTTCTCTATTCGAATAAATCAGGATGTCATTAATGAACACGACAACAAAACTATCCATGTAAGGTCTGAATATTTTGTTCATCAGAAACATAAACGCTGCTGGAGCATTGGCTAACCCAAATGGCATCACCAAACTCATAATGGTCGTACCTTGTCCTGAAGGCAGTCTTTGGTACATCCTGTTCTTTGATCTTCAGCTGATGGTATCCTGATCGAAGATCTTTGGAAATACTGATGCTCCTTGTAGTTGATCTAATAGGTCATCGATTCACGGTAATGACTACTTGTTCTTTATCGTCACCTTGTTCTACTCCCTATAGTCAATGCACATCCCCATCAATCCATCTTTCTTCTTCAAGAACATCACAAGTGCACCCCACGACAAAGAACTCGGATGAATAAATCCTTTCTCCAATAGCTTTTCCAACTGTGCCTTTAGCTCCTTCAATTCCATGGGAGCAATGTGATAAGGTGTCTTGTGTGTTGGAGCTATCGCAGGTTCCAACTCAATTCCAAATCTAGTCTTTCTATTGAGCGACAATCTAGGTAACTCGTCAGCGAAAACCTCAGGAATGTCCTCAACTACGGGTATCCCATAGATTTCTTCGTTCTTCTTGCTTCCTTGCACCTCTTCACCCACTTGCACCTTTTGATTCCTCACACAAACTCTTTAAATAGCACTCCCATTCCCTCACTTCCTGCCACGCCAATCTCAAGTATTTCCTTAGCTTCCTTGAGATCAAAACATCCATAGAGGTGAGCGAAATCAAGTAGTGAGAGTGAAGTCTTTCGAGTGAGTTTGATCTTGAGCGCTCCACATCCACAAGCCACGGATTGGTGAGTAACTCTACCATATCGCTTTGTTGAATGTTAGAATCACATATTAGGCTTTGATTTATGGTATGAGAATGAAATTTGGATTGACTTATATGAATTTAATCTTTGGGAAGAATGTTTTGATTCAGATTGGAGTTGTTCATGCATAAATTGTTTTTATGTGAAATTTTAGCCATGACATGGCTTGATATGATGCCCTAAGCTTAGCTAATGTTTGGAGGTTATCTTCTGATATCATGATTATGTTTCCCAAAGCATATGTTATAAGCATCTAGAAGCCTATTATAATCATGTTATGAGTTAGAATGCATGATACTTTAGAGCTATAAGGGTTCATATGTTAAAGAGAAGTTAGATACATTATGCTAAGTACTCGGTTTTGGTGAATTCATGATGGTTTGATTTTGTTCATCACATGGGTGTTGATTTGATTCCATATAGTTTAAATCCAATTTGTTGGCATGTTAATAAATTCATATCCAATGTTTGGTTATAAAGAGCTAATAGGAATTATAGACTTAAAATCACATATGGTGTAAATCAAGCCATATGCATGCCACAAGTTGCATGAGATTCCCATGGTGGATGTTTAAAATTCTAAGGTCATATATGGAATAAGAATATGGATTATGTGAAGTTTGTGCAATTTGGTAGAATGTTGGGCCACAATACAAATAGTCAATGTTTAGGGCCCAAATAACAATTCGGAAAAGTTAAGGGGCAATTTTACAAATACTAATTCTAGTTTATTAATTCTGAAAATTTCATACTTCCTAACACTAGTACGTAGTTTATTTCAGCCGCGATTATTAAAACTCAGGAAGTTCGTAAGTTAGCTTCTAACTTACTCTTGAATAATTTATCTATGATTCTTGTGTAAACGTCACATTTATGTTATAAATATTATTTTGATCATGAAACGTCATATGATACATCATTGAACATTTGGCTACATGCATAGATGGCATGTGTAGTGTCAATGTACGAAATGAACACATGTCATGAAGTATTTTGTCATGAAGCACAGCATGTAAATGTTTTATCAAGACCTAATGCTAGGATGGGGATATTCTAGTGGAACTCCTCTATCCACTCTGGAGTGAATAAAAATGGAGTGATAACCCTGGGTTGACAATGAGTCGTTAACAGGCTTCAAATGGATTCTTTGTAAAGAATTCTGGAGCGCAGTTGTATATGGCATCTAATATTGGTGGGTGCATGTGTTATGATTATGATGATATGTTATGATGATGATGAAATTTTTAATGTCAATGAATCGAAAGATATATCTGCGCAAATAACGTAGTCTCAACATAAGTTATGCTACGATCACCAGCAGGTACTCTCGGCAAAAATGAGGAATTGTGATAATATCTTATTTATGTTATGTGATAATGGATCGAATAACAAGAAGTATATTTTAAAAAGATGTTCTCTGTTAAAAAATGTGTCAGATTTTTCTTAAAGATGTTGAGGAATCTGGATGAAAGGCAAATACAGTTTTCTTTATATCATGCATACATCTTGTATTTATCATATGTCATGCATATCTTATTTCTCTCCAAGTTGGTTATTTAACTTACTGAGATTTCAAGGATTATCACTGTGGTAGTCTCAACTACCATTCCCTCCGAAATGGTAGAATTTGTAGCAGGACCAAACTCGGCAATCAAGATGGTGATGAACTCCAACCCCTGTATATGGATGATTGAGGATGAGCCCGACCCTGACCACAAGTTGGAATTGATTGTGATGTTTTTAGAGTTGATCCTGATTACCATGCAACGTGTTAGAGAAATGAACTATCTTGAAGTTATATGTAATAAGGAGATTCTATCTTCTAGTTTGTGTTTGAACTTATGTCTTACGGATTGGGCCAATTTAAGTAAGGCACTACTTATGTTTAATTTGAATATTGGGATGTTTAGTTCATTTTGGCCCAAAAATTTTAGAAGTCACCATTTTTCTATTGCGATTATTGCATACCAGTATGCATTGTGTATTAACTATCATGAAAGTAGCTATGCAACCATGTATTGCACATCCTGACACTCCAAGTTTTTGTTTCATCCCAAATAGAGGTTGCGGGCGTCACAGGGGTGGTATTAGAGCAATTATGTCTCTGGGAAAAATCACATGTCCCTAGGAATGTTGTGCTAGAATATAGGTTTGAATCATTAGTTTATTGAATCTGGAAGTTGGAACTTGTTCTAATATACACATGCATCTCAGGAATTGGAAGTTTAAAGTAAAATCGCACATGACGGACGAGAAAGGAACAACAAAGGTTCGAATACCGAGAAAGAGTAAGACCACCCATTGGATAAGGGACATGCTTTACCTGAAGCAATTTATCAGATGACAGAAACACTGAGACAATAGGAGGAGTTGATTCTCAAGACAAAATCATCATCAGCAGCAGCAATACCAAGCAAAAAGTCAAAAAGGAGTGGAGACTAGGGGTTTCTCCTATGAAAGATTTTTGGTGTATAGATACCCTAGTTTTATGGGTACTAAAAGACCTATAAGATCTAATAAGTGGTTACTTGACCTCGAAAGGACATTCAAGATTAGGGGTTGCATTGAAGAACAAAAGGTGTAGTATGATAGGCATGTACTACAAGGAGAAGCTGGTATTTGGTGGGATAGCAAAATGTAGTTACTAATAAGAAAACTACGTAACATAGCTACCTTAACATGGGAGATATTCAAAGAAGAGTTTGATAATTTCTTCTTCCTAGAAACAACTAAATAGCAAAAAGTACAGGAGTTCACGACTTTGGTGCAAGGGAATTCCACTGTTGAGCAATATGTTGCAAAGTTCATGGAACTTGGAAAAGGTTCACTCCACACTTAATAGCCACTGAGAAATTGCAAGTCCAGAAATTCCAAGGAGGTTTGCAGCCTTGAATTCATAGTCACGTAACTTGCTTTCGTATCGAAACTTTTCAAGAACTGGTTCTTGTGGCTGCCATTACCGAAATTGAGCAAAGGAGTGTGGCAACTCAGATTAATCTGGAAAGGAAGAGGGCTTCCCCTTTCACTGTTGGCAAAATTGGTAATAAAAAGATAATAGTGCGAGAAGCAAATAAAGGAAATCATGTGATGTCCGCTCCCTCTGTCACATGTCACACGTGTGGAAGGGCTCATGGTGGAGAATGCAGATAGAGGCTAGGAACGTGCTTCAAATGTGGTCAACCAAGCCATATGATTTGGGATTGTCGTATGAATATGCAAGGAGGAGGAGATTCCAATAATAACAAACCAAATCAGAGACCACCTGCTTAGGCCCGAGTTTATGCTATTACCCCAGGAGGTTTCAATATCGATACACCGGAGGTTGAGGAAACATAAGTCATTACTGGTATTTACTCTAAAAGCCCCTCATTATTAATAAACGTTTAGTTTCTTTGGATTCACCACTAAGTATAGCAACGTTTGCACGAATGTGTAACCTGTCAATAGAATTACTACCTTCGACCGTAGTAGTGACAATTCCTGATGGAAGTGCAACTAGGTGTACTCGAGTGATTAGAGATTGTTGTATAAGTTTGGAAGGGCAAACTATAGGAACAGATCTTATTGTCTTTTGCTATTGAGGTTTGATTTGATATTGGGAATGGACTGGTCATCCAAACATTATGCCAAGATAGATTGTCAGAAGAAGGATATTATGTTCAACTCACCTGATGTTGATAGGATTCGTTATGTGGGAGGAACTGTAAAGGTTGTTCCCTCAATACTCTCCAGTTTGCAAGTTAGGAATTGCATTGTTGATGGTGTTGTAGCTTATTTGGCCTTGATTGTTGAGGAGTCCAATAGGAATAAGGAAAATCAGGGAATACCTGTGGTTAAGGGTTTTCATGAAGTATTCACAGACGACTTACCAGGATTGCCTCCTAATAGGGAAACAGAGTTTATTATAGAGTTGGGACCTGCCACAATTCCCATCCATAGAGCATCGTACCCTATGGCTCAATCCGAGTTAAAGGAATTGAAATCAGATCCAAGAATTGTTGAAAAAATGATTTATTCATCCTATTTCTTCACCTTGGTGTGCACTAGTGTTGTTTGTAAAGAAGAAAGATGAGTTGATGAGGATGTGTATTGATTATAGGGAATTGAACAAGGTAACGATAAAGAACAAATACCCTTTACCACGTATTGATGACCTATTATATCAGTTGTAGGGAGCATCAGTATTCTAAAAAATAGATCTTCGATTAGGATACCATCAGCTTAAGTTTAGGGAACAAACTATCTCTAAGACTACTTTTCAGACACGATATGGGCACTACGAGTTCCTAGTGATGCCTTTTAGGTTAACTAATGCTCCTGTAGAATTCATGGATATGATGAACTGAGATTCATACCTGATCTAGATAGCTTTGCAGTCGTATTCATTGATGACATACTAATATATTAAAAAAAGTGATGAGAAACATAAGAAACACCTTAGTAGAAGTTAAATGAGCATAGGTTGTGTTCCAAGCTTAGTAAATGTGAGTTCTGGCTCCATGAAGTGAAATCTTTAAGGCATGTGATTTCGAATAAAGGAGTCACAGTCAATCCTAGTAAGATTGAAGCAGTGATGAATTGGTAGCACCCTACCGATGTGCATGAAATTCGTATTTTCTTAGGACTGGCCGGATATTATAAAAGGTTTGTGGAGGGATTTTCCAAACTCTCGAGGCCGCTCACTACTTTAACCAAAAACATTGTCAAATATGTTTGGACAGAGAAGTGTGAGCAAAGTTTTATGGAACTTAAGAAGAATTTGACATATGCACCAATACTAGCATTTTCATAACCTCATAAGCCTTATGTGGTTTGTAGTGATGCATCTAAATTAGGACTTGGATGTGTGCTTATGCAAGTAGGATGAGTTGTCGCCAACACTTCTCGTCAATTAAAGAACCACAAACAGAATTACCCCACCCACAACCTAGAACTAGTAGTCGTGAAGATGTGGAGGCATTGATTGTAATTTTTTTAGAGATGGTCTTGATTACCATGCAATGCCTTAGAAAAAAGATTTAAGCTATCTTGAAGTTATCTGTAATAAGGAGATTCTATCTCCCATTTTGTGTTTGAACTTATACCTTATGAACTGAACCTCTTTAAGTAAGGCACTACTTATGTTTAACTTGAATATTGGGATGTTTAGTTCATTTTGACACAAGAATTTTAGAAGTCACTCTTTTTTTGCTACGATTATTGCATATTGCTAGTTGCATACTAAGATGCATTACATATTAACTGTCATGAATGGGGGTATGTAATCATCTGTTGCATGTCCTGACGCTTCAAGTCTTCATTCCATCCCAATTGGATGTTGGGGGCTTTTCTTCTCTGCACTTCTGCCAGTTGCATATAGAAAAGCTCTCTTACATTCAGAATTAATTTGAGCATCCAAGCCTTTATTTATGTTCAGCTTCTGGAATTGTAGTTACATTGGCCAATTCCTGGTAATTCTCGAGCCTAAAGCAAGCCACTTGGTTACATCCCTCCTTGGAACTTATGGGCCTGCAACTTCTCAATTGAGATCAGGTGAGGTGTGAACCTCCCCAATGCTATGAATCTAGCAGCATACTGCTCCAGCGACATGTTGTTGTGCACCAAAGACGCGAACTCCTGTGCCTTTTGTTGCTTCATTGATTCTAGGAAGAATTTGTAGTCGATCTCCTCCCGAAATCTTCTCCAGGAAGGCAGCTAGGGTTCCCAACTATCTCACTAGAAGCTGCCTTCGGGTATCCCACCATATACCGGCTTCACATTGTAGATAATTCCTGACATACTATTATTCAGATCTTTGATGATTCCACAGATCTTGTATGTCCAATCTAGGTCGATCATCCACTAATCTATCCTCATGGGCCCTTTATTGCTCAAGAAGTTTCGATAATGGTACACCAAGAATTTCTCATAGGAGCATCCTCTAACTTCCTATCAATGCCTCAATACTTGTTGCTAGTGCTATTTGAGCACCTCAGTCAGCAACCTTCCATCATGCCTTGTCCTCCGTCCATTGGAGGATTCTATTCCTCTTGATTGTTGTCCCCACCAGGGTTTTTGTGTGCTCTGGCATGCACCTATGTTACATCGTGAAACACATGTTCACGTGTATCAGATTCACGTGCTTAACCCAATACTTCAAAAATTCAAACCTAATAAAGTACAAACATTCCATTCCTAAATTCCGATACTATCTCCTAAGGACTTATGGCTTTACCCAGAGAGTTATTACTTTTATTTTAATAATAAACTAGCTTAAGTTGACCATGACCTTTGATTGGAAGGGCAACAAAATCTCATTAAATGGATTACATTTTACCACTCACACCTTGGTAGATGATAGAAATATGCTTAAACTCACTAAGACCAAAAGGATTCTTTTACACCTAACGTGTACTAAACCTTCCTTGGCTAATTCTCCCAAAGAGTTTGCAATCCAACAATCATTGAAGGAATTTCATGATTTATTCGAAGAACCCACAAGCCTTCCCATATTAGAACCCATGACCATAAATCAACCTATTAGAACCCATGACCACAAATCAACCATAAGGAAGGAACTTTACCCACTTGTGTGAGACCCTATAGGTACCCATACCACTAGAAGGAGGAAATTAAGAAGTTGGTACATGGAATATGCTAAGATTTGGGATAATCCGAGCTAGCCAAGTCCCTTTCCCATCCTCTGTCTTTAAGTAAGGCTAATGGGACTTAGAGACTATTTGTAAAGTCTACCCAAAGGATGTGGCTAAAACAGTTGTTAGAACCCATGAAGGATGCTATGAATTCCTCATTATGCCCTTTTGTCTCACAAATGCCCCATCTACCTTCTAAAGCCCCATGAACTAGATTTTTACACCCTACCTTAAAAGTTAGTATTCTTTGACGACATTCTAATTTATAGTAGAAGCCTTCTAGAACTCTTTGAACATTTATGGATGCCCTAACAATGGTGAAAGATAACCTACTCTACATAAAAATCTTTAAGTTTAGGGCCGGATTTATTGAAGTAGATTAGTTAGGGCACCTCATTTCTAAAGATGGAGTACAAATAGACAACTTTGGAATTGAATGCATGAAAAATTAGCAAACTCCAAGTTCCTTAAAACCACTTTGAGGGTTCTTAGGGCTAAAAGGGTATTATAGAATTCACAAAGAGTTATAGTAGCATAGCAATCCCTCTAGCTGAACCCCTAAGAAATGACTCCTTTACCTGGAAATAAAAATCTCAACACGCCTTGCAAGCCTTTAAGACAACTATGGCCAACCCACTGTATTTGTCATACTAAATTTTACCAAATCTTTTGTGATTGAATTGGATCCCTTTGGAGAAATTGGAGTTGCCCTCATGCAGGAAGGGAGGCTCATTGCCTATTTGAACAAAGCTTTAAATGGGAACAATCTACTCTTATCTACCTACGAAAAGGAATTGTTAGCCTGAATCATTGCAATCAATCACCCTCTAAGCAAATCTCATATATGCATAGTCATTATTAAGGCGAGGAACCACCCTCTTATTAATTCACATAAAATCCACAAGATCTCATCATATAAGTACCAATAGGAAATTGCTCTACCTGTTCGACACAGGGAATCACTCTACCCGGTCAACACACACAAGGACACCATGCATGATCAACCCAGGGACTCTCTCTACCCGTGTTATCAAATAAGGCCAATACAAAGACGTTCCACCCTGATCGTCATGGGGAATCACTCTACACATATGAAACTAGTAGAAACATGTTGTAGGAATGGCGCGGGAACTCCTTAACCCATCCATGATTATAGACACACGGTAAGACTCAATACTCGAAAATCACATCATCATCAATTCATATAATTAAAAATCATCTTCTCAAAATCACAAGATAAAGGTAATCGATAAACATAATGAAGAAAAATGTACTTTCATGTAAGAAGGAAGTGAATTACAGAATATGCAAATCCTGAACTTACAACATACTCATAAACTTTTACTCCACATTCCTAGTATGGTCGTAGGAGCTAACCTACTTGAACAGTACTTCAAATATTATAATAGTGTAGATATTGATCCTTCCGTCGCAAGCTTTGAATCACTTGCTTTTTTTTAAGACTCCAAGTAGAGAAAATGGTAAACACTTAACGATCTTGAAAGTGAGATTTTGGATTTTCTCCAATGCCTTTTATACTGTGGGACTGTCAATCCTAGTTTTGACATTCGTCCGACTTCAAATATGCTTTAATGAGGGACCTTCGATCTCAACCATCCATTTGCCCTCTATCCTTGAAGGATGGCAGAGACTAATGGGAACAAGGCATGCACGTCCCTGCGACTTGCCGTGGGTCCCATCCTATAGTCCTTCCCCTAATAAGGGTCTTCCACGCGACACTGGACCATAACCTGAGATCAGACGATTTGGCCAGCAGGTTCATGATCTTTTTTGTTTTTTTTTTGCAGGCTTACTCCAAATATGAAATCTCTTATAGAGTATAGGCCTTTGTGTATGACACATGCTGCCCTCTGAGCACCAATGTGTTATCTCAAAGAGCTTTCATGCCTGAGTCAAGCTTGTCCTTGCCCATTGCTCACCTCAGTACGGTTAGCACATCATTTGCTCGCCTAGCGTGGGGCAAAAAGTTTTTTATTGCCCAATGTTGAATCATATCTACCAGGCTTTCTACATAATGTTGCTCGCCCTTCTCCTAGACTAGTTGCACTTTGTTCACCCGGCAACTTCCTTGTCGCTCGCCTTTTATCCTTGGGAGGGGACCTCTTCCCTTACTTCAGTGTGGTCCTCACAAATTATGATCATGTCTTTCAAATTGCATATTTTTTAGGGAAAATGTTGAATATATTTTATAAACGAATGCTCATTATTCATGTCATGCTTTACAAAGTATTATTGTATGTAAAACCTATTAATTGATAGCTCATTTTTACGTATCTTATATGTATGAAGTATGTGAATGTGGATAGAATTGACTTCATGAACAATGTTATTATTAGTAAGACTGTTCATCCGGGATCCGGCCCGGAAATCCTAGTATACCCGAACTGGAATCCGGGTTTCAAACTCGAGCTAAAATCCGGACCAGGTTAGCCCGGGTCAGACCTGAGCCGGAACCTGGATGAATCCAGATTTCAAATCAGGAACCTAGATTTACAACCCGATACTCGGTTTTTTTTTTCAGTTTGAATGTTTTGATTTTTTTTTTTTTTTTTGTTCCTTTAAGTGTTTTTTTTTTTTTTTTTATCTGGAAATTCTTTAAATGCAAATGTACTAGAAAGTAAACTTCTACCTATTAGGAATGCAGAAGATAGAAAGCTTCCAAAAAAGATGGTAAAAACTTTCAAAAACATTGGTAATTAAAAATGAAGTAGTAACTAGTAGGACTGTTCATCCGAGCTAGGTTTTTCCCTAGCCCGGTCCGGAACTCCAAAAACCAGATTTTGGTTCCAAGTTCTGGCCCGGGTTCTTAATTTACAACCCGGTAGCCGATTTTTTTTTCTTTTTTTTTATTTAAAGTTTGAATGTTAACATATCAAACATACTATCAATCTCGCAAACTTGAAAGTAGAAAGATTTTTAGAATTGAAAAACTATATCAAACACACCAATAAGAAGCCTAATAATCGGTACAGGTTCCGAAATGTTCTTGGTGCTTTCGAGTCTTTGCCTGAAACATCACAACCATAGATATGATAATCATAGTACAGTTCCCTACTGTTTCTACTCCTTACAAAAATATAAAAAAATAATCTAAATATATTAAAGATGAGATGCGCATCTGGTATACTTGCTGAAGAAAGGGTCTCTCATAACGTAAAGTGCCCATAACAGCTTCCTTCTTTTAACCTATGTCAAAGCGGTGGTATCAAAAGCACTACAGCATTGAATCTATTCATGAGAACTAAACAATGCAACCATGAAATTGCGTCTAGAGAATACATATTGCAAGATTCAACGCAGAAGCATACAACTCTCTGTACATGGTAAGATTTAGAAAACCCCAAACCTCATCATTTTTAGAGATGGAAAGATGAAACTATTGCTCTTCTGGCAATTAAACCATGTCTCACCCGCTTGAACACAATCCAGAGAGGCTCATCCTGGATAACAGCATGACGCAAAGTGGGGAAAAAAACCAGGTATCGGGTCGTAAACTCAGGTTCCAAATTTCCAATCCGGATTCAATTGGGTTCCGGCCCGGGTTTGAAACCCAGGTTCCGGTCTGGGTATACCCGATTTCCCTGGCCAAAACCCGGATAAACAATTCTAATAACTAGTATGCATGTCAAAAGTGGAAGTATAGCTTGCATAGTACCTGCTAGATGATTATATTATATTTAATATAGACCCATGTCTCATAAGTGAAAATGATAGGAATTCCTGATACTTAAAATTCAAACAATGAAAGATAAAGGAGAGATGGACAATAATTTTCAAATCAAAACATTCAAACTGAATTGAAAAAAAAAAAAAAAAAAGTACTGGGTTGTAAATTCGGATTACCGCTGAGTATATTCAAGTTTTGCAACCCAATTTTCGACCTGGACTAGGCCAAAAAAAAATCCTATCTAAACGAACAGTCGTAATTATTAGGTAAAAACCTCTTTTTTTTTTGTCGATAAAGGTTGAGCATTCACTAATATGTATATTGGGTAAAAAATTTCAAAACGTCGAACATTTTAAATACAGGAGCGGCACACGACAATGCAATAAATAAGTTAAGGCAACATCAAGATGTGAATAACGTTTGAAAAATAAGGAGAAAAGGTACAACAATTATAATTTATCTATCCAATAAATAGCGTTATGATGGCTCAGACGTTTTGGAAACATAGTGGGCCTATTGTCGTCAGGAAAATGCTAGGTTGTCTTCTTAATTTGTCCCCTCAAGTGTACTTTTAGTATATTTATTTTTTTTAATGTTTAAAAATATTATCACTAAAGAATTTGTATTTTTTTTCAACAGTAAAAAAAAATCAAAATGTACTAGTAGTACGTTTGAGGGAACAAGTTGAGGGAGTAAGTAGCAGCACCCTTGTTGTAAATGAATCAGGTAATAGAGTTATAACATTTGAATTTCCCTTACATTCTCCTTCAAGTATTTAGAGAGTTCTCTTTAATAGACGAAATTGCCCTATTAGCTCAGTGCCAGGATACACCAATAAAGCCAGCCATACAAAAAAAAGACTTGTTTAAAAAATAGAAATGCTAAATGTTTTTAATAAAAATTTATAAAAAAAACTTACTTCTTTACGTATGAGTTATTGATATGGTAAAAATTATGAAATTTTAAATTTAAATTTAAAAAAATATATATAACAAAATAAGTTTATAAATAAAATTATAAAGTAAAACTGTAAGTACATATTGACATGCCAAACGCCAGCCACTTTTTCTTTATCTTTTCAAACAACGACCAAGCTTAAATGCAATGAAGAGGACAATAAAAAATAAAAATAAGAAATGACATTTTGGAAATAAAAATAAAAATAAAAAACGATGGTCAAATATTTTTGACTTCTTTTTTTTTTTTTGAATCTCAAAAGCACAGTACTTTTCTTGAATGAAATAATCAATCATTACAATATTTTTCCTTCAAAACTAAAGGAATAATTTGCATAGGTCCATCCTCAACCCACACCCTTTCACTTGAAATGGAAACAGCAAGTTAGCATATGAGCAACATTGTTTGCCTCTCTAAAAGTAAAACAAATGCTCTAATTGTGTCTTTCTGCAATTATACTGCGTACACCCTCAATCACAATACCATAATTTGCATTATTTTCCTCTAGGCTATTTGTAGCTGTTACCACCACATTTGAGTCATCTTCTAAAACAAACATTAGATAGTCCCAGTTTTGACACAGAGTTATTGCCCTTCTAAGTCCACATGCTTCAGCTATTACAAGTTTCATTGAGTGATTAATTTTTTGACAAAGAGAGGCCATGAGCTCACCTTCATTATTTCTGATGACAACCCCACTTCCCCCTTTTTTATTTCTATTGTCCACTGCAATATCCCAATTTGTCATGTACATCATCTCAGTTGTTTCTTCCAAGTGGTATGTTGTCTCCTTGATCCTCCTAAGTGGTTTCCTACCTTATTGTTTCTCTGTGCTAGAACAAATTTTTCCAAACTTTGTTTTGCTGACTAGAATAGCTGCCTTGGGTGTTCAAACTTGTTTTCAAACAAAAGGGAATTTCTTCTAAACCAGATCCTCCTCATTGTATGAGCCACCAATTCAATATCTTCTATGTGTAATCCATCATTTAATCTCTTTCATAACTCTAAGAAATGTACCTTCATACTGGACTATTTTTGAACTGGACTATTTGTTTCAATCCAGACATCATTTGATGCAGGGCGACTCCATAATGCATAAATTATAGATTATGTTTCCCTCTCTCAAATTGGGCACAAATATGTTCTTGTTATCTTTTTCTTAAAAAGATTTTCTCTAGTTGGAAGTATATCAAGTGCTGCCTTCCATAAAAATTGATTCACTGTATTTTGCACTCTTAGCCTCCAGATCGACTCCCATTCACTTCCTTTTTTTGATGAATCAGAAGATTCCCTCTTCCTTGTTCTCATTCTAGAATATTGTATGTGATAAGCACTATTAACTGTAAAAATTCTTGTATTTGTTGGTCCCCAAATTATTCTGTCATCTGCATTCAAACTACTCAATGGGATTCTTTTAACCATAGCAGCCTCTTCATTGCAAAATACTTCATTCACTAGGTCCTCCTTCCATTGACCACACCCTTCCTCTATCAATTCACTAACTTTGGAGTCATTGTCTACTGTCTAGGATTCTAACAGGTGATTCAACTCTATAAGAAGTTGGTATTGGCAACCATTTATCCTTCCAGATTTTAACTTGGTTTTCATTCCCAACTCTCTACACCATACATGCTTTCACCAGATCTAGAGACGAGTATAAACTTCTCTAAATTAATGAAGGCCTTGATCCCAGCTTTGCTTCTAGCAGCTTCTTTTGCTTAAAATATTTCTCCCTCATAATGATAGCAACCATAGAATTAAGATTCTTCATCAACCTCTAGCACTATTTTGGCCAATAATGCCAAGTTAAAATTTTCCAGGTCTCTAAATCCTAATCCTTATCTTTTCTTTGCTTCACTCATCTTTGTCCAACTCCTTCATATAATCTTCTTTTCACTATTTTCTTTTTACCCCACCAGAATCTCAGCAGCATAGAAGATATTTCAGTACACAATCTCTAAGGAAGCTTGAACACACTCATTGAATAAGTGGGAACTGCTTGCAACATAGCTTTTATCATCACTTCTTTTCCTGCTTGAGAGAGGAATGTATTTTTCCAACTATTGATTATCTTTCAGACTTTCTCTTTTAATAAGGTGAAAGTGTAATACTTTGATTTACCTACCATAGATGATAAACCTAAGTATTTTTCATAGCTACCACAAACTGATATTCTCACCACTTACAAAATTTGTTCTTTAACATTCATTGCAGCATTTGAGCTAAAAACAATATGGTGGTTTTCTATTTGTTTAGAAGCTTCCCCGATGTCATCTCATACTTGTTTAGGATATCTTATATCTTTTTCCATTCACTTGTTGTTGCCCTTTCAAATATAACACAATCATTTGCAGAGTGTAGTGAGTCTCCTCTAACATTTTTTTCCCAAGAGAAAAGGAAAGGTGGAGTGTTAATTGTCTGTTCTTACTCATCAGATTAAGAGAGGTAAGATCCCTAGTAATTACAAGACTGTGTGGAAGATGGATGATTTAGAAAAAAAATGGAAGCAACTAAGACTTTTGGAGGAAGAGAATTCAGTGACAGATTTGAAAATAGAGCACATGGGTGAGGTAATTAGGAAGGTGGAGCAGAGTTTGGTTGTTAAATTATGTTCGGATAGGGTGATTGGAAGTGAAGTGGTTCGATCTACTACGGCCAAAGTTTGGAGATCGAGCAAACCTTTCTCTTTTTAAGAGATAAACCCAAATTTATTTGTCATAACTTTTGAGAAGGCGATGGATCGAGAAAGAGTTCTAGCTGGGAAGCCATGGTTGTTGTTAAAGCATGTGTACCTGCCTTAGAGGATAACTCCTCACAAGGCAAGTCCAATGCATCTGCAGCACCCTTAACAGAATGCCACCTCCATTTCCTCTACTGCTCATTCTCAACAGCATGCTATAACCGATTCTGGCTCTTATGGAATAATATAGATCCTTCTAGAATAAATCTCTTGTGTATATTTCTGCTATAAATACTAGTGCTACTGTACTGAGGACATGTAATGAAATGAAGAACACTTTTATTAATATACTTGCTCTTTGAGGCATTCTTACGAGCACCTGTGTTACAGTCTTGTTTCACTGGTTTGAACATGGTATCGAGAGCCTAAATAGGGCCAACGCCCACTTTTCTTTCTTCGATCATCATGGCACCACCCAAATACCCTTCTTCGAATCCCTCTATCACCAACTCCGCTGCACAACTCATCACCATTAAACTTTCTACCGAAAATTACTTACTCTGGCAAGCTCAAATCACCTCTGCGGCAACCAACTGTTTGGCTATGTCGATGGATCCACTCCTATGCCTCCCTCCATCATTGACAATGCTCCTAATCCAAACTATATCTCCTGGCGTACTCAAGACCAACTCATCATGTCGGCTATTTATTCCTCCCTTACCGAGACTGTCCTCTTTCAAATTCTCGATTGTTCCACCTCCCAGCAAATATGGAAAACCCTTCATGAATTATACTCGGCTCAATCCACCGCCCACCTCATGTACACTAAATTTCAACTTGCAACTCTCAAAAAAGGGCCCGATTCAATTTCCACTTATTTTCACAAAGCCAAAGCACTCTCTACGTCTCTCAATGCCACAGGTCATCCTCTCCCTGAGTCTGAGTTCATCATCTATTTTTTGACTGGTTTAGGATCCGATTTCGAGTTTGTTGTGTCTTCCATCACTATACCTCCCGATCCTCTCTCTCCATTTCTCAGGTCTATAGTTTTCTTGTAAATCATGAATCACGTCTTGCTCATCAAACACTATCTCTCCTCTCCCACACAATTCCTTCACTGCCAACTCCACCATTGTGCGTGGCTCGTTTACTCCTCCAAACCGAAGCCGTGGCCGTGGTTTTTGGCGTGGACGGGGTGGTCGAAGTTTTTCTCCATCTCCCTCTAATTTTTTTTTCTCCTTCTCAGACCAATCAACCTACATGTCAGCTCTGTAATCGAATTGGTCACATAGTTATTTCCTGTTGTCATAGGTTTGATCATGCTATCAGTCTCCACCCCCTCCTTCTCTCTCAGCTAATTTCACCAATTTTTCAAATCCGTCCACACCATCTTCAAACTGGTTTCCAGACACTGCTGCTTCCACTCACTTCACCACTAATTTTTCCAAACTTAATCTCGAGTCCTCACCCTATCAAGGGCCAGATCAAGTAACAATTAGAGATGGATCATCCCTTGCTATTCAAAATTCTAGCTCTCACTTGCTTCCAACACCTTTTGGAAATTTTCTTCTCCATCAACTACTTCATGTTCCTTTAATTCCTCAAAATTTATTATATGTTCGACAATTTTGTTTGGATAATTTTGTTTTCTTTGAATTTAATTCTTCTGATTTTTTTGTGAATGATTTATGTTCCTAGGAAGTACTTATTCATGGCCCCGTTAAGAATGGCTTGTACGTCCTTCCAACTGATAATGCGGATGTCACTCTTCCCCCACGGCATGCTTTCATTGGCGAACGGACCTCACCAAACATATGGCATGCTTGTCTTGGTCACCCATCTCCTCGGATCACCTCCTTTACCATACGACATCATAATCTTCCAATCACTTCCACATCCACTTCGTCACCTTGCTCGGCCTGTCTTCAAGCCAAGTCTCATGCTCTTCCTCATCCACTCTCACCCTCTAAATCGCAATTTCCTTTTCAGCTGTTATTTTTAAATGTCTGGGGACCTGCGCCTGTGCTATCCTCCAGTGGTTTTAGATTTTATTTTTCTATTGTTCACAACTTTACGAAGTATGTTTGGCTTTTTCCTTTATATGCAAAATCTGATGTTTCTCAAATTTTTCTAAATTTTGTTACATTTGTTCGCAATACTTTTTCTAAAAAAATTATAGTTGTTCAATCAGACTGGGGGGGTGAGTTCCATCCCTTTCATGTTATTTTACAAAAACTTGGCATTTCCCATAGAATTTCTTGTCCATACTCTCATGCTCAAAATGGTAGCATTAAACGGCGTCATCGCCACATTGTTGAAACTAGGCTCTCTCTTCTAGCCCAATTTTCGGCTCCTCCCAAATATTGGGTTGATGCTTTTAAAACAACAGTTTTTCTCATAAATAGAATGCCCACACCCATTCTTCATCATTTCTCTCTTTTTCAGTCTCTTTTTAATTCTCCACCTGATTATAATTTTTTACCTGTTTTTGGCTCAACCTGTTGGCCCAATCTTCGTCCTTTCAATCATCACAAATTAGACATGAGATCTAAGCTCTGTATCTTTTTAGGATACACTCCTGATCACAAAGGGTACAATTGTTTACATATTCCATCTGGTAGAATCTACATTTTTCGTGATATACGCTTTGATGAAACTCATTTCCCATTCTCTTATGCTCAACAAATATCCACCCAGGCCCCCTCCTCAGCCCAGCCCAGCCCGCTCCCTCCAATTCCTTTTCTCCCTCATTATCTAATCCGACCCCAACCTCATATACTCACCTTTTCATCTAGCCCAACCCGCCTCAATCTATCCCTCTATCTCCTCCCAATCATAATATTTCAACCCATGAGCCCACAAACTGAAACCCTAATTCTATTCTCTCCACTCCTTCCGAAAATATCTCCCAGACCCCTCCTTCGCCGCTTTCTTCAATGTCCTCTCCTGCGCTATCTTCCTCAAACCAGCCCTCCTCTCTCTCAGATAACACTCATTCGACCTCCATCAATACTCATTCCATGACTACTCAGTCCAAATCACTCATAACCCGACCCCTTCATCGACAAGATGGCACCATTTTATGGCCTCCACTGAAACACAGTGCTGCTCTCTCCACATCTTCCTCCGTCCCTTACGAACCCACTTCCTACACAAAAGCTTCAAAATTCCCTGCCTGGCTTGCTGCCATGGCCAGTGAATTTGAAGCTCTCCTCCAAAATGAAATATGGCCTCTCGTCCCTCCCTATCCTTCTCAAATTCTTCTTGGTTCAAAATGGGTTCTTAAGACCAAACGGCTTGCTAATGGAACCATTGAGCGACGCAAGGCTCGTCTTGTTGCCAAAGGGTTCCATCAACAAGTCAGACTTGACTATTCTAAGACCTTTAGTCCGGTAGTCAAGCCTATTACTATACGACTTTTGATCTCTATTGCAGTGTCTCGGAACTGGCCCCTTCATCAATTGGATATACAAAACGCATTCTTGCGCGGGGACTTAGAAGAAGATGTCTTTATGCAGCAACCTACCGAGTTTGTTCATTCTGATTTTCCTCATTTTGTTTGTAAATTGAAAAAATCTATCTATGGCTTGAAACAAGTCTCTAGGGCTTGGTTTGCTAAGCTTAGTTCGAAATTGATTTCACTCGGATTTCATGCTTCCATTTCTGACTCATCTCTTTTTATATTCACATCTACTATTGACTCTGTATATGTTCTCATTTATGTTGATGACATAGTTGTTACAGCCTCTGATTCTTCTATCATTACTGATTTTATCTCATCTCTATCTGCATCTTTCCCTATCAAAGACCTAGGTTCACTTCATTTTTTTTTAGGAATCCATGTCTGTCGCACGGCTAAAGGACTTTTTTTTTTATCTTAGTCCCGTTACATCTCTGATCTATTGAAAAAGACTAATATGAATGAGTCTAAAACTATGTCAACGCCAATGTCAACATCTGCAAAAATTTCAGCTCTTGATGGATCCTCCTTTAAGGATCCTCAGCTTTATCGAAGTGTCGTTGGTAGTTTCCAATATCTTTCCTTCACTCACCCAGATATCTCCTTTGTTGTCAATAAAGTTTGTCAATATATGCACTGTCCTCGCCACTCTCACTGGCAAGCTGTCAAACGCATATTGTGTTATCTCAAACTCACCATCCATCTTGGCCTATTTTTTTCTTCTGTCTCTTCCCTTAAACTAACAGCATTTTCAGATGTTGATTGAGCTGGTTGCCTGGATGATCGGAAATCAACGGGTGGTTTTTGTGTCTATTTTGGGTCTCACCCAGTGTCTTGGGGCTCCAAGAAACAATCGACAATAGCTAGATCCTCTACTGAAGCAGAATATAAATCAGTTAAAAATATTGTTTGTGAACTTCTATGGATACAAGCCTTATTAAAAGAATTGGAAATTTTTATTTCTGAAGCACCCCACTTGTTATGTGATAATATTGATGCAACTTATCTTTCGGCGAATCCAGTTTTACACTCACAGACTAAACATGTGGATCTTTATTATCACTTTGTACGAGACCGTGTTACTAACAAAACTCTTACTATTTCTTTTGTCCCAAGTAAAGAACAAATTGCAAATATTTTCACTAAGCCGCTCTCCTCGGCACGATTTGCACTCCTACATTCAAGCCTCACCATCTTATCGGTACCGCTTGAATCACGAGGGGATGTTAGAGCATGTGTACCTGCCTTAGAGGATAACTCCTCACAAGCCAAGTCCAATGCATCCGCAGCGCACCCTCAACAGAATGCCACCTCCATTTCCTCTACTGCTCATTCTCAATAGCATGCTATAACCGATTCTGGCTCTTATGAAATAATATAGATCCTTCTAGAATAAATCTCTTGTGTATATTTCTGCTATAAATACTAGTGCTACTGTAGTACATGTAATGAAATGAAGAACACTTTTATTAATATAATTTCTCTTTGGGGCATTCTTACAAGCACCTGTGTTACACTCTTGTTTCACTGGTTTGAACAGTTGTTTGATAATATGTTGTTCATAATCAAGACATTCGATGGTCTAACCCCATCGAAGCTAATGAACTTCGATTCAGAAGTTTTCTGGACCCAGGTTCGTAATCTCCCCTTAATGTGTATGACGAGTGAAATTGGAATGCGAATTGGAAAGATGATCAGTAAGGTTTATGAAGTTGATGTAAAGGAAGATTGCATTGGATGGGGATTGTAACACCCGGGCCCAGCCAAGTTGCTTTACAAAAGTTTTGAGTTTATAGGTATGAAAAGTCAATTTGAAATTTCGAGTAAAATTTTTTGGAACAGAGTATGGGCCAAAACTATTTTTGGCGGATTATAATTTTTCTTTTTTTGATAGGTTTAAAATCTTTTAATGGACCAATTAGAATTTCACTCGAAAAATTTATGGGGCTACTGTAATTTTTTTTAGGTTGAGTTGAGGTCTAAAACTTAGAAACAAAAGGCCATGCATTAACCTCATTCAAGATCCAAGTCGTGGGACAATTGTTTTTGGGTTAAAGTGCCATACCCCGTAAATAATTTCAGACTCCACGTTTCTGCACGTTCGCATCCGTCTGTCCACAGCATGCATGCACTCACACGACTTAGCCTTCCATCCGCACACACATCTCTCTTATCTCTAGGGTTTTCGCATCATATTTATATGCACACAATAGCCATGCGTAGAGAACACCTTCGTTACGATTCACTGCCGCTGCTAGCAACTCCTTCCTTCACAAACAGCAACCCGTAGCCCTCGACTTAGCACTCGTCAACCTTGCACTCGTAGCCAACCACTAGTGTGCATGACGAAAAACCTATAATAGCCGCTTCTTGTGATTTTTCTCTCTCTTCCTCTCCTCTCGGTTTCCCACAATCGTCTTTGCACCTTTCAGCCATCCCCGTTGCCTTCCAACACCCTCACGAAAACCCAAACGTGTTCGTCACCCCTACTGCCCGGTTTGTCCTCCCCCAACCTCCATCTCCACGTAAAACCGACGCCTAGAGCAACCATCGGAAAACACTTTCGATAGCCACGGGAAACAGCAACCCACGGCTTTTACCGAGTTAAAATCCTCTATTTTCCATACTGAAAACAGAGCATCACCACAAATCCGGTTGATCACCACCGTACGACAGGAAAACTATCGGACCAGCCACAGAATCTGCTGGTTGTCACTTTTCCATCAGCCTCGAGCCGCCTCAGTTCCGCCTTGTCCCACTCGGTGAGTCACTCTCATGTTGCTCTTTTTATTTTTTTCTTTCCTCTCGCGCACTCACCCTTCGTTCTCTCGCATTTCTCTCGCTCTCACAGCCCTATGTAGACAGCATCTCCACCGCTCGCCTGCTCTCCAACCGCGTCGCCATTGCCTACCCAGTCCAGCCGTCGCACGCTGCCACGTGATTTCTCCTTGCGTAAGCCCCTGCCATGCAAAGTTTTTTTTTTCACGCAGGTTATGTTTTTGTTTCAAAGAATTATATGAAATTACATTAGTACCCTTTACTAATTGTTGTATTAATGTGCTTTTAAACTTTTATTATGTATTAATACTCTCAAATTTATTTATGTTTACATAAACCCTTTTAAGTAAATTAAATTAGTATTAAACAAGGTTTTCTTTCAAAGAGTAAACAATAATGTTGTGTTTATTTTTATGATATTGCTTATTATAATTTTAACTATTTAATTTTTAAAATATTTTGGTATAAATATATTAGCTAGAATTAAATTTTATAATTTGATCTCATTAGTAAATAAGTTAGTTTTATGTTTTGTTCAGACTGATTATTGGGACATTGATGAATTTAGAAAATGTGACGATATTTTAGAGTTACATGAAGTTAGGTTTTTGAAGAATTAAAATATGTTATTTTAGCATCTTAGGCTTAAATATTGAAATTGTGTTCGATTGAAAATTTATGAGAATTATGTTTTATGTTTTAGGTGACAATTAATAATTGTTCAGCATTTTGAGGAAATTCCTGAAAAGTTAAGAAGTCCAGGTAAGTGGGGTTCCTATGCTAGACTTTGCATTAAAATAAAATGAGCTGAGGTTATATCTGAAAAATATATATATCAGATTATGAAAAGAAATTTGAACTATCTCAGTTATTTGTTCTGCATTACTCATGAGATTCTGTTTAAGAAGAAAGTATTTTCTATCATGACTGGTGTAGACATGAGCTTATTTTTTACATTATATTTTTGAACTTTGAAAAAGAGATCGAATATGAAATTTGTGCATAAATTATGTTGTGATATGATTTTGTTCTATTCTGAAGATTTTGTTCAGTACTCTGTTTGGATAAGACGTGATTTCTGAAAACCTTTGGCATGACTCTCTGATTCTGAATTTGATTTTGTTTCCACTCTGTTCAGTTACGGCCCTGCCACAGGTGATAATAGTGGCATACGGCCCAACCACGGGTTACAATAGTGGATACGGCCCAACCACGGGTAATAATAGTAGATACGGCCCAACCACGGGTAATAATAGTGGGTACGGCCCTGCCACGGGTTATAGTAGTGGTCTCTGTTTTGAGTGCACACATTGATGACAAAGTGATTTATGTTCTGCTTGGCTATCCGCAGATGCACAACCCTACCACGGGTGTTATACATGGCCTATGTTCTGATATGATGTTCTGATGATCATCATCATCATTTATGCTATGCCAAAGAATATTTTTGAATGAAATTATTTCTAAATCTTCGCTCTGATATTTTGATAACATGTTTTGCTTCCACACTCTCAAAATGAAAATATTTTGTTCTACATTCTAATTTCTGTAAATGATCATATTTACACACTGGTATATGTTCTCTACTTACTGAGTTGTTGATAACTCACCCCTTATCTCCATATATTTTTCAGATATTTTTTATAGTTCAGCTAGAGAACAAGAGTAGGAAGTTTTAGCAGGTGTGATGATCAGAGTGAAATAAGTGTCCGAAGGTACAAGTGTTTATTTGAGAGTCGTAGTTAGTAAACTGATTTTATTTTTCGGGTATTTTGATTTGATGAGTTAAGAATAATTTCGAGTTTTGGAGAGTTTTTAATTTATGTTATTGAGATTTTCTTTATTGTCCCCATGGAGGAATTTAGATATTTGGATTGATTAAATTGATTAATATTTTATTGGATTTTCCAGATTTTATAGTTGTACTATTTAAGTTGATTTGAGGTATTAAGAGTTAACTCTCCGGATCTCCGGGAACGAGGTGTTATAGGGATGGATGTGGACACTACTGTTAGGAATTTGGGCCTCCCAAATTCACTCCAAGAATCCACTTTTTGGTATAATTTAAAGAAAAACAAAGAAATAATAACAACACAAGAATTTACGTGGAAACTCCAAAAAATAGGAGAAAAAACCACCAGACCCAGAGAAGAAAATACACTATGTAAAAAATTATTACAATCACACTATTTTTCTCCTCACCCCAAATGACACCCACAAAGCTTCCTCACTAGCGAAACTTTAACTCTCACCTCTTTCCTTTTTACAAGAAAATGCTAATAGAGGAATTTTCTTAGAGTCACAAGCTACTAATTAAGCTTATGACTTGGTATACTTTATCTAGTGGCTAAGCCCTCTTATTATAGGCTATGGGCCTTGGCTCTTTGCTCACTCCTCATCGATGTGGGACTCAGGAAAGGAGCAAACCCAATAATCTCTACCTTGCGACTTTGGCTGATCCCACAACCACGCTCAACCGCAATAAAGATCTTCATAGCTTTTACTATCATGCTCCACCATAAAAGCATACCCACTCAGAATAAACCAATTCCAAGCATTTCAATTTCGGCCCATGTCAAAAATAACCTTGCTGAAAAATTATGGTGCAACTTCCACGTTTGGCTTTCTTGGAAGTTCATCAACCATCAACATAAATTTCCACCACATCCTGCATTAATGCCAAACCAATGCCTGTGTACAAACTTGTGGACCTGCTAACATTAACACATCTTCTATCATGACAACTTTGGGAATTAGCGGCATGCCATGAGGATGTACATGTCCCTTTAACAGACATCGTCTTCCATGGAGAGAGACACAACGTTAGTTTCATTACCAGTATCTCCATTTACTGACTTAGAGCCACTTGCCGAACCTGCTCCAGCTCTTAGACAATTTTTCTTGACGTGCCCAGATTGTCCACACCCCCAATAGACTACTTTCATCTTCATGGAGTTATTCTTATTCCCATTACCAGCTACTACCAATGCAAAGTTCCCAAGTGGACCATTTCTTCCACCACCTAGTCTTCTTTCTTCAGAAAAGAGTTTATTGGTAACCTCTAAAAAAATTATTTTCTCCTTCCCATGTATCAAAATAGGCTTCATATGCTCATAGGAAGGTGGAAGAGACCAGATGAGTCTCAAGGCTTGATCATCATCATCAATTTTAACTCCAATAGATTCTAACTCAGAGACAATGCCATTGAGAACACTTAAATGATCTGAAATAGTCGTATCTTCACTCATCTGCAGTATATGAAACTGCTCCTTCAGGTACACCCGATTTGAGACGTCTTTCATCTGATACAACTCTTGTAACTTTTCCCAGAGTTCTTTTGCCGTAGATATTCCATGTATATTTGCAAGAAGATTATTGGCCAAGCACAGACGTATCGAACTTGTTGCTTTCAAATCCAGATCTTCCAAATCTTCATTGCTCATTATAGATCTGCTCTTTGTTTCATCAGTCACGCTAGTATCACTGCTGACTTCAGGGGTTGGTCTGCCCTTCAGCGCCTTGTGTAATCCTGATTGAATCAAAACATCCTTGACTTGAATTTGCCACAAGCCAAAATTGATTCTGCCATCAAATTTCTCCACCTCATATCTGATAGGATTTGAAGTTTTACTTCCTGACATTGCCTCAATGAATTTTACTATAGAAATGAATGGTACTCACTAAGTAAGTTCCCAGGAAAGATTCTTCTTTCCTAGACAAAACTTCAAGATTCCCAGGAAAGATTGGAGGATCACACTGGACCACTTAAATACCAATCTCCTAGACAGAACCTCCTTAAACTGTACGTATCCACACTACCCCACCAAAGCTCCACCTACCAAAAAGAACCTAGTGGCTCTAATACCACTTGTTAGGAATTTGGACCTCCCAAATTCACTCTTAGAATCCACTTTTTTTGTGAAATATGAAGAAAAATAGAGAAATAATTACAACACAAGAATTTACGTGGAAACTCTCAAAAACAGGAGAAAAAACCACCAAACCTAGAGAAGAAAATACACTATGTAAAAAATTATTACAATCACACTATTTTTCTCCTCATCCCAAATGACACCAACAAAACTTCCCCACTAGTAAAACTTTAACTCTCACATCTTTCCTTTTTACAAGAAAAAGCTAATAGAGGAATTTTCTTAGAGTTACAAGTTACTAATTAAGCTTATGACTTGGTTTACTTTATCTAGAGGCTAAGCCCTCTTATTTATAGGCCATGGGCCCTGACTCTTCCCTCACTCCCCATCGAGGTGGAACTTAGGAAAGGAGCAAACCCAACAACTACCTCAAAGTCAAGATTGAAATTGACTCGAGAAAGCCTATATCTAAGGGAAGAACAATTAATTTGTGGGGAACTAATCGATGGGTACTATTACAATGTGAAAAACTCCTCAGAGTTTTTTTGTAATGTGGATGACTGGTCCTTGGGGAAGAAGGTTGCAACAACTCAACTTCAAAGGATCCATAGAATATGACATGAAAGAATCAATTTGGGGCATGGTTGCGAGCTTAAAAGTTTCATAAAAAGAGGAACTTTGAACACAAAGAAGAACAAGAGCCATCTACAGAGTGTGGTGAGGATTCACACTAGAGCAAGGTAGGGTGTGGTGGGCTGCCAACTAAATCCACGATGACGACAGACGGTGGAACAAAGAGTGGAGAGTCCACTGAGAGGAGAATAACTGACTATGAAGATGGTGGAAGTTCAAGATTGTGTTCTGTTAGTGCTAGTCTTTTGGAAGATATGCTACTTTCGAATTTGAAAAGTCATGATCAGGCGAGTAATATGGAGGTGATGATCAGGGAAGAAATGGTTGGAAACTATCTAAATCTTGAAACTGTGGAGGAAAGGGGCAAGAGGAAAGGGGAATAATTCAGAGGCTCATTAATCCAAACACAGATATCTCTCATGACAAGAATGAACAGGTGCCTTGTAGAAAATGTTGAGGAACACAGAGAGAGAAGGAATATAGTTAATGGAACCTGGAAAAGAAGATCTCGGCTAAAAGGTAATTATTCTGAATTTTCTTTTGGCAAAGTGAATAAAAGAAATGGTGATAGGATTGAGGTTAAGTGGCGTTGTAATCAAGCGAAGCTGAGCCAGTTTTTGACTTGCCGAGTTCGGCTTGACTTAAAAAACTCGAGCTTGAGTTCGAGATTCTTATTTAATAATCTTTGTTCGATCTCGACTCAATAAGCTAAATCCCCAACTCTAGCTCGATCTCAAGCTCGTCCCAAAAACGAGCTCTAGTCGAGTCAACTCGAGTTGTTTATTTTTTTTTTTTTTGAATAAGATTTAATAATTAATAAATTAGATAAATAAAAAGCCTAATATTGAATTTGTGCAACTAACAAGTAGAACATCTATTGAGTTATAAGATTTTAAAAATTTATAAATAATTAATATTTAACTACTTTATATCTATCCATAATAACAATATATTATATGCCTACATAAATTATTAGTACATACACATACGATGATAGCTTATATCTATTTCATTTATAGTTCCTACGTACTAGTACATGAAAATATTAAATCTTATTGACTAATTATTATACACATTATAAAATATAGTTATGAAGTATATTCAATATATAAACATAAGTAATTAGATTACATATTATATATTTAATTATAAAAGTGCTATGCTTATATTATTAGCTAATACATATATATATGTATATATACATAGGTGTATATATATTTATATCAATATAAGAATGGGCTTTAATTGAGTCGAGCTAACAAGTCAACTCGGGCATAAACAATGGGGCTTAAACGAGCCTTAGCCGAGTCAAGTCGAGTTTTGTTGGGTATGTCATTTACTAATCGAGCAGGTATCTGCTTTCATGGGCGGACTTTTTTTTTTACTAGTCGAGTTTGATTCGAGTTTAACCGGGTGAGTACTGAGCGGGCTATCGAATAGACTGGTTCATTTACAGTCCTAAAGCTAAGAGTAGTGAAGAAAGACCTGTTAAAAAGAGAAGAGGAAATGGGGTGGAACAGAACACTAAAAACTCTGTACCAATGGTGGTGGCTAAGTGTCAGCCTCGCTAATCATTACAAATACCTTATGCTGGAATTGTCGAGGACTTGTGAACCCTCGAGCAGTTCATGAACTTTACCACTTGGTGAAGGAAAAGAAACACAAAGTAATTTTCCTCTTTAAGACAAAATTACCTGCAAGAAAGTTTGATTTAGAGAAAAAGAAGTTGCAATTTTAGGGCTGTTTTGTTGTTGATCCGATAGGCAGAAGTGTGGGTTTGGCATTATTGTGGAATGGAGAAGTTGAAGTTGAAATCATAATTTTTTCTTAGTACCATATACATGCCAGAATCCCTTATGCGAAATAAAAGAAAAAAAAAACACTAGCTGGTTCCTCACAGGCATATATGGACACCTTGATAGTAATAAGAGAAAATCAACATGGGATCTGTTATCAATGTTAAGGCCATAACCAGACCAAACATGATGTGTGATAAGTGATTTCAATGAAATTACCTCCCAAGCTGAGAAAAATTCTAGAAGACAAAGGCCTGAAGGTCAAATGGAAGATTTCAAAAATTCTCTTGAGGCAAACAACCTTGTTGATTTGGGATAGAAGGGTGAGAAGTTCACATGGAGCAATAGACATGAGGATGAAACCTTTAATAAGAAGAGATTAGAAAGGGGTGTGGCTAACTTAAAATGGTCAAAACTAATTGGAAATGGGGAGATAGAAGTCTTAACTGCCAGATGTTCTGATCATAAGCTACTACTTTTAACATTGAATGAAGAGTGTGTTAAAGAGAAAAAGGAAGAGTACTTTCAGGTATGAAGCTAAATGGGCATTGGAAGATGATAGTGGGTTGTTATAAATGAAACTTGGGAAAGAAATGTTGTTGGACAAGATCCTTTCAAAATAGTGCAAAGCAAACTTCAGGCATGAAGGGGGCTTTATCCAAGTGGAACCTCCAGAAAGTAAGATCAAATGAGAGAGATATTGGTGTGATTACCAAAAAATTCAAACAAGAACAGTTGAATGAGGGGCCCCACAATGTTGCCACCATCAAAGCCTTACAAGATTAAGCTGGTATTCTTCTTGAGTAGGAAAATATCAATTGGAAACAAAGAGCTAAAAGGAATTGGTATCAGCTTAGTGATAAAAATACAAAGTATTTTCATGTTTGTGCTAGTCAAAAAAAAGGAAAAAGAATTATATCTAGCAAGTTAAAGATCTACAAGGAAGAACAATGACTAAGCAGGGAGGGATTGATGCAACTTTTAATTAGTACTTTTGGAACATATCCAGTTCATCAAACTCATCTTAAGAGGCCATAGCAGAGTGCCTTGCCCCTGTAGAGCATAAAGTGACCAGTGAAATGAATATGGATTTGCAAAAGGAATTCACAACTGAAGAGACAGAGGCAGCATTGCAGCAGATAGCACCATTAAAGTCCCCAAGTCCTTATGGATTTGGAGCCTGCTTTAATCAAACTTACTAGCACACAGTGGAAGATGAGGTATGCCAAGCGATCTTAAGCTTTCTAAATTGGGGAACTTAGATCCATGCATTAATTTCACTTATATTGCTTTAATTCCAAATGTGAATAATCCAGCTATTGTCAGTGATTTTAGATCAATTAGCTTATGTAATGTATTTTATAAGCTTGTATCAAAAGTGCTAGCAAACAAGTTGAAAAAAGTATTGCCCTCCATTATATCCAACAACCAAAGTGCATTTGTATCTAGGAGACTCATCATTGACAAGATGATGATTACTTATGAAGCTTTGCTCACCATGAAGACTAGAAAGAAAGGCAAAGAAGTGTGGCACTTTGATATGTCAAAGGCATACGACCAAATTGAGTGAAAATTTTTGGAATAAATTATGAAAAATGTTGGATTTGGAAATAGGTAGATTTCACTTATCATGGAGTGTGTTATCTAGTGACATACTCGGTTCTCTTTAATGGACAGTCTGTGGAGACCATTATGCCTACAAGAGATATAAGGTAAGAGGATCACATATCTCCATATTTATTCTTTGTACTAAGGGGTTGAGCTCTTTAATTGAAGCTTCGATCAAAAAAAAAATTAAAAAAAAAAAAGCAAAAAAAAAGGAGACAAATGGGGTTGCAGTTACAAGAGGTGGTATATTTTTTAGAATTAAATCATAAATAAATGCTCCTTCATTAAATATAGGTAAGCAGAAAAATAGAGCAATATTTGCAAATCTGGCAAAAATACTAAAATAAAAACTACTGGCAAAACGTTTCGTGATAAACTGGAATTACATCATAATTAGGGGTGTAACCGGTCCGGTCCGGTCTGGTTTTAGATAAAATCTAAGATTGAACCGGTATATACCGGTTTTGTATTTACCAAAACCGATTACGCACCGATTATCCTCCCAAACCGGTACTTCTGGTCCGGTCCGGTCCGGTCCGATCCGGTTTTCCGGTTTTTTTAAAACTATTGGTATAGTTATAAATTATATATTAGTATTAGTTATAAATTATATATTTAATATTAGTATTAGTTATAAACTTTTAGTAAAAAATTTTAGTATTAATTATAAGTATAACTATAGTCTATAGTCTATAGTCTATAGTCTATATTAGACTATTAGTATTATTTATAAACTTATATATTGTATTAATATTTAATGTAATAATTTATAAATTATAATATGAAATTATTTCCTATATGAAATTATAAATTAACATTTAATGTATAAATTTATAATTATACATTATATATAAAACTTATATATATTAATATTTAATATATATATAATTTATATATAAAATTTATATATAAAAATATTTTTTTTATCAACGGGTCCAGTTCAATCCGGTCCGGTCCAAAAAATCTCTAAACCTGAATCAGATCGGAATTGGCCGGTTTTCACATTCTAAGAACCGGTCCCGGACCGGACCAATTCAAAACCGGTAAAACCGGTCCGGTCCGGACCGATTTTCCGGTTTACCGGTTTAAATTTACACCCTTAATCATAATATTTTGGAAATATCCTTCAATAGGTTAAGAGAAGTAAAAAGAAAATATATATATATATATATATATATAAATTTGAGAAATAATGGATTTAAATTGAAGTAATAAGTAATAGAATTTGAAAAATATAATACATTCTTATGTAAAGAAAAATTTAAAAAATATTATATTTCTTTTTTCTTTTTATGGAATGGTATTTGGTTATAAATAATGTCCCTTCTATAGTAATAATTTCTAAAGAACAATGTTAGGGTCCACACCCAAATATGCACACTAATGTAAATAGTTTTCATTTTTTCTTTTATTTTCTTTTAAGCATTTTAAACATTTTTTTACCATTAAACAAAATACAAATTTATTAATAGTCATTTTTTTAACCTTTAAAAAAATTAAAAAATTAAAAAGAAATTAAAAAATTAGAAGTCGTACTAGTATTTTCCATTTCTAAATTCTACTGCTTTGCTAAAAGTGCATTTTTTAGTTTACGATTTTAATGTTTTTATAATTTCTTTTATTTTCATTCTTTTTGGGTTTTAAGTTAATAAGTTTCATTTTCTTGTTTTAATACTTTTATAGTTTTTTAAGGTTTTTTTCTTAGCTAATTTCTTTTTGTTTGAATTTCAAATATTTCTCAAAATTTTCGTACTGTCTTAAAATTTTGAAAACTGTTATAGATACAAAAAGATTATATAATATAAACTCACAAACTAATGTAATTTTATAAAATCTGTTAGATCTATTTTATAATAAAAATAACTTTATAACTAACGTATTACATCAAGACACATTAATTTATAAATTTATTTTTATATAATCTCTTTAAAGTTAAAATATTTTTCTAAAATTTTAAATATCGGTGCACATTTGACCTATCAATTAATATGTGTCAAACAATCATTGATTTTGATGAAAAATTAATAACTATTTGGCGATGGAAGACTTAGAGCACTAGCATTGAACTCATCAAATTTATTTTTAAAATTTGATGAAAAATACATATTTTTCATATATCTAAAACTTCTTTCTCTATAACTCCAAATTGAATTAGCTATTGAATTCATCAAAATAATAATATAATATTATTTTTTTAATAATAATTATTTTTTTCATATTTTATAATTATACTAATTAATCATATATTATTATATTAATTAATAATTTAATTTGATTCTTACATTATTATTATAAGATGGTTGGATATTAAACGTGAATAAAAAATAGATTTGATTAGTGAACAGTAGCCCTTCAAATTTGAAGAAACATATTCATTTACTGTAACTCAAAATTTCACATTTATCTCTTTGGCTAATCCAATGCAGCTTTCTTTTGATGAAATTTATTATATTTTATATTTGACTAAACTTTTGATGAAGTAAATACCAATACTCTCATTGAAGGTTGGGACCAATTTGATTTCAATGGGAGTATTTGAGCGTACTTACAAGTACAAGAAATCTTTCAATATTTAATTTAAAAAATATTTAATTTAAAACAATAAATCTTTACATTCTTCTCACACTCTATACTTTATATTTTTTAATTTTTTTTCTTTTATCAAATATTTATTATATAAATAATGAATAGAAAATTTGAAATAATTTTAAAAACAATATTAAAAAATTTAAAAATAAATAGAGTTAGGGGTGGGCAACGAGGCCCCACCCTCGCTGCCCTGACCCGCTTCTGCTCCGCCCCAGCATGGCAGGGCTGGCAACCCCGCTCCGCCCATGCGGGGGCGGGGCCCCCCACCCCGCATCTAGGGGCCCTAGCCAGGGCGGGTGACGGGGAGGGCCCAACCCCACCCCGCATTTCCCCCGCTCCGCCCCTGTCCCCATTTATATATATATATATATATATTATATACATATATATAAACATAAATATCTATTTATATTTTACAAATTTTGTATATATAAATATATATTACAATTTGTTAGATTTGTTCACAAAATATGCATTGACAAATTTAAAAATTACATAGTTTAAAAATTAATATACTACAATTTACACAAAATATATACTAACAAATTTAAAAATTACATAATTTTTAAATTATAGTCATACTTACAAAATTTAAATATATAATTTGAATCTAAAAATATATTTTTAATTATTTTTATACTTATAAATAATTTTTAAATAAAATAAATATAATGTTTTGTTTTAAGTGAAAAGAGACAGGATGGATTGGAAATCCGCCTCGCACCCCACCCCCGTATCTCCGAGGCGGGAGATGGGGGTGAAAACCCCATCCCTCGCTCCATACGGGGTGAGGTAAATCATTTTCCATTAAGGTGTTGTATAAGGTGTTATAGGTAAATCATTTTCCATTAAGTAAAACTCAACTTAAAAAACTCGTTGCAAGGGGGTAAAACTGAGGGTTCATTTTTTAATTAAATTATTTGAATAATGCTGCCACGCGGTAGCATGTGATTGACAATCGGACATGGCGCCGCTGAGGTCACTGAGATAAATTCCAGCCCTCATCGCCCCATTAGTTTCAGAAAAGCGGAGGGGAATCCACGAGAGAAAGAGAGAGGGACAGAGTTGGATTAGATTGGTTAGGGAGATAAAGAGCAAAATTACAAGTTGGAGTGTTTGATTGAAGAATAATGGGGGAATCTTCAGAAGACTTGCAGCAATCGTTCTTCAGGAGGCACTGGGAGGGCTACAAGGAGTTCTGGGCAGAGAGGTTTTCCTTCTTGGACAACTATTCCAGGTTCATCAAGCGTGATAAGCCCCTCCCCTCGTGGTCCTCCTTCGATGTCCAAGAGTTCATTGCTTCCGACCCTGTTCACGGCCCCACTGTAGCGCTCTCTCTCTCTCTCAATCGTTTTTGGAATTCTTCAGTTTCGGCTTTTCTTTGATTTGATGTTTTGTCTTCACTTTGTGGATCCGCTTTGTTTGTTCTCGTTATTCATCTCTTTCTTGTCGGAGATTGTTTTTGGCTTTTGCTCTAGGATGTCCGTCTGGGTATGGCTTATTTTGCTCCGCGTTTGATTTAGTTTTCACACCGTTAATTTGTTTTATTTTAGTTTCTCTCGATCTATTCTTTGTTTTTTCTTTTTTATGATCTCTGGTAGAGTTTGGTTTTTGAGTAGAGAATATTCTTGTGGGTAGATCGTTTTAGGCCTTTTCCTTTTTATTTTATGCCTTACTGTTTGTTTTCACCATAACTGATGGTTATACCTAGTTTTTTTTATATTATTTATGGTGATCTTTATAAGTTATTTTTGCGGGAGATGTTTATTTTGGTATTCTCTTTATCCTTACTCGTTTGTTAGTGATTGTTGTAATTTAACTGATTGCAGAATAAGAAAAGTTCATGTGAGTATAACTTATTTTCTGGCTTTCGTTCCATTCCACGTTTCTAAGTTGGCAATGGTCTTTGATGATGAATGACTAGTTCTGGTGTTGCTCATGGCATCTTAAGTTTTTTGACCCATGCTATCTTGACGTGTTTGTAATTGGTTTTAAGTCGGGTTTGAGTATTAATAGTTGAGGGAGAAGTATGAAGAATTGTATTTGGTAAAAATGGGGGGGAGAGAGAGATGGGCACTAACCGACATTTCCTCCAATGTTGATACTGCTGTATGTTATTTACTAAAATGTGTGCGATGTTTTTCCGGGTGAGTCTACGTAAATATGTAATCACTCATGCTCATGTAAGTTGATTTTCTTGGTACCTTTGAAACATGTTATTGGCTTATTTAAGCACAGACCTCACTTATGCCATGCACTTGGAGACTTTAGTGGTGCTTAAGTGCACCTTTTACTTTTCCCGTTCCCTCTGGCATTCTCTTCCTTCTGTCTTCAGTTGTTTCAGAGTCTCTTCAAAATCATCAGCAATGACAATAAGCGAGAGGACCCGTAGGTGGCTTACCGGGCATATAATTAGAAGTTAAAGCTACATATCAGAAAGAACTAAAAGTAAAACCTGGAATAGTAATTATCCCTAGCGTCAGTTTCCTGTATGTCTGTAATTGCTATCTATACTGACTTTTTTTGTAAATAAGGTTCAGTCCTCCCTCAGGAGTCGTAAAGGGGATAATGTTCTGAGTTTTTCTGGTATTGTTCAAGACAGTGCTCGAGCTCTTATAATTTAAATTGTATCAAAGTGGAGAACTCGTGAACTTATTTCACTCTGTGATGCCATTGGACTGCACTCATTTTGCATTGGTTGAACGAAGAGAATGAGGAAAGAGCAGGCAAAATTAGGATGCCTGCTCCTTTTTGTTGTCTTTATAATTGGAGGGCCTACTAACAATGATTTGTTCCTTCATGTAATCCACCAGCCATCCATGGCTAACATTTAGGACCTTCTCCCACCTTGTAACGCTAGTATTTCTATGACATTGATTTAAATTTGCAGTTTTTTGTCTGCTCTTACGATACTCAAATTACAAGGAACCTTAGAATTCTTAATTGGGGACGATTAAGGGCTTGTTTTGATGCTTAAAGTATCTCAAAATTTTTTGAATGGTAGTAAAATGGTTTTAGTGAAGATGTTTTGTTTTATTGGGTTTTGGGAAATAAGAGAGCAAAAGTTGAATAAAAGTATAGTTTAAAATAAATATTGTATTGGAGTTGTGAAAGTAAATAGATAAAGTTAAAAAAAATTAAGTGTAATTTTTTAATATTTTTTTTATTTTGAAGTTTGTAAAAGTTGGATTGAGTTTTTTGCTTTTTTTATAGGTAGATTTTTGTGTTTGAGTGATGTTTGGAAATGAAGTTATGAGAAATTGAATAATGTTTTGTGTTGAAGTTATGAAGTTGAAAGTTTAAAATTGAATAGTGTTTTGTGTTTGAATGATGTTTGGGAATAAAGTTATGAGGAATTTTAAGGATTTTCGAAATTCTCATGTTTGCCAAATGTGCCCTTAGTGCATGCATATGGAAGACATATCTTATCTCTTCTTACAGATAAATAAGATCAATGACTCTCCAAATGTATTATTGATTGTCCCCCATCTCAACTAAGTAACAACATGAAATTACTTCTATTGATGGCTTTTTGGAAGCCAAACATAATGAACTGCATAGCAGATAGAAAAAATGATAACATAGCGCATGATGGGCCCTTTTGCCATTTTGATCTTTCCTTTACATGATGAGTCATGAAGTTTCTTGTTAATATTCACCGAGCTTGTGTCTGTTTTTCCTGAACTTTGGTAATTTTTTTAAGTTTTATTGACTGTATAATACTTTTGTTGAGTCATTGGTTGTTAAATATTGGATCTTTAGAGGGAAGATATTTTCTAATAGGATCTTTGTTCAGTTCTGATGGTTCCATGGTGTTTGTACCACCATGTAGTTTGCTTCAAAAGGTTTGATTTACATCTTTTCCTTCTTCAGCTGCAAACTGCTAGGGAAGCCGTTAACTTTGGCCTCACTGGAAGTGTTATTGGAGCTGTATCTACTGCAGGTGTTACCTGGAAATATTCGAGGAGCTTACATGGCAAGTCTGCTGCCTCTTTATAATATTGTTGAACCTATTTGTACCAAAGTATTGCCTAAGGATGAGTTTGTTTCTTGCTGTGCATTATTTCAGATCTATTTACTGAAATAAGTCATTGATTTTAGTTGTTTAAAGCTTTGTTTCTCTGGAAAAAGATTAATAATTACTCTGCAAAAAATGCAAAAGCTTTTGTAGTTGATCTTTAAAATGACAATATTTATACTTGTCAAAAGCTATTTTTTGTTTTAAAGATGAACTATATAAGCTTTTGCATTTTTTGCAGGGTAAGAATGACTTTTACAGTCACGTTTCACCAAAACCTAGCTTTGTTGAGGAATCATAAGATTACACAAAAGATTGCTCTTTTTGCATATACTGTTACTAAATTATAGCAAGTACTAAATTAGACATTTTGTGATGTTGATCTTGAGCACCTTCAGCACTTGTGATGTTTGCTACTATGCTTTTAGGCCGTTTCAGGTTTGGATGTTGACTTGGCCAAATTAGAAATGGCTTTTTAGGCCATTTTAGGGTTGACTTGGCCAAATTAGAAATGGCCTCTATCGGTGGCGTGGCAAACATTAGGGTATTGGCTTGCATTCTTGGATGTAGGATGGCATCTTTGCTCATGAAGTATCTGGGTTTACTTCTGAGGGTGCCAATCAAAGCAAGTCAATATGGCAGGATGGAACCTGTTCAATTTGTCTAAAAAAGGTCAAATTACATTGATCAAGAGCACCCTCTCTAAATTGCCTATATATTTTATTTCCCTTTTCCCCATTCAGCTTGGCCAAGCAGATTGAGAAGCTTTAGAGGGATTTCTCGTGGGGTGGTGTAGATGGATCTTTGGTCTTAACCGGGCATTATTGGACAAGTGGTTGTGACATTAGGTAATGGAGAGGGGCTTATGTGGTGGATATTAAATATGGGAATACGTGGAGCGGATGGTTATCCAATGCAGTAAATGGATCTCATGATTTAAGGGTTTGGAAGAACATTCATCTAGGATGGGCATAATTTTTCAAGTTAAATATGATTTGGGAAATGGATCCAGAATTCATATATAGCATGATGCATGCTGCGGAATCCATTTCTGTCTCTTTTATATGGATGATAGCTCTATGGAAGATTTTGACTCAGGATAATGTTGTCTTGTGGTGATGGACTGGTGTTCTGTGTGCAGCAAGAATATGGAAACTTCCGGTCATTTGTTGCTTCATTGTGATGTGGCTACGGCCTTGTGGGGTCACTTTTTCACCTCCTTTGGATTGAGCGGGTGATGTCATAATGGAGTTAATGGCGGTGTGGAGAGGTACACCAGGAGGCAATTTGTGCCTAGATGCATGGAGAATGGCTCCATTGTGATTAATTTGGACTATTTGAAATGAGCACAATGCCGGCTATTGTCAAGACTACCTGAGAAGAATTTTTTGTAATCTATCTATGTTTTAAGCTTCTTACCTCTTTTCTTTTTGACAGGTGCTGGGCTATCCTTTCTAGCCGGAGGTGTGTTTGGTTGGACATTTGGACACGAAGTTGCAAACCACTGGCTGCAACTTTACAGGTTGGACACCATGGCTGCACAGGTTAAGTTTATGGAGTGGTGGGAAAGGAAGTGTGAGGGACGGTCTTAACTGAATTTTGCGAAGGAAGATGCGCAAGTTTGTTCCCTTTTCTACAATAAGAATCCAAAGGTACAAACGTAACTGTCGATTGAAGTACCTTCGCTTTTCCATAGAAGTGAGGTATTTCATCTTTTATCTTTCATAAAACAACAGTCCAAAGTGACTTTGTTGCAGCCTTTTCTCTGCTGCATCTATTTCTCTTTTAACATGTTGAAGTTGATGCTGCTTTTCTGCTATAGCCCTTTTGTTTTAATAGCTCTTTATCTTTGTTTATATTTCTTGTTTATTTTTTTTAATTTATTACTATTTTTATATGCATCATTCCATTAGTAAAATTTTTTTTTTTTAATTTATTACTATTTTTATATGCATCATTCCATTAGTAAAATTGGCAGGAGTTAATTGCAAAGGTGTTAAAACTCAAGGAGCTAATTGCTCGAATTAATCGTCTGAAAATTCAGTGACTTTTTGGAATTAACTTTTAATTATAAGTCCATTAATGTCGATAAAGTTGGGTATTTTATCTTTATATCATTAACATCTCAGCTTTGATCTATGTATAATAATGAAATTGGTGACTTCGGCATAACGTAACGGTAAAATTAGAGTATATTGGAAATCATTTTAATATATAATAAATTCACTATTTACTTTTTTTCCTTTTGTTTTAATAACTTTAAATTTCATTTATTATTTTGTATATTTTCTAAGATTGGTAAGTCGAAGTTACGTGCCTAGACGCTGGGAATCATAAATCTATATATATATCGCTTTGCATTAAAAGGCGATTTGGTCGTATTGTCCTTGAGATATGATTCGCAGATTAAGAACTCTTCATGTTCTTACGGGCCCAAAAGTTCAAAATTTTACCCAATCTCCAATGCCATAGATTGGCATCATTTTTTTTTTTTTTTTGAAATCAAAGGTCATATTCGTATTGCTACACCAAACGGTTACACGAGTTCCTTACAAATGATATGCTCAATACATATTGGAAAGCTTTCAAGGGAAACCAAATCTTCAACACTATTGAGGGCGTCTTTGGCCAGCACATGAGCTCCTATGTTAGCATCCCTTCTTATGTGTGACCAATGCTCCAGTCAGGAAAGGACTTCAGTATAGCTTTGGCATCTTCAATTATAAGACCATCCTAGCTCCAATCCTTGACAGGTTTTTGCATCTGTTTGACCACCTGTAGTGAATCCCTTTCAAGCATTATATTAGTAACTCTCGTATCCTTGCAAAATGATTGCCATCAGCATTGCATAAGCTTCGGCTTCAAAAGGGGAGACTTTTGTAAATCTTCTCGCTCTGATAGTACCTAAGACCATGCCTTGGATGTCTCTGATAATGGCACCGATTCCTAGCACACCCAAAGACACATTTATAGCAGCATCTCAGTTAATTTGTACTTACCATTAGGAAGCTTTTTCCAAGAGAGTTTATCTTCAGGGCAGGAATTCACCCCAAGAGGATTAACCTGGGCCTTTGCAACTTTGAACAGTCTTGTGTCTTCGTAGGCCTTATAGAGGATAGAGTTAGAGTGTCTGAATTCCTTGCCATGCATTACCTCATTTCTTCTATTCCATATAAGTCTAGCAATTGAGCCTGCCACCTCAAGTTCTGCATTTGGTAGTTTTTCACTTAATTGGTCCCATACTTCTCGAAACAAATCATGTTGCATTGGATTGACATCATTAATGGAAGGAAACTTTATCCTTAATACTAAAGAAAAAATTTATTCATCTTAATTTTTATCATTTCATTATGTGGCATTAGATGATAAGTTCATAAGTGAAATATAATAAATAGTCTTTAATCATCTAATGACACATCATAGGATGATAGGAGGATGATGAGAATTGAGATGACAAGTAATATTATTCAATCGGTCAAGCGTGTTACCTTCTATCTAATTTGGTATTATGTTATGCATGTAAATTGAAAGTAACCTTTTTAATAAGAAGGGTGTATTTTATTGGTAACCAGGCTGACCAAAACATATTACATAAATCAAGTTATTGCGTAAGTTTGGTGCATAAAGATGTATTTTGCTAATTGCAATCAACCTGATATTTTATCCAAAACGATTGAAGTTGCAATTAGTTCGTTATGCATATTCGAGTTACCTTTTTGGTCCACACCAAGAAAGCTTAAAAATGGTATATCTATTTATATGTGGTGGTATTGCTATTTTAAAGAGATCTATTAAGCAAACATTAGTTACTATTTCTTTTAATCACAAAGAAATTATTGCAATTTATGAAATAACATGTGAATGAATTTAGTTAATCAGTAACTTAACACATATGAGAAAAGTGTGATTTATTTATAATCAAAGATAGCTGACAACTAGGGGTAATCTCGATTCGGTTCGGTCGGTTCCTAGGGGGTTTTGTGGACCGGATTGGACCTATTCGGTTCAAGATTTTTCTATCCTGAACCGGACCGAGTACTGCATAGGACCGGACCAGACTGGTCCCTTTCGGTCTGGTGTGGTTCGATCGATTCATTTGGTCTAGACCATGCCCAAAATGGGCCACTCAGTCTAATCCAAATCTTTTTTTTTTTTTTTTTTTTGCCCAATTTTAATTATTTTTGGCCCAATTCACATTTTGTACATTTTTAAACTAAACAATATTAAAAAAACTTGATCTTGAAAAAAAAAATGATAAAAGAAAAATAATCTATATAAAAAAGAAGTAGAAAAAAAAATAATAATAATGCAATTTGCAAGAGTAGATTACAAGAGTCCAAAAAAAAAAAAAAAAAAAGAAGAAGTTATAAAACCCAAAAAAAAAGAATAACACAAAAGTTATTACAAATGACAATCCAAAACATTCTCTCTAAGATATTGCAGTGTCCACATGTAGATACTAATATTAAATAAGATGAGTTAACAACTTAACATAATTAACAACTAAGAATAAAACAGTTATAGGATGATCGAAGCAAATTCAAATGCTAAAAGTCAAGTCTCTTAGCAACCTATCTGCAAAATGCTAAAAACCAAGCCAAGTCAGATTCAATGAGTAAAAGCAAAATAAATCTATAAGCTGTATAAATAATGATGATTCAATACATATGAGTAGAGTTTTAAAACCAGGGATAAAGGTAATCATAATGGATTAAAAAACCAACAATATCAGAAATCATAACCAACAATCTTCTCAGTTCTTTAGTCTTTAATTAACATTGGGTGTAGGGCCAGTAGGCATTAAATTTGACGCCTCCATAGAATCAGGAAAGTCCCCAACAAGTTCTATCCATAAAAATTTAAAATAAAATAAGTTAAATAAAGTTATATAACATAGAAGATGAAACAAAATAAACTACAAAAGATATCAAAAGTAAATTTATTACATACATTTATCCAGCTGCTTTTCAAATTACTCCACTTCATCCATTAAAATCTTAAGACTATTGGAGTAGAAGAACAATGAAGCCAATTTTGTACACAAATGAGACCCTCAACCATCATCGGATTTAAACTAGTAAAAAATGGTCAAGTACACGACTCGTAGTGTTAAATGTAGATTCAAAGGCCACAGTAGATACCGGTATTGCAAGTACATCGCGTGCAACATTTGAAAGTACGCGATATCTAATTGATTCACCTTCCACCAATTTAAAAGGTCAAAACTATTATCTTGTTCTTCACATCTTTCAGTTAGATATCTATCAACCTCTGACTTGCTTTCCAAACTATCTTTTGACTATAACTATTGCTTAAATCAGGCCATCAACTGTGCCTTTCTACATGCAATCTTGTTAGCTGAATGACTTACATCTTCATGTGGGGAACTTGTGCACTGAGGACAACTTCCTTCTTCATTTTCCATGTATGCCTCATACATGCGGATAAATGTATTTTTCACCTTCCAACTGAAATCAATGGTTTTTGTATAATCATGTGCATACATTTGTCCCAATCCAAACTCAAGATATCGCATCTTGTAGCGAGGATAAAAAAGAATCCCAACATACAACAATATATTCTGATTATTCAAGTTCTCCCAATATTATTCAAACTTTCTCTTCATATTTGTGGCCATTAATCCCACCAAGGGGCTTCCTTCTTCACACTCTATGTTAATGGTATCTTTAATAGTAACCAACTCCGAAAGAAGAAAAAAAAAAAACATTGCAAGTTACATATTCACTCCCCAAGAAGCACAAAATTGCATTATGAAATAATTGAAAAAACCTCACAAACAACTTTACCTTCTCCTAATCAGATGCATTGGGAGGCTCTAACTTCTTTGACTTTCTCCTATTCATCACATCTTCATCATCGACATTGTCATCATCATCATCATCTTCAATACTATCAAGGAAGCCCGGATCTTCTTTCTCCAACCGATCAAAAGCATTTCTAAATTTTGAAGCCCACTCCAATATAAAATAGGTGGAGTTCCACCTAGTCGGTACATCTAAGCAAACATGACTTTTGGATTGAATCACTTCTAACCCCACATATTTTTTAAATGTACTCCACCTTTAAGGAGAGGATTTAACATATTTCACAACACTCATCACATCGCAATAGACTCCTCAGATTCTTTCAACCCCTCTCAGACGATTAAGTTCAAAATGTGGGCACAACATCGAACATGCAAGAATTCATGTTCCAAAACTGTGTCCCTCCTATACTTGATTTTTTTTTTTACAAATAAGAAACAGCCTCATTATTAGAACTAGTATTACTAAGAATGAGTGCAAGTATTTTTTGTCACCCCCAATCATACAAACACATTTCTATGTCCTTACCAAGTGTATCACCCTTGTGATTTTCAACAAAAAAAAAAGAAAGAGTCCTCTTGTGTAGCTTCCAATCATCATCAATAAAGTGTATTGTGAGACACATAGTTGAAATTTTGTACGAATTTCCATGTATCCGTGGTAAGAGAAATTCATTGCCCTAAAAAGAGCATTTCTCAAGTTTTTTTTCCCTCATAAACAGACTAAAGCAATCCTTGGCAATCGTCATACAGGATGGAATCCCTACCCGCTTAGGGCAAACCACAAGCATAAATTTCTTAAAACCCTCACCTTCAACATGCCTAAAGGGCAACTCATCAAGAATAATCATCTCTACTAAGGCTTGTTGGCAAGCCTCAACACTAAATGCAATGGGCACAAGTCCCCCACTACCACTTCCTTCATCCACCTTCCAACCTAGAATCGTCTGGAACTTATCCGTCTTCTTAAACTGACATTTCTTACATTACTTCTCAATGTGATACTTCATGAGTTTCGTACTGTTGGTCTTCGTAGCACTTACATACGAGCACCATAATAATTACATGCAGCCCTAGGTTTAGTGAGATCATCTTTTGATATTCTTGTAAAGTGATCTCAATCCAGTGACCTAACTCTACCACTTTGTGTTGACTCTTGCACGTCATTTGTAGAGGACTCCATATAGAAAAATAAACAACCAAGCATTTACTAAGAGGGGGTGGGGGTGGGGGTGGGGGTGAGCGATTTATTTTTATCTCAACAAGTAGAAAATCAGTAAAAGAAAATTGTAAGATATATTTTGAAATACAAATAATTTATGTGGAATTCACAAGAATAAATAAAATAAAGAAATCTCATATTATTGAAAGTTGTGTAATATTTCAATCATTTCCAAATGTAAGTTTAGTGGCTCGCGATTATAATTTATAGGAGGGGTGTCTTCAAGTATATAGAGGGAAGGGGGTAGTTGAAAAGGACATTATGGAATCTGTCAAACATTTAGTTGAGGAATTATGTCAAACACTTCCCCTGCATTGCTCTTATTCCATATCTAAATCCTTTCATTACATTTACTTGATTTCTTTCTTACATCACTGCATCCACATTCCACAATATAACAAATTTGCAACGAGGTCATAATACACAAAACAAAATTATAAATGCCAACAAAATCAAGACATGAATCGCATCTTGAAAATGTATCTCTTGAGAAGTACACTTTAAAATCAAGAAAAAAGCAAGAGAGAGAGAGAGTTAAATGGAGGGGTTGGAGAGGACAACCTGGGGGCTGCGACGATGCTGCGAGCCTACGACGGAAGGGCTGGAGAGGGGGGATGAGGCGCTAGGGTTTTCTTACGGAAGGGGGGAATTGGGAAATGAATCAATTGATTTTGGGGATTGACCGCGAGAGACGAAGTTTGGGGAGTGGAATGAAACGACGCCGCTTGGATTGAAATTGGACCCAAATGGCGTCGTTTCAAGGACGTTAATTTTAAAAAAATAACTGGGTTACGAGAAACGACGCCGTTTCATGCAACCCAGTTTCATAATTCATCCTACGGTGACTTAAACGACGCCGTTTAGTCCAATTTTGTACTAAACGGCGTCGTTTCTTGTTTGGCAAATAATGTGTTATCTACTTGTGATTCTTTTATCTTTTTGACACATAAATTATTAAAACAAATTATTTAAATTAGTAAAATTAAAATTAAGTAAACTATTTAATGTGAATTATTTCATTAACTCATTAAAAAAATAATTAATGATAATTATATTTATAATGTTAAATGTTAATTGCTAATTTGTTACTAACTTAGAGTATGTCAATGTATTATGAATCTATGATAATTGTCAATATGTTAAACTTTTAAGTTTTTACATTTGTATATGATTAATAAATCATTGTATTAGGTATATATAGTTATAGTGATATTAATACTATACTATTATACATATATTATGCTATAAGCCTATAACTTTTATAATATATTAATATATACTAATACTATATATTATACTATTATAGTGTTACTACTACATATAGTATATGTGTGTATATATATATATTATAATGATATAGTGATACTAATACTATATATTATATAATAATACATTGATACTAGATTATTATTAATACAATATACTATACTAATAGTGATATTAATACTATATATAGATAGTAGACTTATAGTTATAGACTTATAGTGATTTAGTTATAAATTATAATTATAGTTATAGTGATTTAGTTTAGTTATAATTATATTGATGATGTTAATTATTACTTTATTACTAATTTAGAGTATGTCAATGTATTATAATAGTTCTAAGTTAATGCATAATGAGCCATATACAACTTTTTACATTTTGTACATGAAGCAATAAGCATAAACAATTTAATTATCCATGCATATTACATCCATAATTGAAAAAGATACATACTTAACATACTATTATAAATATCCAAACATATTCAAAATCAATTATCTAATATATTCACAATATCCAAACATATTCACAATCAATTATCATCCAACATATTCACAACACCCAAACATATTCACATATCCCAAACATATTCACATACTCACATTTTCACAACAATATTCTAACAAAATTTAGAAATATGCCTAGCAATATCCCTTTACAAATGACAAGTTTAAAAAATCTCCAACAAATAATCCTTCAAATAAAAACACAATACTAGTTAGTTCAAACTAAATAATACATAGAAAAATCACAACATAATTCAAAATAAAAAATATATATACATAATACTAACCTCACAATATTAAGCTCTTTTCCCTCTAACTCTCTCTCGCTCTTACGCACAATCACTCTCTCTCTCACTCTAATATTCACTACTAGGCACGGGTTGAAGGCAAATGGGATAAATTGCCTTCAACCCATGCAATTAAAGATGCCCCAGACTTGTCTTGGATGTCTGTATTTTTTTTTTCAAATTTTTTGGAATTAATAGGTCTTCCTTACTCGAACAACAGTGTTTTAAAGGCGTCTTCAAGTTATTGTAACGACATTTTAAATGAAAAGTCACTGCATCAAAATAGCGGTCAGTTCGAATGTCACACAATATACGTTCGCACGTTACGTAAAATCTTGGTTCCCACTAAAAGAACCGCCTAATTTTTAATACTTATAAACGTTTGAATGTACAATAGTTAATGTGCGAACGTTAATAATCCCTATAGCAAGCACATATCATGCGGATTAAGTTCAAACGTATCATTCAAAACGTTCTGACGTTTTGTTGATGATTTCACAGGTGAGGTGACCCATAATTCATGCGGGAAAGATCTCACCAATTTTTCCATTCACGTTCACACGTCCACGCATTTACGTTAGAAAGTTACATTCTACACGTTCGAACATAAATATCGCTCAGTTTCTCTAACAATTAACGCGGGAAAAGATCCCGCCAAATTTTTAAACACGTTTGCACGTCATAATAAAACGTGCGAACATAAATTTGTATTGTTAGAACATGATTCACATATTTATATATTTTTTAAACAATAGTGGTTTATATATTTATATATTATTAACTTATAATATGTTAGTACATAACATTAATTGTTAATTTCAATGTTATTAAACTAAATAAGAACACTAGACTAGTATATATAGTATATATACTATACTAACGTACTATGTACTAGTATAACTTATATACTAGTATATAATGTTATTAGTATAACATATATTATTAGCTTATAATATGTTAGTACATAACATCAATTGTTAATTACACTTTATTAAACTAAATAAAAACACTAGACTAGAGTATATATAGTACATATACTAGTACATAGTGCATAAGTATAGTGTATATATAATATATTATTTAGTATAAATTATTTAAAATTTATTCTAGAGATGTTCGAATGTACTAATAATATTCACATGTTTTGGACATTAAGTGACAAACATTCGCACGTAATGACATAACGTTCGCATGTCACGAGAATTTAGTAATTGAACGTTCAAATGTTAGAATTGAAACATTCGGATGCCTTTCTTACTCATCCCTTGACGTTCGCACGTTACCACTTAAATGTTCGAAAGTTATGTGTTTAAGAGCTTAAGTCATAATGCGAAACAGCACAAAATCAATTTTTCTCAAATATCCATCCATAGCCTCCATCACATACCGCTGCTTGCACGTAAAAACCAAAACGTTCGCACGTTTAAGCTTAACGTCTGAACGTGATATGTTACGTTCGAACGTGTTCTTGAAATAATTTAGATTACAGTACATAACATGCATCATAATATTAATATTGCTCGATTTTTTTTTTCTTTCAGAATATAGCTCATCTTCTGATGACCAGGAAAAGAGGAAGAGAAGGAACAAGCGAGGACACGTCTCGAATCGGGGCTCAAACAGTGATGTCTGAATGAGAAATCATGATCAACCACTTTCAGGAACTCATATGGGAGCAAAATAATGTTCGAGACTTGTTCGTTACGAGAGGCTAGATGGGTATCTGCACATCTATGAGTATACCCCTCAATGGTTCAGGAGTTTTATATGGGATGTGCTCCATGCTTAAGGATACATCATCTCACACCGTGACAGTACGCGGCGTTCAGTTTGAGGTCTCGGCGGATGTCATCATAGAGCTTCTGGGGATCTGTCGCGTAGCTGAGATATCGACTGCAGGAGATGCTCAGCTTGGATGGATCCCGATTAGATGCAGATGTAGGCACTTATGCATCATCTACTAGCCTAGTTGACCAGTCGGATGCTGGGTATACTAATGAGGAGGATGGTGGTCGAGATGAGGATTTCTACATCCTTACTGGGAGTGACCGAGGCCGAATCGATAGTAAGAACTCCTTCAGCCAGGTACAACTCCTCCGTTTTTTTCACATGTTGCATCTTATTGTTGCAACAAATATAAATTATGTGGGACATAAGACCACATTTAGCCAAACTCGCACACAGTTCCTTATACGAATGGCACATGGAGAACCCATTAACTTGTCACTTCATATTTTTTAGAGGATTTGTTACTAGGTGAGCGTCGTCTCCAGGACAACCTCCCATATGGAATCCTCATTAACAAGTTACTATTGGCCTAGAGTGTGCAACCTAAGATGGAGGAGTGGACGACAGACCAGATGAGCCCCATCGATATGACCACGCATCGTCTGAGCATTGGATAGGGGAGGGGGCATGCTCGACATCAGCCTGGTCCTGTACCAGATCTTGTTCCTCCGACCCAGTCTGAGCCCGGTGTTGGGAGTGCTAGTCAGTCGTTGACGGGTACATCTATGAGAGATGCGCGACCTGCTTGAGTTGATGCGATGATCTCAAATATTACTGCGCACATCTACCCAAAGATCGCGTTAGTAGAACAAAGTGTTGGAGATCTTGTCACCAATGTTCTCCATCGGATAAATATCCTAAACACAAACATCAACGCATTGACTGACGATTTTAATAAATATATAACCAACACGTTCTTGAGTATTTTATACTTTATTTTTATCATATGTAATGGACAATATTATTTAATATATCTACTGTTTTTTAATTTCAATTCTCAATCTTTTTTAATGTTAACTTATACAATTTTAATATTAAATCACTACATTTCAATTGTCAATCTTTTTTAATTTGAAATATCCAATTTTAATATTAAATCAATTAATATTCACACGTGAGAATTAATAATGTTCGAACGTTGGCGCAAAAAATATCCACGTTCACACATAAATAGCCTCCATGTTCGAATGTCCAAGGCACGTTCTAGCGTAAATATGTATACGTTCGAATCTAATGTAATTTCTCATCTACCTTTAGTGACGGTTTCAACAAACCATTACAGTAAATATTTTTTTGTGATAGTTTAGACACTGTCACAATTTACAAACTGTCACAAAAACTAATTTCTGTTGTAGTGATGCATGGTGGCCGAAAGGGGTGTGAGACAGCAACTTGCTTGGTGTCGCGGTGGCTTCCATCATTCCTTCAACTGGGCGTGGCGATATCGAGTTTCATGGTGGTGCAACATGCTTTTATTTGGACTTGTGATTTCTCTCTCATGGAGTTGGTAGTGGTCTTTGTTGGTTCCCTTAGTGCATATATGGCTCTGAGTAGTGAGAGAGAAGTTTGCTACGACTTGGACTACAAGAGGTGGGCGGAGGATGTGATGGTTGATGAAGGGGAGAGGCTGGCAGCGTTATGGTTGTGGCTGACTTGTTGGAGAGATACCAAGGAGCTGTTGTAGTGATGACGGTCGTGCGCATATGGCTGTTGTGCGTGAACGTATATATTGTTGATATTTTTTAATAGATAATATTAGTTTTTGTCTTTCATCCGTCTCTTCTGTTTTTTCGTTTTTTCCATTCAAGTTTTGAACTTTTGAAATAGGGCATAACCTGGATTTGATATCTTTGACTCCATCAACCCCCGTGCTGATAATCCTAGTCAAATCGGCTTTAACGGATGAAAAAGTAGTCGTTTTGTATCTCTTCAATTTTTGGAATCTAGGAGCATATTTTGGAATGCAACTTCTACTAGTAGGTTCCGTAATAAAGCCAAATGTTTGTTATTCAGAAGACTAGGTCACCAACGTTTAGTTTTTGCCTTTTAAAAAAAATTCTATATAAAGGTGGCTTGGGTTGCACGACAAGGTAGAGAGAAAAAATAAAAAGGCTTGAAGCTATTCTTTCAACTTGCTACGTATAGAGAGAAAGAAAAGAAAATAAGATAGTGTTTTGAGATATTGAGAGTTTCTAGACAAAAGAGATGTGTTATTTTTAGAGGAGATTTGAGCTCAATATCTTGTGCAGAGTTTATTTGAGCTATATGACAATCAGTTGAACTATTATATTTTGGAGGAGACAAGTCAAGAGAAGATTTGTTGCACCGGTTCAATTGAAACTTTACATGCTACAGAGGGCTTGAATATCTTTAAATAAAACGAGATTTTAGTGCCTCAGTCCAAACTGATTTCGTTTAAATTTTTTATTTTATTGTAATTTTTTCATTTTATTATTGTGAATTTCACTAACATATACAATGAAGATTGGTTTCATGTGTGGGCTGAGTTTCAAGGGCCATTTTATATGCTAAACCCATGGGGTTTTCTCTTAGGTCCTTGTCTGGGCTCTAACAAATGGATTGCTTTATTTAATGGGTTCAACTATATTATAGGGCTAGCCTATAATTTTATGGGCCAATTCAATTAACAACTTTAATGGGCTATTATTAAATTTTAAAAATAGTCTACTCGTCTAATAAAAACCTTTTGAACTTTTTAATAAATTTCCAGGATTATTACTCAATAAATATAGGCTCATTTGCTCTATAAATAATAAATAGGCTTTACCTCAATTATTGAGTCTAATGAAAATCCTTAATTCTTCTTAATAAATTTTGGGATTATGACCTATTCAAAATCTCTTAATAAATCTCAACTTGGCTTGACAACAATGTTGACCCATTAATACCATCCACTAAACCTCGAGAAGCCTTAAAATTTTTGGGCCCATCAGTCTAATTAAAATTCATAACCAAAATCAATAAATAATAGCTTATCAGCTTATTCAAAATGGTTTATTCAACCTAATTTGAGATCAATAAAATTATCTATATTTTGACTTTATTAATATTGGACGGAGTTACTACATTAAATTTTGCTCATTCAGGTAACAATCATTGATATTCCTAAATTTAATTGAATAATGTATTGTATTACCGTATTATATTTCTTATCCTCTCATACTTACTTATAAAAGGGTCATAAAAATCATAATTTATAACAAACAAAGAATTTGAGATAAATAATATTCAATTTTAAAAAAATAAGTTTCATATATTAATAATTTTTAATTCTCTTACTATTTGTCATTAATTTTACAACATATATATTAGTTTATCTTTTAAGTCAAATAATGTAATAAAATAATATTATATATAATCATGGAGTGTATAAATATTTGATAGTTATTTTGTAAAAGAGTAATATTTATTATTAAAAAATAATATTTTTTTTTATATAAATTTCGTATTTATTTATTTTTATAAATAATTTAACATATATATTTTCCGCCAACAAAAAATATTAAATAGTATAATGTAACGGGGCGGGGAGACCGACTGGATGGTCAAAGCTGAAAGATATTCCCTAAGAACGCCACGTGGTCGAACTGTAGTGAGTGGAAGACCAAGCTATGGTTCGCTTCCCTGCCCTTTACTGGTTGCCTCACCAAAGTCTAGTCTTCGCAGCCTCGCTCCCTTTCTGTATGTAATCTTTGGTTCTTCGAATTTGAGCACGATCGTGTGTCCTTTTTCACGACGATCTGTTACGCGTAATCTGTCGCAACTGTTTTATGGAGGTAATTTCGCTGGGATTTGATGGTTGTGTTTAGTTTTTATTCAAAATTTTATCGTTGGATTGCTCAGAGAATCGTCGGACGTGAAGGAAATTCTAAAAATTTTAAAATTTTATTTTTGAGGTTCCGATTTCTCATATTCCTGCATACAAGTTTCTCAGCAACAGAGTTTCTGGTCAAACCTTCGGTTCCCAGTGGGGTTTTGTTTCCAACATTTTTTCCTCTTTTAGTTATGCCCTTTCATTTTCTGGTTATTTTGCTGCTTAGTTTTGATTTGGCTGTTGTAAATATGATCCGATTTCGTGGATGGTTTATAGGTTTGCATGCCTGTAGTGTGTTTATCATCTGTATTTACACAAATCAACACATTGCAGTAGGTCTTATTGTCTTTTCCAATGATGGGTCTCAACCCAGAAAAGATATAATAGTTTAATTGTTTGTTTCTAGTTATGACAATTTTTGAATGATCATACAAGTAATTTTAGGGATGTGATTTTTTAGGTTCAGGAGGAGACCAATAAGTCTGAGGCCCATTTGACATCCGCTGCAGCTTTTGTGGAGGGTGGAATCCAGGAAGCCTGCGATGATGCTTGCAGCATTTGCCTTGAATCCTTCTGTGATAGTGATCCTTCGACGGTATTATATACCTATTGCATTTCTGTACCTATCTTCTCTTGAGCTAGTATTCATATGCTGATTTAATACACCTTGTCTTTATTCTTTACACAGGTGACCAGTTGCAAGCACGAGTTTCATTTGCAATGTATACTTGAATGGTATTGCCTACGACTGCAATTCAAAAGCATCAAATTATCTGCTTTTGTACTATTGTAATCATTAGTAATAATCAAGGGTTAGATGGTCTGGTGCTGAGATGGGAGTGTTTATATATAAGATAATAATTGGGCTTCGAAACTACATAAATAAGTGTGAAGTGATGGACATGAAGGTAAGATTTGGGATCCCTTGTTACGCCTTTGTAAGGTGTTTGGTGCTGGCCTTGCCTCTAGCTCCTTAGTCATGGCTTTGACATTTATTTTTCAGAAGTGATATGTCTACAAAGACAATTATGAGAAGAAAACTTACAAAATGATCTGGTTTGATATGGTACATCAAATTTACTTTACAATAAAGAGTTTTACAATGTCACGTACTACATCAAGATACATTAGTTTGCAAAAGGTTTTTGTAATTCATTTTGTAGACTAAGCATTTCTCTCTAATTTTTTGAAGAATTATGCTGCATATGAGCTCAGTTACTAGAGCATCAATTTATTTTCTTTTTCCACTATTGTGATTGCTGGTAATGACCAAGGGTTTGGATGGTCTTGAGTTGAGATGGGAATGTTGACTCATGACTCCATAATGATAGTTGTACTGTGCCACTCTAATATAAATCAAGTGATTGCAATGAAGTCTATAATATGCGTTTTTAAGGTTCTAGGTGCCATGATTGCCTCTTGTTCCTTAGATAGAGCTTTGAAATGAATTATTAGTTTATTTATGATGTTTGAAGAATTAATCAGCCCACTTACCTTTCTTGTTTGCTAAGTTCTACTAATTTTTTGTGCTCCTTGAGTATTGCTAAATTAATTCAACAAAATAACAATTATATTACAAGCGTAGTATCTCACAGCTCCCTGATCTGTAACGATCCAAGGGAAGCACTAGTCATATATGCACTAGTCATAAAGCACTAGTCATAAAGCCTGATTGCACTTTGAAGAACTTACTTGGGACTTAAGACTTATATTCCTCTATCATCATTTGCTCACCCAATGTGAGACTAAATCATTTTAGGGCGTGACAATTGCGCATACTCAATACCCAGGTGTTCTTATCAGGGCTCTTGTCGCTCTGGTAGGGTCCCAATGCCATAGGAAGTAACTAAAGTGGCTCTAATACCAACTGTAATGACCAAAGGGAAGTGCTTGCCATATTTTTTCGTGTCCTCAAGCAAGCCTAGTCAAGATTACAATTCTTTTTTTTTTTAATAGGTAAACAAAGATAATATATTCATAGAAATAGGCAAAGCCTAGGTACACAGGAAGTATACATGAAGAATGCCTAGCTAGAGGTTACAATAGAAAGAAGAAGATCATGGACACTAAGTCCATTACAAACTATAGCCCCCGCCCATAAGAACAATGACTTAAAAAAGAAAAGTTTTACCTCATCCATTGTTCTCGCTTGATCTTTGAAACTTCTTGCATTTCTCTCCCTCCAAATACACCAAAACATGCATATTAGTACCAATCTCCAAATTGCCGCTACCTGAGAATCGCCGTGTAGTCTTTTTCAACTTGCTAGGAAATCCACTAATCTACAAGTCATAACCCAAAACAAACCAACTCTTGAGAAAAAATCATCCCACATAACCTTGGACACCTCACAGTGTAAAAACAGATGATCAACTGACTCTCTATGCTTCTTACACATACAACACCAATCTAGGACAATAACCCGTCGTTTCCTCAAGTTATCTACAGTGAGGATCTTGTCCAAAGATGCTATCCAAACAAAAAAAGCTGCTTTTGAAGGAGCTTTCGTCTGCCAAATGCTCTTCCACGGAAACATAGGCATTCCGGAGTTCGTAAGCTTTTGGTAGAAAGAATTGACAGAGAAAGTACCTTTATTAGAATGATTCCAATGCATCTTGTCACCGGTGCCCCCTAAAATACTTGGGGAATATAAAGCAGCAAAGAGCTCCGTGATAGACTCCAACTCCCAATCTTGGGTTGCTCTAATAAAGTCAATATTCTATTGAGGGGTACCGTTTAAAAAAACAAGAAGTTCGGCTATCGATGCCTCCTTTTCTCTAGCGAGCGCAAAGATAGCAGGGAAAGTATCTTGTAGACAATGGTTACCACACCATACATCAAACCAAAAACGGACACGCGAAGCATCGCCCACAACAAAATGTTCATGTCCTCGAAAGGTCCCCCAAAGGCTCCTAATGTATTTCCACAACCCCACTCCATGAGTGCCTCGTATCTCATTCGAGCACCAACCTCCCCAAGCTTCCCCGAACTGTGAATTCAATAACAGATTTCCATAAGGCCTTCCTCTCGTTTTGGTACCTCCACAGCCACTTACCCAAAAGAGCTTGATTGAATTTCATCAAGTGGCGAATCTCTAGCCCTCCCCCAGTGATTGGGGTACAAACTATTGACCAATTAATCAGGTGAAATTTGAACTCTTCCCCCAAACCACCCCATAAGAGATTCCTTTGTAACTTCTCGATGCGGTTAGCCACTTTTGTAAGAAACGAGAACAAAGACAAATAATAGGTGGGTAAGTTTGAAAGAGTGCTTTTAATCAAAGTCAACCTACTGCATTTTGACAGGTATAGCCTCTTCCAAGTAGCCAATCTGCTCTCTACCGTTTCGACCACATCATTCCAAATCCTTTCAGATTTAAAGTAGGCACCCAAAGGTAAGTCAAGATACTTCATAGGAAGCGAAGATATCTTGCATACCAAGGTAGTAGCTAACGTCTCCACATTGGGGACAACCCCCACTGGCACTATTTCCGACTTTGCAAGGTTGATGCTCAACCCTGATACTATAACAAAACAAGGAGTAGCACCCTCAAGGCTTGAACCTGACCAAGGTGTGCACCACAAAAGATGAGTGTCATCGGCAAAAAGCAGGTGCGAAATGTTGAGCTCGCCATTCCCCACCAGAAATCCATAGAGTAACCCTCCGTCCACCAGGCCCTCAATCATTTTACTGAGAGTTTCCATGACAAATAAAAAGAGGAGAGGAGAAAGCGGGTCTCCTTGCCTCAAGCCGCGAGAGGAGTTAAAGAAACCTACTGGTGAACCATTTACCAAGATAGAGAAATGAACTGAAGAGATGCAAAATTCTATCCATTTCTGCCATCTCCCCCTAAAACCACATCTGTCAAGTAAGTAAAGTAAGAACTTCTAGTTGATATGGTTATAAGCTTTCTCCATGTCTAGCTTACAAAGTAACCTAGGTTCTCTAGACTTCAATCAACAGTTCAAAACCTCATTTGCAATAAGTACCGAATCTAGGATTTGTCTACTTTGACAAATGCATTTTGCAGCTTTGAGATTAGTTTTTCCACTACTAATGCTCAATCTATTTGCTAGCACTTTGGACAAAATCTTATACACCTCATTCACAAGACTAATGGGGTGATAGTCTTTCATGTCCCTAGACCCCACCTTTTTGGGAACGAGGGCTAGAAAGGTGGCGTTGATACTCTTTTCAAATCTAGTGTCAGTATGAAATTCGTGAAAAACTTGCATAAGATCCTCCTTGACCACCTCCCAACAAGCTTGAAAGAAACCCAAGGTAAACCCGTCCGGACCGGGAGCCTTGTCACTTGCCATACCTCTAATTACGCTATACACTTTCTCTTCTTCAAATGGCCTCTCTAGCCACCCTGCACTCTGTTGGTCTAATGAAGAGAAAGACAAACCATCCACTTTCGGTCGCCAATTGTGCTCTTCCGATAGGAGTTGTTGATAATATCGTTTAATGTGGTTGTTGATTACCATCTAATCCGAGGAAATTGCCCCATCTACCATCAGTGTATCAATAGCATTGTTCCTCTTGTGGGAATTAGCCATCCTATGAAAAGATTTCGTGCACTTATCCCCCCCTTAAGCCAAAGCTCCCTTGTTTCTGTCGCCACGAAATCTCCTCCATCAAGGTTACTCTTTCAAGTTCTGCTACTACTTGACTCTTGCGAGTTTTTTCAAGTTCAGAAAGAAATCTGGCCTCCTCCTCTCCTTCCAGGCCCTGTAGCTCTCTACAAGAGCACACCTCTGCCGAAACACATTGCCAAAGACTTGTTCATTCCATTGCTTCAGATCTTGTTTCAAGGCTTTCAACTTCTTTGTCATAATGAAACTTGGGGAGTCGTAGAAACTGTAAGAAGTCCACCATAGTTTGACCCTGTCTACAAAACTGTAATTTTTAAGCCACATATGCTTAAATTTAAAATACCTTTTGCTTCCTTGGATGCCTCCACAGTCTAAAATAATGGGAAAATAATCCGAGCATAGCCGGGGCAACCTTCTTTGAACTACATCCGGGAAGTGAGACTCCCAATCAGGAGTTATAAAAAATCTATCAATCCTCGACCAAGATGGAGATTCTCGGTTATTGGACTAAGTAAACGTGCCTCCTGATAGTGGAATGTCCACAAGTTCCTATTCTGAAATAAAGTCAGAAGAATCTCTCATGGGTGGAGTGATACGAGATACACCCGACCTTTCGCTTGGAAAGCGCGAGGTGTTAAAAGCCCCCCCCTCCCCCAATGCAACTTGGTAGCTCCCACCAACTAAGAACTCCCGCCAATTCTTCCCATAAAACCTTCTCTCCAAATCAATATTTGGGCCATAAATACCAACAAATGCCCATTTGAAGCCATCTTCTAGATTTACAAAAGAGCATGCAACAGTAAGATCACCCACATACTCCACCATTTCCACCACCCTTTTGTCAAACATAATTAGAACTCCCCCAGATGCTCCTTTTGATGGAAGGTAAGACCACCTGACATGTTGCCCTCTCCATAGGTTGTGAATGATTTGTCTAGTAATAGATTCCAACTTAGTCTCTTGTAAATATATGATATCCTCCTTCCATTGGCAAAGTATGTTTCTGACTTGGAGCCGCTTATTAAGATCATGCAGCCTCCTCACGTTCCAAGATAATATTTTTGGCTTCATGGGACAACCATTTTACCCCTCCCCTTGCAATGCTCCCGATTGGAGCTCTTCTCGCCCCCATCCTCTTTCATTGCCCAAGCTAGCTTTCTGAGTTCTCTTTTTTTTTTTTTTTTTTTCCCAGACTCAAGGATTTATCGGTTTTGGATTGATCATACACAACCTCTATGGCTGTTAGTAAGGCCATAAATTCAGCTTCGAAACCCCCATAAGAAATCCCTACCAAGTGCCTAATATCCATTGCTTTCTTGATAACCCAATCTGACGCTTTGGGATGAAAAGAGTTGAGGGGAGTCGGATCATCCTCCCCATCCCTGTTATTTGAAAACAATACCAAAGATCCAGCCATATCACCTTCTAGGCTCGTCACTGTTTGCTGCACATTCCTAGCATGTTCGAAAACACTAATGTCCTCAGAAACCAGACCCACAACTTGCTCCGGCGCCAGGACCGCCTCCTTTGTCGCCGTGGTAGCAGGAGACAGCCTAGTAGATGCCGACGACAAAACCTGTGACACCACGAGCCCTGAAAGCCCACCCAAATCTGCAGTCGTCGACAGCGTGAAAGTCTGTGTCGACTCCGGGAGCCTTGTCGCCATTAGGGAGGTGGGAGGTAGGCCAGAAAAGCCGGCGACGAAGTCTGCGCCACCACAAGGGCCGACGGCCAAACCATTTGCTCCCCGTGCTCCAAAGGGTAGATCTGCGTATGTGAAGCCCAGTTGCATCGAAGGCGTTGCCGGCTTGAGGGGTTGCCGTCGTCGAGGTGAGTATGTCCTTCGGCCTGAGTTTCGGGGGTGGGTCCATGGGCCCAGTCACAGTCACGGGTCCAGGCACGGTCACTGGCCCCCTCGACACAACAGGTGGGTTATGTGGCCTCACTCCCAGAGGGGCCTCAGACCTCACTTCAGGCGTAATGGGCCCAGAAGTTGAGCCCATTTCAAAACAGGGCCCAACCTGTTTCATCTTCCAGCTCACCCGACTTTGGCCTCTCTAGCCCATCCCCACTTTGGTCTTTCCTATAACAGGCCTAAAGGGCTTCTTCCCTTTTTGAGACCCAAAGCCGTGGCCCAAGCCCATAGTCTAGCCTTTCTCTAAACTGAGTTTTCAGTTCCTTCCTAAGAGTTTTCAGTTCCTCCTTTACCCCACTAACTTCCTCTTTCAAATAAAACAGAGCCTTTGCATTTTACTTTCCACTACATAGATGTTTGACAGTGACCCACTATCCATTTTAGGTACCACGTTTCTGCCATCCTTTGCATTTTCGTCTGAGTGTTCCCCTACCAAGCACCCCTTTTTGTTTTTTCCATGATCTTCCATTCTGCTACCTGCACCACCCAACGCTCTACATATGACAACCTCTCCTTCTCCTTACCCTTGCCTTCCTTTCTGTCTAGCCATGGGGTCAAAAGAGGAGCCCGCTTAGAGGCAGCCCCCATTGACAAAGCAGACTTCAGCTCCATGGCCAGCAACTTCCAGCCCTTGCCTTCCATCCCTTCCGGGATTGCTAACAGCCCATGACCACCGGTGCCACTATCATAATCTGTAACTTCCAAGAATTGCCCGTATGTGTTAAGAGCGCCTATGAGCAAAGAGAGCTTTGGCTCCATCCCTATACATCTTATAAAAAACCTTCCTCCCCCCTGAAAATAAACAATCTTGTACAGAGTTTGCCAGCCACCGTGCACTAGCAAGATTGAGCAATAGCTCCTTAGTAACCTTCCTCCCCCTCGCCGTGATTCTGCAAAAGGTTCCTCCCTCCAATGACAAAACAAAAACTTGCCTATATTAAGGGATGCTTAAGGAACCTCATGCTAAACACAAAAATAGACTAAAGGGGACTTATTCCGGCAAGGAGTCACCGGAACAGACTACCCATAATAAAAGTTTATGGAGAGAATGGCTAAAGTGTACGGAGAGAAAGTGTACCAGGACTTAGAAACTATGTTTTCCAAGATTACAATTCAATCTCCCAGGAATCATTATATAGCTCTATGACACCTGGCAAATATTAGTGGATTATATTTATTTGAATTAATTCCTATGTTATCTATGTATTTCGGGTATGGATATATTTGTACAGTTGTATATGATTTATATGATTTGTAAGTTGAATATTTAGATTAAATATATAAGTATGGGAAACATATCTTATCCAACATTTGAATCCCTTTATGATAGGAAGTCAGATTTCGAATGGTTGATTTGGTGTAATCTATTTTTGACTACTTAATGAATGAGAAGGAATAGGAGGAGGTATTCAGTCAAAGAAAGAAATTTGTTATGGTATCAAGAGCAGGTTCATAATTTTTTTTGTTTCTACGAATTTTTTTCCTTTCTCGGCGCTGGCTGAGTTCGTGTTTGGCCTTCCATGTGCTTCTCGGTGCCTTCATTGTTTGTTCTTGGCCTCTCGTGAGACTATCGGTGTTGTCTGAGTTGAAGGCTGGGGTTCCTTGTGACTTTCGGCAACCTCTTGAGTGTTTCTTGTGCATTATCAGCGTTGTCTGCGTCGATTTTTGGAGTCTGTTTCAAAAAAAAAAATCCATCTATAGAGGTGATTATCGACACTCTGTTTCAGAGTGTATTGTGGATTTTTGAGGTTGTCGGCGCATTCTATGAATGATTTTTGGGCTGTGATACATTGTATTGCGTGTGGGTGATAATTTCTCAGACTATCGGCTTTATCTGGAGCAATTTGGTGCTTCTCGGCGAGGTTTGTTGCGGCTAGGGTTTCTTGTCTATCATGTCTTCTGAAATTAGAGATTCTCTTCTGGTTCGATTCAATGGAAAGAATTATGCTGCGTGGTCTTTTCAGTTTCAACTTTTAGTGAAAGGAAAGGAACTTTGGGGTCATATTGATGGGAGTAGTGTGGCACCATAAGACAAAGATCAGCGGGTTTCTTGGGAAAGCAAGGATGCCTGAGTCATTTGTTGGATTCTTGGATCTGTTGATCTCCCTATTATCTTGAATTTATGCTCATTCAAGAATGCTTGTGATATGTGGAATCATCTCAAGCGGCTGTATACTTAGAATAATGCAACTAGGAGATTTCAACTCGAACTAGAGATTTCAAATACCTTGACACATCTTATGATCCACCACCTTGTCGGCATACTTCTAGAGTCTCCAAACCCCTTATTGGTATGGTTTTCATCTCATTCTTCTATGTCTGCTACACTTTCTTCTATTGTTATTCCCTCCTCTTATAAGCAGGCTATGGAACATGAGTGTTGGATGCATGCCATGCAAGTATAAATGGATGCACTAGCGGTCAATGACACTTGGGATATTGTGTCTTGTCCTTCTTCTGTGACACCTATTGGTAGTAAGTGGGTGCATTCTGTGAAGCTTAGATCAGATGGGTCCCTTGAAAGATATAAAGCTCGTTTGCTAGCTTTGGGAAATAGACAAGAATATGGGATTGATTATGACGAGACGTTTGCTCCTGTTGCTAAGATGACGACTGTTCATCTCCTTCTTGCCATTGCCGCTTCTTAGTCTTGGCAATTGCATCAGATGGATGTGAAGAATGCTTTTCTTCTTGGTGATTTAAAAGAAGATATTTACATGAAACTTCCTTCTGGTATGCCCCTTTCCTCAGCTACTGATGTTGTATGCTGAAAAGGTCATTGTATGGTCTAAACAAGCTCCCAAAGCTTGGTTTGAGAAGTTCCGCAATACCTTACTTGAGTTTCAATTCACTCAGAGTGCATATGATGCTTCTTCGTTCCTTCATAAGAGTGATTCTGGTTTTGTTTTTCTGTTGGTCTATGTGGACGATATCATTATTACTGGATTCGATATTGAATTTATTCAAAGGGTTCAGATGCATCTTCATAGGGTTTTTCATATGAAAGATTTGGGACTATTGACTTATTTCTTGGGGCTGGAAGTTCACAATCAGCCACATGGGTTATTTATTAATCAACATAAATACACCTAGGACCTTGTTCAATTGGCTGGGTTGGGGGAGACTACTTCAGTTGATACTCCTATGGAAGTCAATGTGAAGTATCGGAAGGATGAGGGTGATTTAATTTCTGATCCTACATTATATAGGAAGCTTGTTGGTAGTCTAATCTACCTCACTATCGCATGTCCGGATATCTCATATGCTGTCCATATTGTCAGTAAATTTATGGACACTCCTAGGCACTTGCATTTAGTGGCTGTTCGTCGTATTATCAAATACTTGATTGGGACTCCTAACGATGGATTATTTTTTCTTGCTGGCACTTCTCTACAACTTATGGCTTATAGTGATGCTGATTGGGCTGGTTGCCCAGATTCTAGGCGTTCTACAACTGGGTGGTGCATCTTTCTTGGAGATTCACTCATCTCCTGGAAATGCAAGAAGCAAGAGTGTGTTTCTAAATCCTCTATTGAAGCTGAATATAGAGCTATGTCAGCAGCGTGCTCTGAGGTGATGTGGTTGCGGGGCATTCTTCAAGAGATTGGTTTTTCGCAAGACAAGCCAACTCCTCTTCATGGTGACAACACTAGTGCCATTCAAATTGCTGCCAATCCAGTATTTCACGAACATACCAAACATATTGAAGTAGATTGTCACTATATTCGTCAAGCCTATGAGGCTATGTCTATGATTCTTCCTCATCTTCAAGTAGCTGATATATTCACAAATGCAATGACAAGACAGTGGCATCAATTCCTAGTTAGCAAATTGATGCTAGTAGATACACCGGCATCAATTTGAGGGGGGATATTAGTGGATTATATTTATTTGAATTAATTCCTATGTTATCTATGTATTTCGGGTATAGATATATTTGTACAGCTGTATAGGATTTATATGATTTGTAAGTTGAATATTTAGATTAAGTAGATTAGTATGGGAAATATATCTTATCCAAGATTTGAATCCCTATAGGATAGGAAGTCAGATTTCGAATGGCTGATTTGGTGTAAGCTATTTTTGACTACTTAATGAATGAGAAGGAATAGGAGGAGGTATTCAGTCAAAGAAAGAAATTTGTTAGTAAAGAACCAATGGGGGACTTGAAAGTCATAACCCCATCATGGTGCACTCACTCAATGTGGGACTAAATTATTCTGGTGCACACGCTCTTTGCTTATTATTTCACTGCTATTTTCTTCTATCATCAAGACTCTTGAGACTTGATTTTACCTTCCATCCAGATTTAGAAACCTCATTAAGAGAGGTAAACCTTGTTCTTTCATTCCCAAATCAGTGTCTCTATTATCAAAGGACATCCTTATTTTCAGCAATGCCTTCTACAATTGGTGACCTAAAAATTTCTTTTGAAATGGCTGTGCAGATACCCTTTTAGGTTTTTCACATCTTTAAAATGTCAGTTTTGGTTAACTATAGTATTTTGTGCTTCAACTCATCAAGATCAGTCACTAGGATTCAATCAAAACCAAATTCACTTTTAGGTGCAAACCAGTCCACAACACTATCTACCTCAAGTGTTTGTTGGCTATGCATCCACTTGTCGCCCCATGTTATCATAGCTAATGTCATTTATGTTACCCTAACCAACAAGAAAACGGACCCAATACAGATCATAATCAGTAATACAGACTTTCCCTTGTCTGAATCCTTGCAAAAAGAACCTTCAAACTTTTGACTCTTCACCCCACCTTTGTAAATCTAATATATGTATGTGATTACTGTGAGAAACAACTGATGAAAACTTATTAAATAAATCCAAAAGAAAATAAAGAAAGCCTAGGGTATTACCTCTTAAAAACCTAGGTAGTTGAATCCTCTAAAGACTTATAACAATTCCAGCAACTCCTGCTTGAGGGTGGCTAGTCCAGATTATGACGGCCATAAATGTGTTTTCTTGAGGCTGGAACTTGGGGAAAAGACTGAATTTTATGGTGGGGAATTCTCATAGATATCGTATGCTTCTTGAATTAGGTCCCTTCAAGGTGGGCAGCTTGGGCTTTTTAAGTCCCTTTGTTCTTCTCCTATTTCTGCCAAAATTTGATTTTTGGGAACCCTCCTTTTTCCTACTTCAATTTGGAAAATGAATAAGATAACGTTTTATTGTAATTTCCCTAATCTGAGTACTTTAATTGTAAGTGTTTGACTTGTTATAGCCTATTTCCTAATCCGAGTACTTCACTTGTCTGAACACTTACCTAACTTGGACTACTCTCCTACTCCGCACAGTTTCCTTATCTGGACCTACAAATAATTCCATTTTGTTCTACATGCTAAACCTATCAATTGATCATACATGGATATTGTTCTCAATTCTTAGGGGCATTACAAAGGGTATAAGTAAATGGTGGGATCTTTAAAGTTTCACAGATCTAAAGCTGAAAGGAGCCAATTTGCCCTCTCGTGGCATGTTTTTTGGTGGTGGGGATAGGATGTTGATGCATTTATGATCTCAGATGGTATAGCTGTTTTAGTAGCTTCTTACTTGGAAGGATGCAGGAAAAATATTAATGGGACTCCTCCTTGAGGGTGCTAAATCTTTGAGAGTTAGGTTAATTGTGTATTTTTAGAGTTTTTCTGGGGCTGATACCTGACAACTTGGGAACATGTGCTTGTTTTGAGTTTGCAATGGATTGAGATATCGGAGGTCAAGTATTTATTTTTTTCTGCAACTCATAGTGATGCTTTTCATCAGAAACATGTTTGGTCTGTCCCCAAAGTCTCTTTACTTTGTTTGGATGGCTGCCTTGGAAAGATGTCTGAGGTTGTTCCTAGCAAATTGGTTTCATGTGTAGAAGGGAGGGGAAATTGTGACCATCTAGTTTTGGAATGCCACTATTTGATGTCCATCCCAAGCTGACGAACTTGCATTGTTTTCAAACATGGTCTGGTTTAAATCAGTTACATGCTCGAGATTTTTATCATCTCTTGAAATTTGTTGCATTACAAACTGATTTGACTCCAGTAATTATAGGGATATCTAAGTTTCTCTTTCAGTCATGTTGACTGGTACCATTTGTAAGAGACATAAACTTCTCATTGCAGGCCTAGTTGTTTAGTGAAGCATATTTGGTCAAGGTTTATCTATTTTTGCATTGTTGACATGGTCAGGATTCTTCCATGTCTAAAGATATGTTGATTTTTGTACAAGCTCTTTTAGTTTCAACTGTCCCTGGAACCCTAACTTCCCTTTAGAAGATCTTGCTAGTTGACAGAGTCTCTGATCAAAATTATCATGTTAAGGCTCTCATGGTATATTGAAGCCTATTAGAAATTTTAAGCCAAAATGCACTTGGGTTTCAAATTTTATTGCAATCTTGTAGGTGCCAGAGAAGCTCACAGTGTCCCATGTGTTGGCAATCTATCAGCCTGAAGGATCCCACCAGGTTTTCCCTGCTCATTTATTTATTAATTTAATTTTTTATGGTGGAAAGTTTTTATTTATTTGTTTGTTTGTTTATTTTTTTTCAGCCAGGAATTGCTCGAAGCAGTAGAACGAGAGAGGAGTTTTAGGTTCAATCCATCTAGAAATGCAACTATATTTCATCATCCAACTCTGGGGGATTTTGAGTTACAACATGTTTGTACTCTACTTATGCTGCTTTCCTGGTCTTGTCAATGCTAAATGGTTCATATAAAAAGCATTGCTTTTGTGGTTTATAGCAGTTACCAGTGGGCACAAGTGATGCTGAACTTGAAGAGCGTATAATTCAGCATTTAGCTGCTGCTGCTGCGATGGGACGAGCCCGCCACATTGCAAGAAGGGAAGGCCAAAGGAATAGGTCATCAGCTCAGGGTCGTCCTCAGTTCTTGGTATTCTCAACTCATAATAATGCACCCCCTGCTGCTCCTGCTCCAGCTCAGAGGGAGGAAGGTGAAAATGTTCCTGAATCCACTGTGGCTGCTGTTTCTTCACCTAATATGACTGTGGGAGAACAACCTTCACAACTGACTTCAGCTGTACCTTCTCCCCAAGCTGACCTGATTTCTGCCTCAGCATCAGGTTCAAGTAGTCTTGCTGCTAACCAACATGGGTCAGATAGGTACTTTTTTAATGCTACATCAATGCCATTCTTTAACTTCCTTCTCTGATTCCATTCCTTAGTTAAAATATCTAATAAATGCATACTTCTTTGACTTTGAATTTTTTCCTGTGCATTTCATCAATTTCCATCCACTAGGACCGCTATTCAACCAATTCCAAGTAGTCAAGACGGAGCTGGACCTTCAGACCTCCAATCATTGTCAGAATCAATAAAGTCTCGACTAAATGCAGTGTCAATCAGGTACTAACTTAAGTAAACATTCCATTTGTGCTAGGTCAATAAACCTGCTGAGTTTTTCTAAGGGCTGGTGTATATCTGCATTTCATTATTCATTTCAGATACAAAGAATCCATTTCGAAAAGCACGAAAGGGTGGAGGGAGAAATTATTCTCACGTAATACTTCTATGGCAGATCTTGGTTCTGAAGTTAAAAGAGAGGTAAATGCAGGGATTGCAACTGTATCACGCATGATGGAGCGTCTGGAAACTAGAGACAATAGTAGAACAAGTGCTGCTTCTGTGTCAAATGGTTCAGATAATAATTCAGTTGCAGAATTAGACAATGCGTATACATTAGAGACTCGTGGTGACAATTCTTTGAGGGACACAAATAAGCAAGTTTCAGATGCTGCTGGTTCCAGTTCAACATAAGCATTAGTTCTGCAACTGTATCGACGTAAAGAATTTCCTTTTATAAAGGTAAGTTGTGAAGTTCAACTTTTCTGCACTGAACTGCATATGCAAATGCTTATAGTTTTTATCCAAATTTTATTAAACCACTTAGTTATTTTATATGCATGTTTTCATTGCATATTTCTCATCCTGCCCCATGGTTGATACTTTATAATCGGTTTTCCTTGCTTATTGTCTTTTTCTTTATGCTTTATCGTTTTTTAGTGGCATTGTGTGATACTGCTTGGAGTACGAATAATTTGTAGTACTATTTTTTCAGCTATTTCTCTTTCAATATATTGCTTGATGATAATGGGAGTTGATTGAGAAAATATACTAGAAAACATTTTTTAGAAGCTTGGAGTATGAGCGTGATGCCAGGATTGCTTTCAAGATCACCATTTTTCAGATATCTATTGGTCAATGTACTCAAAGCTGAAAGCTCATCAAGGCATTAGGACCGTGAGAGACTTTGTGCCAAAAGGACACTTGGACTGATTTATACGAAATCAGTAGCATCTTAGGGTGCATTTGACCAAAACAAAAATTCCAAACACAAAAAATTTAAAATTATTTTGAAAAAGGAACAACTTCCACACCCTGTATACTGAATATAAAAAATTCACCGGAAGGGAGACATGTGATGCCATAAGCTGGCAGACCTGCTCCTGATGTAGCGAGTGGCAGATCCATTGATATTGAGCCAAGAGGGCATGTATTTGCCTCCACTCACCCTGCCACCACTGCCACACAATGGGGGAAGATCTCCCAGCACACAATGCAAGGGAGATTTGCTCCAACATTGTGCAGTGGCAGGGAGATATGCCCCACCTCTGGTTGCTGAGTAGTGGTGGATGGGCTGTCTTACCCTTTCTGCCGTTGAGGGACTCACTGTCATGGATGGAAGCCCTTCACCTTGCGAGCGGTGTGTGAAGGTACCCTCCACCACAATGGTTGTAGGGATCCATCACCTTTTTTTTAATTTTCAGTTTTTAATTTCTTTCTAGGAAACCCCCAAGGGTTGGCTCAAGTGGTTAAAGGCCTTAGTCTTGATGGTATGCTCCCTCCAAGTCTGAGGTTCAAATCCTCTTGGGTGCAAACAATTTCTAGGGGCCGTTGGACTGGGGGAACTTCCCCTTGAATTTCCCGTAGTGCACTTGCGTGAAACTCCTTGCCGAGAGCCTGTGCACCATCGGGATTAGTTCGGACTTTGTTTTTGGACACCCGGTGCCAATAAAAAAATCCTTCTAGGATTTCCTTGCTTAATAATATATAGCATAAACTATGGTCTGTACCCAATACGTGAAAGTGGGTTGGGAATTCAGAATTTGTTGGTTTTCAACAAGACTTTATTGGGTAAATGGTTATGGAGATATCACGAAGAGAGAGGAGCTTTGTGGAGGGTGATCATAGATTTAAAATATGGTGGATTGTGGGAAGGATGGTGCTTGAATGAGCTGAGCGGACGACATGGGGTGGGGCTTTGGAAACACATAAGAAGAGGCTGGACCAATCTCCATCGAAAACACAGTTTGTAGTTGGGGATGACTCAAGAATTTAATTCTAGAATGACTTATGGTGTGGAGATCAAATCGTCAAAGAAGCCTACCCAATACTATACAACATCGCACAAAGAAAGGTGGCTACAGTAGTAGAGCTTGTGGATATCTCTAGTGGCTCTCCCCAATGGAATATTATTTTCCTTAGAGCTGCCCAAGATTGGGAAATTAACAAATTTACAGATTTTTTCAATGTTGTGTACAATTGTAGAGTGATTGGAGGAGCGGATAAGATGATGTGGTTACCATCCAAGAAGGGGAAATTTACTGTACAGTCGTACCATAAGTCTCTTATGACACACTCTACAAGAACATTCTCATGGAAGAACACATGGAAGACTAAGGCCCCCCAAAAGCTTCTTTTTTTGTATGGACAACTTCATTAGGGAAGATTCTCACATTAGAATCTTAGATAATCTACGGAAACGCCGACTTATTGTATTGGATTTGTGTTGCATGTGTAAGAAAAGTGGTGAGTCTATGGACCACCTATTATTGCATTGTGATGTAGCCAGGAGCTTGTGGAACAAGATTTTTGCAAGAGTGGGACTCTTTTGGGTAATGCCAAGAAGGGTTGTTGACTTTTTGGCCAGTTGGCAAGGCATATGGGGTAACTCTCAAATTGCAGCTATGTGGAAGATGATACCGACCTGCCTATGTTGGTGCATATGGATGGAGAGGAACAGTTGGAGTTTTGAGGATCGTGAACGGACAATGGACGAGCTTAGAATTTTTTTTCTTCACACTTTATTCCATTGGTCAATTGTAATAGACTTTAATGGCATGAATGTACATGATTTTCTTGTAGCTTTAGACAGTCATGCCTAGGTGTGGCTCTTGTATATGTCCTGTGTATTTGGCTTCGCTTATTTCCAATAAAATTCTTATTTATTGATAAAAAAAAATATAGCATAAACTACTTCCAAGCGATACAGTAATTACAGAAAATTTAACAATCCCACAACACTTTTCAGGATGCTACTGGTGAAGTGAAAGCAAAAGATGCTTTTGTTTTTTAGTGAGTAAAAATTTTTTTTATTAAAAGCACGTGGGCAGCAATCCAAGTACACCTAGAATATACATTAGGACACCTAACTAGTAAGAAGAAGAAATAGAGGAAAATCATTGAAATCTAGAAAGCTAGTGAATTGAGAGCTATTGGGAGCAGCCATGGAAACATAGGACTTGAGTGTTGTGGTTTTTAACTCTGTAATTTCCTCTCAAAATCTTCAAAAGTTTGTGCATTGCATTCTTGTAAAATACACCACATTAAGTATATAGGAACCATCCTCCGAACTCTTACATTTCTATGACTCTCGGAAGGATTCTACAAACATGCCAACAAATCCACCAGCTTGGACATAACCCACTCAATTCCAAAAGTGCTCAATATAGCAACCCATAAGTTCCTAGCCTACTCACAATGTAGTAGAAGATCATGCTTATCCCATTTAACTTGCTCGAACAACACCATTCCATTACTACTTTATGTCTTTGTTCCAAGTTATCCATCTTTAAGATCGCTCCTCAAGATTTTATGAAGATGGATAGCTTGGAACAGATACATGGAGTAGTACTGGAATGTGGAGGATAAAATGGGTATCTCTATATTTCTGGCTTGTTCTTTTCAAAATGTGGAGTATAATTTTAGGTGGGCTTTTGCTGGAATTTATGGGCCGATTGTGGACAATAGTAGAAACATTCTATGGGAGGAGTTAGTCAGATTACACAGCTGGTGGGACCTACCTTGTTGTATAGGAGGGGACTTTAATGTTATAAGATTCCCAAGTGAAAGATCGGGAGATAGCAGGTTGTGGCCAGCAATGTTGAGTTATCGGGACTGTATTTTTGACTTGAGGTTCGTGGACATTCCTCTCATGGGTGGTGGTCCAATAACCAAATGTGGTCTAGATTGGACAGATTCTTAGTTTTCCCTGAGTGGGAAACTCATTACCCATAATTATGTCAGAAAAGACTACCTCGCCTATATTTCGACCATTTTCCCATCCTATTGGACTGTGATTCAAGGAGGATGGAGATACTTTAAGTTCAAGAATATGTGGCTAACAACTGAAGGCTTTGTGGAACGGGTTAGGCAATGGTGGTCCTCTTATCAGATCCAAGGCACGCCTAGTTTTTTTCTTGCAGGTAAATTGAAAGTTTTAAAGAAAGATCTAAAGCTTTGGAATGTGAAGTTTTTTGGAGATATAGGCAATCGCAAGAAGTCACTATTGGAGGAGCTTCAAGAGGTCGAGAGGGCACAGGAGGGATGGGCCCTTGCTTTGGAGGAACTCTCTCGGAGTACAAAACTACTTTCAAAACTAGAGAAGGCTACCTTATTGGAGGAGATATCTTGGCGGCAAAAATCTTGAGCTTTGTGGTTGAAAGAAGGTGATCGAAGCACAAAATTTTTTTATAGAATGACCAATTCCCGTTGGAGAATTAATGCCATTGAGATGATGAATTTTGATAGAGCTGTTTGCACAGAGATACCTGTGATTCACGAACATGTTGCTGGTTATTTTGAACAGTTGCTTACCAAGCCAGAGGGGTGGAGGCCGAAGATTGATGGGCTAGCATTTGAGTCCACTGAGTAGTAGAATGCCTCTTGGTTGGAGAGGCCATTTGAGGAGACTTAGGTTCATGAAGTGGTGAAGAAGATGGTCAAAGACAAAGCATTTGGTCCAGATGAATTTTCTCTGGGTTTCTTCCAATCTTGTTAGGAAGTGGTGAAGGAGGATTTGATGAAGGTATTTGATGAATTTTTTTTAGTTGGAAAATTTGAGAAAAGTCTAGTGCCACTTTTATTACACTTAATCTTGTGAATGAGGTGTATAAAATCATTTCCAAAGAGCTTGCAAATTGTCTAGGAGAAGTTTTGGGGCGGATCATTACAAAACCCCACAACACATTCGTACAGGGAAGACAAATATTGGACTTAGTACTCATCGTCAATGAATGCCTAGATAATAGATTAAAATCTGGCAATCTGGATCTTTATGCAAGTTGGATATGGAGAAGGCCTGCGATCATGTTAGTTGAGATTTCCTGTTGTACTTGTTTGGGAGGTGTGGTTTTGGGGAGAGGTGGTGCTCATGGATTAGGTGGTGTATATCGACAGTGAGGTTCACAGTTTTGGTGAACGGTAGTCATGGAGGTATTGAGCAGAATGATTACAGCTATGGCAAACAATGGTTTCTTGGCTGGATTTTCAGTTGGTGATATAAACTGCAGTACTCTTAACATTTCTCACTTGTTCGCAAATAACACCTTTTTCTGAGGTAGATCAAAACCAGATTCAGGTACTAAGGGTACTTCTAATTTGCTTTGAGGCTGTATTAGGGTTGAAAGTGAATTTATTTAAGTCAGAGTTGGACCTAGTTGGCAACGTTTGTAACGTCTGGCTGTTGGCTAACACTCGGATGTAAAGTCTCCTCTTTCCCTATTAATTAATTACCTTGGTCTTCCTTTGGGGGCTGCCTCTAGGGCTAACCCATTTGGGATGAAGTCATTGAGAAGACTGAACGTAGATTGGCAGGTTGGAAGAAGTTGTGTTTTTCGAAAAGTGGTAGGATGATCATAATCAAAAGCCCTCTATCAAATCTACCAACTTATTTTTTATCCTTGTTCCCAATTCCAACAAGTGTGGCAACATGAATTGAGAAATTACATTGTGATTTTTTGTGGAGTGGACTTGGGGATGAATTCAAATTTCATCTGGTCAAGTGGGATAAGATATGCTCCTCAATCTCTTTGGGTGGTTTGGGAATTAGAAATTTTAGGGTGTTTAATCGGGCTTTACTTGGAAAATAGTTCTGGCGTTATAATATGGAACAGGAAGCTTTATGGAAGTCGGTGATTGATTTCAAGTATGGAGGCTTGTGGGGGGATGGTGCTCTAGGGACGTACTTGGGGTTTATGGTGTTGTAATATGGAAGCACATTACCCAAGCGACGTCGACTCTTCTAAAGATCTTATCCCATAACACCCTTGTTCTCTCACAATGCAACAGTAGGTGGTCCATAGATTCCCCATTCTTTTTACACAATTAGCACCAATCCATCACGACACAACCCCTATTCCTCAAATTGTATGTGGTCAAAATCTTCCCAAGGGCCACAGTCCATACAAAGAAAGTCACTTTAGAAGGCACACGAGACCTCCATATATTCTTCCAAGGGAAATCAACATTAGCTTGTGATCTCAATAATTTGTAATACTCCTTGACTGTACACTTCTTGCTACCATTAGACCTCCACTGCATCTTATTCCCCTGTGTTGTGGTGTTCCCCATAGAGTATATCAATCTGAAAAAATCTGAAACAGAGGGTAATTTCCAATCATGAATATCCCGATTGAAGAGGATATTCCACTAGGGAGGGCCATGAGACGATGTTCGCAACTCTGCCACAGTAGCATCATTGTTAGCTGCAATATGATAGAGAGTTGGAAAAACTGTATTAAGAGCGCAATCCCCACACCAAACATCATGCCAAAACCTTACTCTAATACCCTCTCCAACCACGAAATGGATATGACTTACAAAGCTTGTCCAACCCTTCCTAATAAATATCCATAAGCCCACGTTGTACCCCCCCCCCCCCCCCAAAAAAAAAAAAAAAGCACTTTCGTGTCTACAATCAATAATCTCCCTCCACCACGACTCCCCCTAATTCCTCCATAACCATTTCCTCAACAAAGCTTTATCAAAGGTCCTTAAGTTGCACACTACCAATCCCCCATTCAAAATTAGGGAACAAACTTTATTCCAATGCACGAGATAGAATTTCTTCTCCTCTCCCACTCCCCCCCACAAGAAGGCCCGAAATAATTTCTTCATCTTGTTCGCCACCCCTGAGGTAAAGGGAACAATGATAGATAAAAAATAGGTGGGAAGATTCATTAAGGTACTCTTTAGTAATGTGAGTCGACCACATTTCGATAAATAGATCTGTTTCCAACCAGCCAACATTTTCTCTATTTTCTCCACGACCCGATCCCAAATGGCTCTAGCCTTAAAAGTCGCTCCCAACGGCAGGCCCAAATATTTCATTGGCAACGAGGACACTTTACAATCCAAGAGACTTGCCAAGCTGTTGATACAAGGCACTGCACCCACCGCAACCATCTCGGACTTCTCAAATTCACCTTAAGCCCCGACACGGCTTCAAAGCATAATAAGAGTGCTCGTAGAGATTGAATTTGGCCGTGATCCGCTTCACAAAAAGGAAGAGTATTGTCTGCAAATAAGAGATGTGAGATGAAGATAGAACATTAATACCCTCACCCACTGAAAATCCTGAAAGAAAGCCACCTCCAACAGCTGCCTTTACCATCCAACCAAGTACCTCCATAACTATTACAAAGAGAAAGGGGATAATGGGTCCCCTTGCCTCAAACCACAGGAACTATTAAAAAAACCAGCAGGGGTGCCATTCACTAACACCGAGAACTGGCCGGTGGAAACCAGGAAATCCACCTATCACCAAAGCCACACCCCCAAGCAAGTATATAAGAAAATCTCAGTTCACGTGATCATAAGCCTTTTTCATATCAAGCTTGCATAGAATACTAGGAACTCCCTCCCGCAGCCTATGATCCAAGCACTCATTGGCAATAAGGACCGATTCTAGAATTTGTCTCCTCCAAACAAACGCATTTTGAGGCTTAGAGATAATTTGTTCCAATACTAGGCTTGGTTAGCAAGAACCTTAGAAATGATCTTGTATACTCTACCCACAAGGCCACAAGGCTTATAGGATGGAACTTCTCAATTGTTGTAGCCCCATGTTTCTTTGGAATAAGAGCAATGAATGTTGCATTGAGGCACTTTTCTAATTTTTGATAGGAGTGGAACTCTCCAAAAACCTGCAATACATCACATTTTATAACATCTCAATAGGCTTGAAAGAATCCCATCGAAAAGCCATCTGGACCTGGTGCTCTGTCCTTGTCCATGCTAAGAATGACCTTATAAATCTCATCTTCATCAAAAGGTCTTTCCAGCCAACTCGCACTCTGCGAATCAATAGACTCAAACAACAGATTATCAAGCTTCGGCCTCCAACAAGCCGGTTCCGTGAGGAGATTCTTATAGTAATGCACAACATAGTTTTCTAATTCTGAGGTGGAAGTAAGCACTTGAGTACTTGAAAGAAGTGTCTCAATGGCATTGTTGCGCCTATGTGAATTAACCACCTTATGAAAGAATTTTGTATGTTCATCGCCGCCTTTCAACCAAAGGGCCTTGGATTTTTGTCGCCAAGAAGTCTCCTCCATCAATAGTATCCTCTCCAGATCTATCACTATCGAGCTCTTTCTCAATGATACCTCCTCCAAGGTGTCTCCCATCAACTCTCTCTCCTCTAACTCTTGCAGTTCCTTTGTAAGAGTAGTTTTTTGGTTAACAATGTTACCAAAGACTTCCAAATTTCACTTCTTAATATCTAGCTTCAGGGCCTTAAGCTTGCCTGCAAGAATGAAGCTAGGGGTGTCTGTAAATTGATAGGAAGCTCACCAATGGCGCACCCTCTCTACAAAACCGGCATTTGCTAACCACATATTTTCAAACTTAAAATACTGGCGTCCCCCTGGATTCCCCCGCAATCTAACAAGATGGGAAAGTGATCCGAGCAAATACGGAGCAGCCTCTTCTGACACAATTCCGGAAAGTGGGCCTCCCATGAAGGAGACACGAGAAATCTATCCAATCGCGACCAACCCCAACTATTAGACCAAGTGAACTCGCCACCAACCATGGGGAGATCCATAAGATCTAGATAAAAAATGAATTCTGAGAACTCCTCCATGGCTAAGGAGGTTCGATGATTCCCCGATCGTTCGCTAGAAAAGCGAGTGATGTTGAAGTCCCCACCCATACACCACGGCACCTCCCATAACCAATATAAATCCGCCAATTCATCCCAAAGCCTTCTTCTATCTCTGTCCATGTATGGCCCATAAATGCCTACAAAAGCCCACTCCCACCCATCTACCACATTTTTAAAGCGGCTAGCAACCAAAAAAGTACCAACACACTCCTCTTTTATCCCACATTAGGAGTATGCCACCTGATGCTTCGGACGAAGCCAAACATGAACAGCCCACATACGAGCACCCCCACAAACTTTGAATTATCCTTCTATCAATGACTCACAATTTTGTTTCTTGAAAACACACATCAACCTTCCACATTCGCAATAAAGATTTAATGCAGACGCACTTGTTGCGATCATTAAGCCCCCTCACATTCTAAGAGAGGATCTTAGGTTTCATTAACAGTAGTGGCCCCCCTCCCTTTCAATCTATCCCTTCCACCATTTCCCTCCTTTGCTTCGTAGTTAATAGAACATTTGAGCCTTTTGAGTTCCCTATCTCTCTTTGTGCGGACTTCGATCTACAAGATTCAATGGCCACAAGGAGAGCTCTGAATTGTTCTTCAAATCCTATGCAAGAGACCTCAACGCAAGCTTGCATCTCCTCAACCTTCTTAAACACCCACTCCGGGATGAACCTTTCTGGGTTGGGGCTAGGAGGGAGCATGCGTATTGGGTCAGCATCCCCCCATCGAAACAAAGCCCCTTCACAAACAGCCAACTGTAGATCCACTTCATTTGACCCCCCCTCCACAGGGAACAACTCATTTCTCTTATTGCCCCCTCCATTTTTCAGTGATGTTTCCTGGTCTAGTATGTCGGTTGGGGGATCCGAGACTACATCCCATCTCTGCCCAGCCCCTTTGACTAGAACTTCACATTCCGATGGACTACGCATCTGAGAAAACATCGTGGATTCACCCACGACCACCATCGCGTGGTTCTGAAAGTGGGGAGGTGCCGGCAGCCACTACAGTATCACAAAGGGCTTCAGATGCATCCACGACCACCATCGCATGGTTCTGTGCAGGTTTTAAAGGTGGGGATGTGCTGGTGACCACTTCAGGCTCACAAAGGGCTTTGAACGCATCCACAACCACCATCGCGTGGTTTTGTGCAGGTTCCTAAGGTGTAGGTGCGCCGGCAACCACTTCAGAAGCCCCAAGGGCATCGCTGCTGCTGGATCTCTCATCGCCGTTGGGATCTAGTGCCACCGCCAACGTAGTCACTGACTCGACCACCATCGGCTCATACGCTTCATAAACAAAATTTTCAAGTTACTTGTTAGGGTGCAGCTTAGTAGTCCAAGGGTAGGCTTGGGATGAACTATAGACTTGGACATCTCGAGTTTGATTCCACAATAGGGTTTTCTGGATTACCTGATACAAGGTTAGTAATACTAGATACAATTCTAGAGTGTGCAAGTCCCGCACAATCCATTTGAGAAAAATGAAAATTTTCATGTGAGTGCCAAGTGTGACCTACTTTTTTTCAATGTCTCTGTGTGTGGCTTGCCCATCCTAGGATTATATATATAATTTTCCTTGTGTTTATGAGGTTTACCCTCTAGGGTGGATCGAAAGGACCTGCCTTGGTGAGGTTCAACATTGTAAATGAAAAATAAATAATTTTTTCAAGCAGTACCCATGAAGATTCTGTATGTGTGGACTGAGCATGGATAGGATTAGTTGCCAATGAAAAATTCAATCTGTGGCAAGGATTGTCAAATACACAATGCCGATACATGTTTCCAGAAACTTGAAGCGAACCACTATTATATAGGTCCTATCCATTGTGAGAATCCTAGTTTTCACTGATTCTATAGTAACTACTTGTTATGACCTCACATTTGCAATTTCTGCATAGAATTGTAACTCTGATGGAACATACTTCTTTAATTTCAGGTAGACTTCCCTTTCCCTGATATGAGATGCTGTGCGTATGATGCCTGGCCTTCCTCTTCAGGCCATTTGATTATCCTGTATATGTGAAAAAGAGCCTAGGGCGATTGATACCCTGTTTGGAATAAAGACACCAGATCGACAGCTCCTGCAGTCAATGTGTTTGTAAATCGATATATATATATATATATATATATATATATATATATATATATATATTAAGAAGGACTTAATCATGGATATATTCTACAAAGCTGCACTGATTCTAGGGATGTTATCAATGTTTTATGCCTACATGAGCACTTTGGAACATATTTGATATAATATATTCTCCATCGTATGCACTTGTATTGGGGGGAAGAAAGAAATTCTACTTCGATTTGGTATTTGATATTTGGATTGAACTGTCTTAGTGCAGGCTACAAGCCGTGGATTTTCTTACCTTAGTTGTCTGGGGTTGCTTTTAGCATTGACCAATAAGAGTTCAAATGATCCTTGATTTATCGGTTTGATCATTTTATGGCTTCTCTCGTGACTACCACACTTTTTTTTTTTTTTTTAACATGGACTAGGGGGGAGGGGATTCGATCCTTGGTTCGGCCTCATTTATTTTCACCAATGAGATGAGTTGAAATTAAAGTTAAAAAGTTGAATAAAATATTGTTAGAATATATTTTTTAATATTATTTTTGTTTTAAGATTTGAAAAAGTTGAATTGTTTATTTTATTTTGTATTAGAAGTTGAGAAAATTGTAATGATTAGATGAGATGAAATGTTTTTTGAAAACAAATTTACTTTTAGTGAAAAATCAAGGTGTTGCCAATTGATTTGAAGGATCTTGGCTACCACACCCCGTTATATAAACCATCTACTTAAATTTCTTCATTTTGTTTGCAGACCCATTTGCCATCTCACCACCCCGAAACTCCAAACCATAGGCCATTCCTTGGTGTTTTTTTGTGGGTACATAAATATCTAATCCTACATACATAAACAAAATAGAACACTGGAAACCATCCCAAACGATATTGATCCCAACCTCGATCACTCAACGAAGGAAACGATCGACATTGTGAATCGATAAATGATAGAAGTGCAACAAACAGAGCATTTGGAGAAAACAAAGAAGCGGATTTTAATGCACATCTCAATAGCAGTGGTAACAAGTACAAATGACAGTGAAGCCAAAGTGGTGGCGATTAAAATAAGTTGAATAACGTCAAAAAATAACGGAGGATCGATCAACTATAGGTGGGAGTTGTACAAACTGTAATACCCGATTAGGAGAAACTGAGCAATCGTGCATACAACAAACCAAAAACACAGATGAATCTAAGAGAGATTCACTCAAAAATGTAAACCCTGAAAATTTATGGGCAATATCGAAAGTTAATTGTCAAAGTGTAAATATAAAAAATTTTTGGGCAGAATGTAAAAATCTAAACGTTTAGGGTATATAAATAATTTAATTATCAAAACATATAACGTGTTCAGATTCACTAGCTCCCTGTACGAGAACTACTACACACACCACGCCGATCGATTGAGACAACTTATCAAGCACTTGTGGGAAAACTGTAAGACCATTTCTTGATCATGATTAAGTTTTTTTTTTTTTTTTAAATAAACATTTCAATATATTTTGAAAGAAATAAATCAATTGCATATAAAAATATTCTTGTATAGAAGTTTTCTACTTATATTCCATGTCACTGGGAATGACACTTCCAATACTCTACATGAAAAGAACAAAATAATGAAACTTACTCAACAGTTGGAGATGGAAATTCATAGTGTATGGTGTTGGATTTTTCATAAAATCCGAGAACTCCAAAATCTCTTGTCAAATCCATGTAGAAAACATAATAAAAGTGTGTACCTGTAGCCATTGGATGGAAGAGCACAAAGGTATGATCTTCCACGTCCAATATTCACTATCTGATAAAAACTCACAATGATAGGATGTGTAAAGTAAAAAGTGAATCTAGAGTGGGGACCATAACCTTATACATATAACACCCATAATTCCAGTTTTGCCCATTGTAAAACAATGGAATTACATAGGTCCTTAATGGGTCTCTACACATGAATTGGGCATGTACCACTTTATGCTCATGAATTGACCAAAATCATGGGCTACAAGAGATGTGTTGGCCTTGTTATGTCACTTTATTGATCACATTTATTTGGCCTTACAAACATTATTCAAACTTTATATTAGGCAATTATACAATATGAAATTCCTAATCTATGTAGGTCCATTAATTTAAACAATACTAACATAGGGCTCTCTGGACAAATGAAGAGTGGAAAGATTACTTTTCAACCTACAGTTGGATGGGGATAATCTACAACTCCTATGTCGGATCAAGAGGATACAGAAAACTCATCAAAATCTTGCTACTGGGTGAGGAACACTGAGAGCCCCAAAAGGTGAGTAGGGCTCTACCTATTCAATAAAGAGAATACAATTAAAAGAAGCAAGTGAAACAAAGTGATATAGTTTTAACCAATGATTTGATTCTCTTTCACATTTATTATATATTTCATTTTAATATGCGTGTAAACACTCCTTGATAACTATTTGAAAAAACTCGATCGCTATCTTTACATTATTTGTAAGATCTTAGGAGTACCCCAACGTGCTTTAGGGAACCATTACTACTTTCTATTATTATCTTATGTAGTCAACTACCCATTGGCAACCATGTCAAGAGAGGGTTTTAATTCTAGAAAACTAACCGGGATTAGAAATTATTAGGTTTCAACCCATTTAATTTTGGTCAAACAAGAAGTTTAAGATTTGTGCCATAAGGGATGCTAGCTACTGCTCATCCTTGCCGTGCACCACCGCCACGTTGCCGACCCCTCAAGCCCCAAGTGCATCATTGCCAAGCAAGGAGTCCTATATATTGCTCGGTTTACACCCTTGGTGCAAAACACCCCTATATCCTTTGCATTGTTCCTCTTCATTAAAATTCCTAGGATCATGTCTAAAGAATGAGTCAATGATGAGTGAACTGAGTGGAGTAGAGGGTGCTTGAGATGATGGTAAAATCGAATAATATATGGATAGTTAATGGTGATGTGCACGCAACCCTAATTGGGTGAGATGTTTGTGAGTTTTGTGAAATATAGGATTGTACATATTGATGTCAATTGATGTTTCCACATTGAGAGGGGAAGTGATTGGTTGGGACTTGGTGTTGACTTATGGTGGAGTGCGCAGCGGCTGAGGTTGTGTGACACCCCTTGCTTCCCTCTTTCGTATCTACCCAGGTTGTTGAGACATCGGATTGATAACCCTTAGTTATGGTCATCTTGTGCTACTAAATCTTTTGAATAATTTCAGTACAAGAGAGGCTGTTGCGGGCTTTATACCATTGGAATTAGACAAATTGCTGGCACTGATCGGAGTTGACATTCCCTCATCCCTCGGCTCAATAATCTCCTCATGGGTCTCCAAGTTACTAGAAATTTCAATATCCCATACTTTTCGTTGGTCAACAACTTGCAACCACTGCTCTCTATAGTACTTTACTTACTACTCGTATAGGACGATTCTAATAGGTGCACCTAACGTGGCATTTTCACAATTAAATAATATTTCATTTTGCACCTTCCAGCCACTTCATAGTTGTAGATGTTCTAGTGGAAAAGAAACTATACCATCCAATCATTTAAGTGTACATCCTCATATATTAAATTTACAGAGTGTCCAAATTGAGTCAACATGAGCTTATTAGTATCCAATACACATCACCCACATTTGGTTTTGTAACACCCTAAAATATTTTAGAGAGATCTATTATTTTTTTAATTAATTAATTTATATATCTATTTATTGAGCTAATAATGATTATTTTATTTAGGGTTTCAATTCAAGAGGTCAAGCTTGGTTGGAAATGTTAATTAGGCTTAAATTTATTGTTATTAAGGTTAATCAAGGGAGGTTAGAATTAGACCCTAAAGAGTAGTAGATCCTTAATTAACTGAGGTTTAGAATTAGCCTTTGGGTTAAGTTAGTAGTTTAGGCTCATGGACTAACCAAAGACCTAAGAGAACTTTAGAACCCAATGGTCAAACCCACAAAAATGACCTAACCAATGTGTGCAAAACACTAGACTCTGTTCACTTGAAACCTAAACCATGCACGCATTATTACACACACACATCTCCTTCTTCCTCATCTAGGGTTACCACTACAGCCGCCCTTTCACACTTCAATCAAGTTGTGCACCTCTAGTTACCTAGTAGAATGGTCCTAGCTCCTCCCAGGTTAGCCAAGAAGCACGAGGTAAGTCCTCTGTTACGCTCTTGTGCACCACCGCACAAGGTTTTCAACCACCTTAAGCCCCATCGGTCTAGCATGTTATTTCACTTGGGTTCTTCCTCTCACACCATCTCTCTCTCTCTCACTACACAACAATCATGAGAGGCCACAACTACATCACCACGGCAACTTCACATCCGAACCACCCAAACCTAGGTTGCACCTCCTTACCCCTTTGGTCATTGCTATTGTAGACTTGTGAGGACCTCAATCCATAACCAAGTAAGCCCTTACCCTCTTCTGTGTCAATTCTAATCATTATTACATCCCACATGGTGATTTCATGGTGGAAAAGTGCATTTGTTCTTGGATACTAAAATAAGGGTCGAGGCAACAACAGAATAGAAACTCGGCCACATTCCTCTTTTCAAATTCAGCCTCAATTCATTTTCTCTAGGTTATTCATCTCAATCTCTATTTTTATGGATCTAAACACCATTTTCAAAACTTGGTTGTAGAAAATAACAATAAAATTGAAAAGAAAATGAAAAGAGAATAGAGAATGAGGGAGAGAGACTTTGAGGGCTACGTCTTTGTTATTCTCAAGTTGTTCATGAATACATAATATATGTCCCTATTTATTGATGAATAAGGCTAGAGAAATAATGAAAATAAAATAAATTAATGATCCGGATTGATTTACACAATAAACTAAATATGGTAGAGAATAAATCATATTACCATACATATTAATATATTATGAATATATTCTATAATAAGTATCATAATATCCTAACATCCTCCCTCAATCTTAGGATGATGATGAAGACGTTGTCTTGAGTTTGTAAATAAGATCACGTTGCCGGTCAAGTAGATGAGACTTGGGGATCTGATTGACAACCTGACAAAAGTGTCTTTGTGGCGTGTGGCACAAGTGGACGGTGGGCATAAACAAATTGACATATGAGATTGATGATGAAAAGGATGGCAACAATATGTTAAATGCATATGAAGCCTCTAAAAGATGTGTGGTGAAAGGAAAAGAACACCAAATAACACAATGAATATAAGATTTATCACAAACGGCGATCCATTAAGTGCGTAGGAAGCCTCTGGAGAACTTGTGGTGAATGGAAGAAAACAACAAATAACACGTTGAATATAAGACTTATCACGAACAACGATCTGTTAAGTGCGTAGAAAGTCTCTAGAGGACATGTAGTGAATGGAAAAGAACACCAAATAACACGTTGAATACGATACCTATCACGAATGAAAAAAAAATGATGCAAGAGTCACTAGGAGATTGGTTGCTTTGATTATGTCGAAAATATAAGCATACATGGAGCAAAAAGTATGAGGAAGCGACAATTGTCAAGTGTAATAGAAGTATAGAACCAGCATAGCAACCGTGATGGACTGTCAAGAAAACAACAAGGGAATACCAATGGCTACTACAAAAGGGGACACATGCAATAGCGACTAGGGGCACCAGGATGGTGTCCTCTATGATACCATATAGAAAATAAAAATAAACTAGAAAAGAAAATGAGAAGAGAAGAGAGAACGAGGGAGAGAGACTTTGAGGGCTATATCTTTCCTATTTTCAAGTTATGGCACAATTTGGAATATATAACCTATCTTTTCTATAACTTTTTTCATTAAAATGAAATATATCTAATTTTACGTTTAAATGTAAATTCCAATTATATTTGAATCGTAAACATTTCATTCAAATATGCTAATGTTACATCCAAATAGTGTTTTGCGTTTGAACTTGCCATTGAATATGTACACATAGTTAAACATTCGAACGACTAGAATCAACGTTCACATTTGTGACACAACATTCGAGTGTAAACATCTGCTTTCGAACTTCATTGCACATACGCTCGAATATTGTCTTAAGTTATGTTCACACATAAATAATAGTAGCATTCTAATGTCAACTCCAAAACATCTCACTACAAGGTAAAACACTTTTACCAGCGATTATGAGATCTCATGAATGTTTACATTTGGACATTTTTTTTATTTTGTTTGAACGTGATGGGGCTATTGTGACAATCAGGTTTTTTCATCAAAAAAGTCATTTGTCTCATTATTTCCTTTTATGTGGTAATGTTTCTATCTTTTTCTCACTCTACAACTTAGAACATAGTATAGTGATCAAGAACTTCAAATAAACCCTAGCTAGTACCCTTTAGATGATTGTTAGTGTTCCCTTAATTAGTTGGTACCCCATTAATTTCTTTCAAGAATTATATTACTAACAATTAATGCTAGTAACTCAAAAGGCCTTGATCACAAAAAATAAAATCACACAATTGAGAATATATCATGATCAGTTCATCCTGGTGAATCATTGTAATTTTAAGATCAATATTACTCTTCATTTTAAATTGCTCGTTAGAACCAAATTGATTGATATGATACATTTTGACATGAAAATCGATTTAAAACATTACAAATAGATCAATATGATGTAGAAAATAAACTGTCTAACTATGAATGATCGATAATCAAGAAGGGGATTTTTCTACTTTTGATATCATGAAAAGAAATTGCCAAGAAGAGAAAAAAAAAAACTAGAAGCTGCTTTTAAAATTTCTCAATCGATCGCACAAAAGAAGAAAAACAAAATTAAGGTTTATGTTTGGTGATGAGAGAAATAATGTAGTACGTATGTAAGTATGTAGTTTGTAATTATATATAATTGTTATATATGTAAGACTGGATCGGATCAGCTAGCCCTGATGATCTTGAACTCTTAATCCAATTCGAATGGCCGATCCTTAGTAAGAAAACAAAGTTAATTTAATTGCAGGAAATTGATTATATTTCATACAAGAGGCCGAGGAGGTCCTTCTCTCTCAGAAGGGCTCCTCCAGAAGCCGCCTTGAGAAAACCTTTCCCACATTTCCTTCTCCAAGTTGACCGCATCGTTATTATTCATCCCTATCAGACTCCCCCCCTTCACGGTCTCCATCTCCAGCTCCAGCACCAGCTCTAAATTATCTCCTTCCTCGAGCTTGTTTCCACTATTTGTCAATAGCCCCGTTGTTTTCTTCTTCTTCAAACGCTGCAGTTTTTTCTTTCTCCAAGCTTTCCTGCACAGTCCTGCAGGCACCTTGTACACCGCCAATATCAGTAGGTTCATCACGGTACATGGAAAACAACAACATATCGCCGCGCATTCAGCTGTCGTCCCTCCTGCAACCTCCCCTACTCGTCGTCTCTCTTTCCCCTCATTTTCCTTATGATCCGCAAGCAGTGGATGTTGCCGATTCCGGCCCGCATAAGATCGCCACAAAACCTCTCGATTCATTGTGAGTCGACCTCAGGGCCAGCGAGTCAACACCCAGACATAAAAACAAAAATGGAAAACAATATTAGTCTCGGTAAAGATGTCCGATTTACTTAGGATTAATTGAGGAAGGACATGGCCGGAAACTAGAGGGGGAACTCCAACTGGAAGAACAACCAGATATTCCCGGAAGAATACAGTCGGCAGCTCATTTCTTTGAACGTGCTATGAAAATTCTATAATTGGCATGGGATTCGAGAAGAGAGAACGACAGAAAGCATGGAGAGGAAATACCTTTAATTAGGAGATCATAAAATTACAATGAGAGAGAGAGAGAGAGAGAGAGGAACAACCGGGATTTAAGGAAAGGGTAAGGTAGAGGACAAAGAAAGATTGCAAGCGATGTTAATTGTGGACCATTGGAAGGGTGTGGAGGTGTCAAAAGAGTAACTGATTCCTGACGTTCTATTGCATGCAGAAACCTACCTATTGTACAGACAGATTTTGTGAGGTGGCCACCGCACACGTCTGTTTGTTTCCAGGGAAAATGTTGTGGGTACTGCTCGCTCCATTACTCAACAAAATTACAGTTCTACTCCATCTTATTTTTCTATCATACCCTTATGGTCCATTCGAAATGAGTTGGATCTCCTGTACTCTTGAGAAACAATATAAATATATATATATATATATTTATATAAAGTGTATCTTATAATATTAATTAATTATTTAATATTATTAAAAGAATTTACTCAATGCAAACACACTATATTTGTTGTCTGATCTGTCTGGTTTCTGGAAAGAAGTAAAACAAATCTCCAACCATTAATGATCAATTATCATTTTTCTTTTGTAATTTTATTGTATCCAACAAATCACATTAGAATTTATCGGTTTCAACTTCCAAACTGAGAAAGTCGTATAACGAGTAGCATTTATGGGTAATATATGTTAAATGAGATAATATATTTGCAATCGTTAATTGTGCAACTATCATGTAATTATTTTGGAAAAAGTGAATAAAATTATATGAAAAAATGAAATTTTTAACATTGAACCTCACGCTTTTTCAAAGCAATTACGTCATGTTTACGCACTTCACGGTTATATATAGAATTATTTATATTAGATACAATATTGATTGTGCAAGTGTTGTGCACTTTTTTTAAAAGAGAGTGAGATCTACAATTAAAAAATTAAAATTTTCATGTAGATCTCATATTTACTCACTTTTATAAAAAAAAAAAAAAGTATACAATACTTACGCACTCTATGATTACAAATATAATTCATCTTTCATAATCAAAAAAGTTCCAAACGAGCAGTTGGGTAGGTAGGTATGGGATAGGTTCGTCATGAATAGACACTACAACAAAATGTGTCTTTTGTGACAGAGGAAACTGTCACAAAAACATAGCAAACCGTCACTAAAGATATTTGGTCACCACGACCGTCACCTAAAGTGTGTCACATAAAATATTTGGTAACGGTTTACTGTTCAACCGTCACAAAAAATATTTTTAGTGACGGTTGGAAGTGTTTCGTTCAATACAATGTTTGAACGTTCCTTTTTTTGTGACGATTGAGAACTGTCACAGAAAGTCACTTTCGGACATAAAATTAAACGTTTAGACGTTAACCCGACCAATTGGCCTTCGAATGAGAGAATTTGACGTTCGTTGATTATTGTTCAAACGTATTATATTTACGTTCAAATGTTAATGCGTCTGAACGTTAATTACAATAAACGTTCGAATATTTGTTCGAACGTAAACGTAAATGTTCAAACGTAACGCGTTTAAAGTTCAGACGTTATTTCGAATGTCAACGAATGAGCGTTCGAATGCAAGTTCTTTGTTCGAACGTTAATCGCTTTATCGTTCGAACGGTTTGTTCGTTTTAGTGTGAAGACGTTCGAACGTAGAGTGACGTTCGAACGATCCAATTTATGCATTTATGTTCGAACGTTTGTTCTAATATGAACCAACGTTCGAACGATTTTTATTTACATTCGAATGTACAGATCAGAAATACTAATTTCATAAAATTTAAAAACATAATACCAATTGTATCATATTACATACCATCAATTAACAAGTAACAATGTCTTATAAAAGCATAAAATTAGATATTAAAACTAGCCATAAATACTGATAAAATTTATTTATTCTTTTTCCCTTGCCCACTGTGATTCTGTTGCAACGACATAACACGCTCCATTTGCACCATCATCACCCGTTGCACTTGCTCTTGCACTTCACTGCATATTCTTTCCTCCTGGTCTCTCTGTTGGTCCTGCAAATGTGTCTCTAAATGAGACTGTCGTTCTAAGAGAGACTCTAACTCTTGCTGTCTCGACCTCATATACTCATTTTCACGCCGTGCAGCTTCTAAATCTACCGTAAAATTATTAATTTGTGAAGCCGTTGAGGTTGATGAGGATGAACATTTATGCTTGATAGATCGTCTCAAACCTCTTGCCATACTAGACTGCGGCCCGAGTACTTGCTTGAATATGTCTATGTCACTAGGAGAGGATTCCTCAGAAGCTGACTGCATCTCCATCATTTTTCCCTGCAATTTAAAAGATAATGATCGTAAATAATTAGTAGCGTATTAAAAGAAATAGAAATAAGAAATAAAATATTCAAATGTTATATAAATAATTTATTTAACAAAATTAACACTACTTACATAATTATCTACAGCGACAGAATCCATCCACTCACTATACTCATTAGTATGAGCAGCAGCACAGACATAAATGAGAAAAACATTTTCAGGATCATCACGTTTCTAACAAAGCAACATTAGCAATTTTAAAAAGATAATGTTAGTACTTAAATAGAAGAATATCAGGAAAATAAATGAATTCTAGAATTTTTTAATTACCATTTTTCAGCAAGACGATGGAATGACCTTGAACCGGCATGATGGTGGACAGTCAGAGCGGATCTATTATGTGCATTTGTAAAACTCAAGTGCTACAAAATATATTAAGAATGTTAATTGTAATATGTATACATATAATATATAGAACGAATATGAATGTAAATAATTAAAAGATATAAATGTAAAATACCTGATAATCTGGAGATGCGAAAAGATCACAACACTTTCTCCAATCATCTAACTTCATCTGCTGAAAATGAGACTGCGCAACCTCTTCCAACGTCTCAAACTTCTTAAAGTGGTCATGACATCGTCATTTGTGATGTCGGAATAGTGTAGCCATCAACTCATTCACGGTTCTCAAATCCTCGCTACGGCCAAAGTTGAGGTCAAATCATCCTAACAAGGTAATCAGGTAAAAAATATAATATACTAATCTAGGTGAAAAAAATGTACTGAAAAGTAAACTCACCAGCACACGACTTCGAATGTGCTCCTTAATCTCATTCGGAACATCTAGCCATGAGCGCACATAAAATTGAGCATAAGCTCGAACTACTGTGCCAATATAGGAGGAAAGCGCTGCTGCACTATCATCCACTCCTCCAATGGAATTATCAGGAATTGTGATCTTCAGTTTTCCATGCCTTCTATTTTTTTTAAGTGAGATTCCACGTGTATAGCCACCACCGCGACGTGCAGATGCATCAACTACATGATAATTGATATTATAATTATAATTATATAGTTATTGAGACAAAAGTATTAACTATAAATAATTATCAACGACAATATTTCCTTACTGGTAGGTGTCGACTGGCTATTGTTCTCTTCTGTGTTAGCTTGATCTTCAGGAACAGATTCCTCGAGTGTGGAGTCCTCAATGGATTCATGACTTGGACTTGGCGGAGGCACATTTATTCGTTGTCGTTTTTTGCGGCATTCTTGAAAATAATTAATTATATCAAAGAAAATTAATTAGAAGAAATTATGAAAATTCAAGATATTTTATAGTCACCTATATGAATAAAATATTTAGTACTTTTATTCTTCATCTTTAGATGAATTTTCCATGCTTGTTTCAGAATCTCCATCAATAACATCTTCATCATCATCATGCACCTCTTCTTCATCGTCCTTATCCACCTCCTGCCCAGATTCTGATTCGTCTTCATCTTCTGACTCTTCTTCTTCTTCTTATTCCTCATCACTTACTTGAATTGAATGATCATTTAATACAGACGGGTTGTGATGGACATGTGGGACATCATCTCTACACAAGGGGAGCAACTCTAGTGCACCGAGGTCAACAAACAAGTTAATACCCTCTCCATCTTCTCGGTATGCCTCTATAATCGGAGTGTCATCTTCATCTCTATTATTCTCGTAATCTGCACTAGTTCCTGCTTCATATATATTTGGAGAAACAAATTTTTGTACGACTCGCCAAGTTATCTCTCCACTATCTTCATCAGCACTTTTCATTGGATCAATCAAGTAATAGACTTGGGTAGCTTGACAAGCCAATACGAATGGATCATCTTCGTACCATTTAGATGCAGTATTGATACTCGTAAAGTGATTATCCCTATGTATCGAAACCCGACCACCGCCTAGATCCCACCAATCACATTTAAAGACATATGTTACAGACCCACCCAAATATTTTAATCCGATAATATCACGTATGACACCATAATAGTCAATATCATCTATTCCATGACTCCCCTCGACCAACACACCACAGTTTTGAGTCTTTCTATTACGTTCACGGTCCAAAGTATGGAATCTATAATCTCGAACCGTGCATGTAGTGTATCGAAGTGCTCTATTTGAGGGACCACGGGCCAATGCATACAATTCAGAAGAAATTGATCCGGGATCAAGAGCACGTTGTTCCAAAATCTAACAATTGAAATAGTATATATTTATTATTTCATTATCCAGAGTTAAAAATTTCAAAATATAACATATATATAATTTTAGTTCATACACGTTCTTCAAACCATCCGAAAAATTCTTCCTCGTGTCTTGCCTCTATATTTTCTACGCCTTCCGTCCTAAATTTGTCCATGTGCTCACTGTTATAACATGTTGCAAACGAAGTATATTTTGAACACAACAATTATAGTTAATTTTAAGAAAACTATAATTATTCAAAGCAATGAAATGACATATATAAGATAATCATCAATCTCCCGGCAATTATTTAGCACATACTACCGAACTTTACCTAACTCTCCATCAATTAAATCGTAATCTGTTTGTGCACCTAAGGGTCGTACATTTTGGGAAAACACTGATAGCTCACGAGGAGGAGGAGTAGCAAGATTAGCATTTTGCTCTTGACGATTAAATCGTGTCTCAACACCACGAAGATATAGAGAGCAAAATGTTAACCATTCATCGTGTATATAGGCATCTGCTATTGAACCCTCAGCTTTGGCTTTATTCCCAACAGTGCGCTACAGTCGACCCAAATATCTTTCAACTGGATACATCCAACAGAACTGCACCGGTCCATCCAGAAGTACCTCTCAAGGTAAATGTATTGCTAAATGGACCATGACATCAAAAAATGATGGTGGAAAGATCTGCTCGAATTTACATAGTATAGTAGCAATGTCTTCTTCCAATTTTGACAACACATCTCGATTTACTACCAGAGCATACAAATCATTGAAAAACATACAGAGTTCAGATATGGCGATACGTACATTAGATGTAAGCTTCCCACGAATTCCCACAGGTAATAACTTATGCAAAAATACGTGACAATCATGACTTTTCAATCCATTGACTTTCCAATCATCAGGACTCACGCATCTACCAATATTTGAAGCATAACTATCTAGCAACTTCACACCTTGCAACCATTTGCAGAAATCCATCCTCTCCTCCCTCGTCATCGTAAAACATGCATGCGTCATGACTACCCTATTGCCTTCCACCCGCAAATGCAGATTATGTTTAATTCCCATTCTCTCAAGATCTTTCCTCATCTTGATCGTATCTTTCATCTTTTTGTTAATACTCATCAATGTACCCAGTATATTATCACAAATATTCTTCTTTATGTGCATTACATCCAAACTATGTCGCAACTTGCATGACGACCAATACGGCAAGTCAAAAAAAATACTACGCTTTGTCCAATTCAATTCTGTTGTGCCTCGTTTTCTCTTGTTCTTTCCCCAACCTTTGACAAAATTGTTCGCTCTAACATGTTGCAGTTGTTCCACTATCTCTTCTCCAGACAACTATTTTGGTGCAATCATATCCTCTACTCTCCCATCAAACTTGGCACATTCTCTTCTCCATGCATGATTTGCTGGTAAATAACGTCGATGAGCCCCCTCGACATGACCACGCATCGACGTAGAGGCTCTAGTTCCTCCAACGCAGCCTGAGCCAGGTCATGTGGGGAGTAGTAGTCAGCATACGCCGAGTACATCTGCAGGAGATGTGCGGCCTGCTTGGGTTGATGCGGTCATCTCACAGCTGACTGCGCATATTGATCATAAGATTGATCGATCGCTCGAGGCTATATCGGCGTCTGTTGCCGAACTCACCCATTGTGTAACTATCCTTAACGACAAGGTTGATACCTTGACTGAAGAGGTACGAAGTTCGACTTTCGCGGACAAAGATATCATCTGACTAATGTTTACTACATTCTATCAAATTTTGTATTTTATTTTTAATATTTGTAAAGAAAAATATTATTGAATATTTCTATCGTTTTTTAATTTCAATTCTTAATCTTCTTTGATGTTATATTTTCCAACTTTAATACTAAATCACTGCATTTCAAATATATATAAACATAAATATATATTTATATATTACAAATTGTGTATATATAAATATATACAAGTCAATTTTTTAGACTTGTTGACAAATTATGCACAATAAAAATCACATAATTTTTAAATTAAAGTCATATTTAATTTAAATTTACAACGAACGTTTGAACGTTATTAATTAACGTTCGAACATTGGCGCAAACATTTTACATTTGAACGTTAATTAATAACGTTCAAACGGTTGCGCCAAAACATTTCACGTTTGCACGTAAACAGCCACAACGTTCAAATGTATATGTGACGTTCGAACGTAAATTTCTCATACGTTGGAACGTAAAAAAATCTCATCTATCTTTAGTGACGTATAACGCCCGTCCTTGTGGTGGGAATTACCGTCCAATTTAAAACTTTTCACTTGCATATCCAAGATGCGAGACTCCACGTTTATAAATCAAAATGTGCTTTGACGATAAAAGAGGTTTACAACGGAAAATATAAATCTTATAATAAAAGGCATCTCGTGGGTTTAAAACTCGTGTCTAGACTTCTGTGCTCTTCTCCATGGGCCGTGTCCGTCCTGATCATGCAGTTCCTGTGGGGAGAGGGACATGCATAAAAATTAAAATGAGTCGAAGACTCGTAAGCATTACTTTATATAGTTAAAATATAACAACATAGGTTTTCATTCATGCATTTATCACTCGTACATACTATTACGTGCGTGCATACGTGCTTACGTGCATTCGTTTGAAAACTTCACTGGACGGAGTTTTTTTCTCTTTAAAACATGGACATCCTTTTCGTAAAATGTTTCTCCCGTCAATGCCTTCATTTTTTCAAGAGTTCGTGCATGTTTACGTGCATACGTGCATTCTTTTGAAAACGTCACTGGAAGGAGCTTTTCCTTTTAAAAGGCTTTCCTTTCTTTAAAACGTTTCTCTCGTCAGTGCCTTCATTTCTTAAAGGTTCGTGCATTCGTGCGTTCGCACATGCATGCATACATCCATCCATTCTTATCACTTTCATAGGCTAGTACACACTGTTACGCCCCATGTGTTTGGGGTTAGCGGTCTTCCTTTGGACCCGGATTCCGCCAGTGGCCACGGGTTGGGAATCCCTTTCATTGGTACCCGTACTGGGTGCACTTCTAGTACTACTTACCCGGCATTGCAATCTGCCCATTCATTGGTACCCTTTTCATTCATTCATGTTGCCGTTACGTATCTTCATACATTCATGCTTTCATTTCTTTCTTTTCATTCGTTCATTCATTCATGTCAACTCGAGAGAGCTGGAGCTTTCATTCAGTTCATTCTTTCATTTAACAGTCCTTTCTTTTCATGAGAAAACATTTATTTTCATGAGAAAATATCGTTTGGGGCGTAAGCCCCAAAATGGTCTTTTCGTTTTTCAGTTCATTTCAGTCCTATCCTTTCTTTAACAGTTCATTCGTGGAAAACTTTATTTAAAAACATACATGGGCTTAAACGTCAGCCTTCGTGGCATCCATAAGCGTCACCTTGAACGTCGTCAATCATAGCATCCACGAGCGTCACCCCGTGGCGCACATGAGAGCGTCGGTTCGTAGGATTCACAAAAGCATCCGTTGTCATGCCTTTCATGCATCTTCATCAGTTTATGGATTTTCTTAGAAAATACATACAATAGATACAGCGTATAGTCATCCATTCACATGCATACAATTAATACTTTGGTTGCGTAAATAGGGGCTGCCAAGGAGGGGCCGTACATACTTATACCTTTTAACACTTAACATTTTCTTTCTTAAAACGTCTTTAGTCTTTTCTTAAAGCGTCATAAAGGAAAAACTTTCGTTTTCATTTTCTTTTATCTTATAAAGACTCTAGAAGAATATGAACGTAACACTTACCTGGACTCCATGCTACTTGCATGTCATTCAGTCCATTCATGTGCTTGTCAGATGGCAACCTATATGCATACACATACCTTAGCGTCATTCTCTATCTAATGCATAAGTAACTTGAACTATAAATAGAACTACGCTATACTTGGAACACTCTTCTTCTATCCCATGCACTTATGTGCCTTTCACGATATTAAACCCTTCGGAGACCACTTGCGGTCACCACATCTTCCAACTCAAGGTCTTGTCTCGAGTGCTCATCCACTAAAGTGAACTCATTATTCACCTTAAGATTAAGACACTAAGACATTCATCTTACTCTTCTTACAACCACATTCCGACCCATGATTCCGACTGATGGAATCACGCATCCCAATCCTAGATAATATGCTCGTCACTACCTTCATGCACTTTAGCCCATACTAAATCCTCATTCCCATCCATACAAGCCACACGGCTCTAAGCCAACTCTGAGGCTCAAGCACCGTGTAACTGCACTTAGGACAGATTACCCATTATATATGGTGAATCCGTCCGACACATGTATCTCACCATGTTACACATGTGCCTTACCCCTTTATTACCTAAGATCAACATATAACATGTTGATCATCTGCTCATAGGGACAAGAACCATACTCCAATACCAATCTTCTCTTAACCCAGCTAGCATGACTCTTCATACTACCCGTCCCTTTTGACAGTTCATCCCAACACTTAACACGAAAAGACTCCATTCACAACTACGCCTTATGTCACGTCACATAGCCCGAGATTGCTCCAGAGCTACACTGTGACCTTGTCGCATTACCGAACATTCTGCTACGTCAACTCCTGACTCATCACGAGTACGGTTCCTCACGTACTCCCGTCACATCGTGACATCTCATCACATTCCCTTTACGCCATTTCTACACTTTAACACTTCACCCATCATAAGCATGACTTCCAATAACCACGTCACTTAGTGACGTTGCCCAGTCATGCTTCCGCTGCGTACTCTTACACTTGTTCCACTACTTCATCCATCACAAGCACGACTGTCAATAGTCATGTCACTTCGTGACATTCCTCAGTCATGCTTCCGCGGCACACTCTTAGACTACAGGTTTCGCCATAACTTCTTCGGGACACTGTTCCACAATTCCCGACACTATCCATCACGTTCCACATCCATAAATCACATAACCATCTTTATTTCTACGATACGCCACACGAAGTGTCGCTGCCACGTGGAGTACACTCCACGTATACTCCCTTCACATACGCCACATCACCACTATGGTATACCAGCCATATGGTGCATCACTATATCACATGGAGTACACTCCTCGTATACTCCCTTCATACACACTATGACACATCACCATTATGGCATTCCCGCCATTTGGTGCATCACTCCACCACATAGAGTACATTCCACATGTACTCCCCACATATACAACACGCCACATCACCATTATGACATATCCGCCACATGGTGCATTACCCCGCCATACGGAGTACACTCATCGTGTACTCTCTTCATACGCACTACGCCACATTACCATTATGGCATACCCATCATATGATGCGTCACTCCACTACATGGAATACACTCTGCATATACTCCATGCACGTTACGCCACATCACCACTATGGCATACACGCCATATGGTGCATCTCACTATCACATGGAGTACATTCCACTTGTACTCCCCACATATACAACACGCCACATCATCATTATGGCGTATCCGCCATATGATGCGTCACTCCACTACATGGAATATACTCTGCATATACTCCATGCATGTTACGCCACATCACCACTATGGCATACATGCCATATGGTGCATCGTCCACCATATAGAGTACATTCCACATGTACTCCTCACATACGCCACATTACCACTATGGCGTACCTGCCATATGGAGCATCACTCCATCACACGGAGTACACTCCACGTGTACTCCCTTCATACATACCACGCCACATCATCATTATAGCACATCCGCCATACGGAGTACATTCCACATATTCCCCCTTCATATACCATACCTCACACAGAGTACACTCAGCGTGTACTCTTCCCGTTCCACATACACTACACCACCATTACAATACAATCCATAACACTACACAACACACTTCTCAATTACGCCCAACACTTCACAGTACACTATGCGGCACAACGCACCTCCATACAACACAGACAAGCCCAACACTTCATTACACAGAGTGCCCAACACTTCGTTACAGAGCACCACATCACAATACCACAACTCCATTAATACTAACAGCACAGTCCACAACCTAGTCAACTAATCAATATCCAACATAATTATGAGGGATAGAGGGTTATACCATCGACTGGATAACTCGTGCGTTGCTCATTGACCATCATAGCCGATGATGTCGGAAGAGTCGTACGTGGCAGCTAACCCACGTACGTTAACTGTTTAGGCATTTGGATAGCTAGGTGTGGTCTTGGAATGGTTCGTGGTGGCCTTGTGATGATGGCAAAGAGCATAACACGACGGATCTAGCCGCGTGTAGTGGCGGTCAATCACACGCAGTGACTGTCCATCACGTGCAGTGGTTACCCACCACATAAAGTGGTGGTTTGGACCTAGGGCTCGGCTTAGGGAGGTGCGGTTGATCTCGTGGTGGCGTCGAGGTGGTGCCACGGTGGCGGATCTGGCCATACCGTGGAGGAGAAGCCGTGGGAGAGTGAGAGAGAGTGTGCTTTCATGGGTGGCAGATTGGGGCCGTGGGAGGTTCGGTTGGCTTGGTGGCGGCCTGAGGAGGCTGATGACGGTGGTTACCCATCATGGGTGGCGGTGCACAATGTGCAACCCGTGCATGAGAGTGGGAGAAACCGTGAGGTGGAGGAGGGAGCTTCTGGCCATGGGTCACGTGGAGGAGCTCGGGGAGGAGCCATGGTGTTGCTAGGTGGCCGTGGATGCTGCGCACGGCGGCGCTAGAGGCCACGCACGGTGAAGCCGTGCATGGGTCTCCTTGTGCGTGCGTGTGTGCGGCGGAGGGGGAAGGTGGCTGCATGGGAAGTGCTAGTTTTGCTGGAGGGTGGTGGTCGGCGGTAGAGGAAGCTGCCATGGAGGTGGTGGCGTTGGAGGGTGGCGCACGGCAGCGCTAAGGACAGCAAGCCCATTCGGGCCTTGCACTTCCAACGGAGAGGAAGAGGGAGAGTGAGGGAGAGGGGCTGCTGTGGATGGGCTCGCCGGAGGGAGAGGAGGCCAATGGTGCCGGCAGTGAGAGCTGGCGGCGCACGGCTGCGCCGGGCTGAGGCCTTGAGCCATTCGGGCATGGGGTGGATCGCGTACAGTGTACGCTGGAGAGAGGGAGGAGAGAGAGAGGGGGCTACGGGAAATGAGGGAGAAAGAGAGAGGGTCTGGGTATTTAACCCAGTCCCTTCGTCTGGGGATCCACGTAATGATCTAACGACAAGGGATTAAACACTAATTCAAAATGCATTAACTATTAATTTAATTAAAAGCACTTAGAGGAATTAAGGTAAATATTATTTTAAACTAATTTTAGTTTATAAAATAATATTCTTCATCATTAATAAAATGATGAAGTCTCACTTAACATATTAAAGGATTAAACCATTTGATTAATAAAAGTTCTCAACATAATTTAAATCTCATAATATCTTAAATAATTGAAATCATTTTAATAATAATATTAAAATGATTTCCGACAATTATAATATTTTTGGAACTCTTCAAGAATATTATGATTGTCGTATTTAAGATCAATCTTAATTCAATAAAAATGGAAATACTCCTTATAAATATTTCCAGCATATTTAAAACACTAGGCGTGCCCTAAAAGTCACACAATATCTTTCGAGACACGCCATCATGGTTCGACACGCACAACGTGGCTCACAGTCGCTAGACAGAAGGGTAGATAATCACATAATCTTTACCTTCGGGATTTGCTTACGTCATAGATACGGAACATACGTCGAAAAGAATAAGCGTACGTAAGAAGAAGGAGCAGGGTATTACATGACGGTTTCCAGCAACTATCATAGAAAATGCCTTTTAGTGACGGTTTAGAGACTGTCACAATTTTTCAACAGTCACTAAAAAGCAATTGTGTTGTAGTGAGATATTTTTTAAAAAAATTTATAAGCCCAATCAAAACGGGCCAATCTTTTATAGATTTATTGTGCTTCAAATTTTATAGGGTCAAATGCAAAGTTTATTTTTTGACATTAAAAAAAGAAAATAAAAGATACTAATTAAACCTTTTATATATATATATATATATATATTCTCGAGCCCAAATTAAGCGTTGCTTACATTTTTTTTAGATGCCCATAACCCATATTCTGGACATTTTTTCTTTATGCTAGTTTATATCAATTAGGATATATGAAATAATAAAGTCGTTCTACTATCATTAAAAAAACCAATGATTTTAGCTATGTTAACTTTTACAACTTTATTTTTTAGGCAACTTTTAGTAGTAGATACCACATAACCCATGTTCTATCCACATGGGTGGGGAAGTTACAAGTAGTTAATTAACTCCCCACCACTAAGAGTTAGTTAACTTCACATCACTGGCACTTAATTTCAGGAAAATTAATTAACCACACATTAGAAAACTCTACTAAATGAGAGTTTTACATTATTTAAAAAAATATGAAAAGTGAGCGTACAAAAAATAAAAGCTCTCCTATCTCTTCACAATTTTCTAGAGCAACCATCTTAATCAGCTCTTGATCTTGAAGCATAGAATTATTTAGGAGACTCTAGTAGCCTCCTAAGCACGTAGAGGTGCAATCACAACAAAGTAACGTGGGTTGTCAAACAAACAAAGATCCGGACTTGTAGGAATTCTACTCCTTCATGTAACTCAAATTAACCTTATTTAACATTGGTATCGGAGTCTATTCTGCTTGTTTTCACCCATATAAATATGATTACATGTTATTTGATGCTTTGGAATGAGTTTAAAAGCATGTAATTTATGATATGACATGATTGTTTGAATTTCGGATCTTCATTACAGGCTATGCTATGATTTGTTTAAGATCACATTATCTACATGAAAACATTACTTATAATGTCAAAAACATGTCCTTTAAATTTGGTAAAATTCTGTTGCATGTAGAGGAAGAAATCTGGAGCCCTAATTTTAAAGTTCATGTTTAAATCGTGACTTTGAGCCAATATTTAACCAGTCAAATGTTATTTTCTGGAAATAAGTCTTATATGGTCAGAAAGTAGGGTTCATAAACTTTAGTTTGACATATTGTACACTTAATTCAAACTTAATATGAGTATGTTATAGCCGATTGAAAATGGGTTGTCAAAATTGGAAAAAACCAGAAATTTGGGTTGAGGAAGAAGACAATGAACACTACATTTTTTACCAGTCCCACTCTTGGCTATGGAGAGTGGGATCCACCATCTCACTACAGGTGCATTTTGGCTCACGTTATCGACACAAATACACATTATGATGACATAACTTTATGTTTTAACATAAGAAAACTTCGGAAACGGTAGAGCTAATATACACGCTCCACCATAGAAAGTGAAGCTAAGGCAAGATAATCTCTTGAGCCAAAAAAAAATCACACACGCACAAGAAGCGCGTGGGGCGCATTCAGTAGCTTTCGGGGTTGTTTTGTGGTCACGTGGGGTACGTGTAATCTTGGGTGGGTCTAAAAAGTTATATTTTTGTTATTGAGTTTGAGAGTCAAGAATAATTTTTAAAAACCAATTTTAATAAAAATAATTGATGATAATATAAGTTATTTTTGGGACACTTGTCATACTTTGTCAAGTAGTCCAATTTTTCTATGTTAAATTGTTATTTGTGGATGCTTGTATTAATTTTTTGTTGTTAAATTCATGTCCATATTGAATATCTGTCCCTATATTTGATGACCTATAAAAACTGTATCATTAGTTGAGAACATGGGTTCTCTATCCATTGAATCATCATGCATACTACTATGATTAAATGTTTGAGTTCATTGGTATTTTTTTTTAAATTAAAATGGATAGAGTTGACATTGGTAATTTGTTATGCTCATGTGTAATGTATGTATTTATTTTTATGTGAATGGATAAGGTGTAGCTTATAAGTATATTGGTGACATGGCATTTTTTATTTATTATTTTCCTACAAGATTTGTAATAGGACTTTCTTTGGAAATATAATATTAGAAATGTAATTTTATTATTGAGACCATGTAAAGGGATGCATTTAACATCTATCGATATACTTTAAGGTCACTTTAACATGATAGACCAAATTATCAATGAGGTTTCGAGTGGAGCTTATGCGTAATGTGTTTAGCGCAATAGTTATGGATCTTTCATATTTGATGAATGAATTATATGTGCATGAGTTATGAGTTTTTTAGAATCATCTATAAATTTTATTGAAAGCTAATTAGATGTGGTATTTTGACTTATATAGTGGGAGATAATTACTAGTTTTTTACAAAAAAATTTATCTCACTGTGTTGGAAGGAATTTCATAGTCTAGTTAGATTTTGGAATAAAATTAAATATGAGCTAAGAACATAGTTATTGACCTTACTAAATGAGAGAAACTAGATGGGACCAACTATAACTTGTGGTATAGGAAAATTTAATATCTGTTTAATGAACAAGAGGTCTTAGAAAATCTGTCCCACCTTATGATACAACCTAAGGAAGTGAATACTTCCCAATATCTTTGTGATATGGAAGCCTATTAGGCTTGGGCAAAGAAAAATCAGTGCTTAGCAGTATGCACAATAATCTTATTGGAGAGTTTGAGAACTGCCCAATTGCCTAAGATAAGTGGAACCAACTGGAAATTGCCAATGGGAGGATATCAGTTACTAGGCTTTGTGCTCTCACTTTGAGGTTTGAGCAGTATGTTATGGACCCTAACATATCATGACTGAGCATTTGAAGTCAATGGCTACCTTGATTCTTGATCTAAAAGCTGCTGGAAATAATCTCACACAACAAGTTACCGCTATGATACGATCTTTGCCCGAGTCAACATGGGGGGAAATGAAGCTCGTTTTGTCACATAGTGAGGATATTAAGACTTTTTCTAATATATCTCGCCATTTAAAGTTAGAAGCGGAGCATATAAATGCGCATCGTAGTACTCTTCTTATCGTCCAAGATGGGAAGCGCAATGCATTCAGGCCTAAGCGAAAGCAACAAGGGAGATTTGCTGGAGGGGCAAATAGTCTTGGGCCAAGATATGGAAAGGTGGCAAAGCGCTACAAAGGCAAGCATGCTGGCAAAGACAAGACCAAGTAAGTGCTATAACTGTGAAAAAGTGAGACACTTTGTTCATGAGTGCATTGAGGCAAATAAGGTATCCACTAAACGCAACTTTCTCATTACTTATGTTTGTCCACATATTGTTGTTGGTCACTCAATTTCTGAATGGATTATAGACACAGGAGCAACCAAACATGTAGCTCAAGATCAAGTTGGGTTCATAGATTATACAACAATACGAGCTAGCAGACAATACGTTATATTAGGTAAAGGAACTCGAGAGGAAGTACTTGGAGTTGGCACCTACCAACTCAAGATGCGTCTGGGGCGCTTGTTACTTCTTCATAATGTACTATATGCACCTGATGTTCAATGTAATCTATTTTCAGTTATTTCTATCTTGAAACTTTATTTTACTTTTCATTTTGATGGCCCTCAACTAGACTTTTATTTGGATAGGGTTTTGTATAGAAATGATTTTTTTAAAATGGTTTTTTTATGTTGGATTTCGATAATTCCCATTTTCTTTTATGGTTTCAAATGATGGTGATGATGTTGTCTCTAATTCATTGAAATGACATGCTAGACTAAGCCACATAGGAAAAGATAAAATGACTAGACTGGCTAGAGAATGACTATTGAGGACTCTTGCTAATGTAAGCCTACTTGTATGTGTTTAGCTGGTAAGGCCTATAGGAAGCCTTTTGGAAAGCCTCCTAGGACATCTTATCGTTCAGAGCTAGTCCATTCTGATATTTGTGGACCTATGAATGTGAAGGCACACTTGGCACCTCTTGTTTTCTCACATTTATAGAAGACTACTCACTTTTCAGTAATGTCTATCTGATCTCCCACCGCTTTGAAGATTTGGATTGCTTCAAGTGCTTTGTGGCTAAGGTTGAGAATCAAAAAGAAAGGATTTTAAAAATTATACAAACTAATCGGTGTCAAGAGTACATGCCTAAAGAGTTTCAGGGACTATGTGAGCAAAATGGAATAAGTAGGCATTTAACGATTCCTGGCACACCACAACAAAATCGTGTTGCGGAAAGGAGAAATCGTACCTTATTGGAAATGGTTCAATCAATAAAGGGCAAGCTAACCTATCAATATCATTTGGGGGAGGCTCTTCTAGCTGCTGCCTACATTTTGAACCGTGTGCGTTCTAAATCTATTCATTCAACCCCATATGAATTATCGAATGGCGCAGAACTAAATTTGAAACATTTGCGGCCTTGGGGTTCTACTGGTTATGTTTACACGACTTCCCATAAATATGGAAAATTAGGCCCTAGAGCAAATAAACATATTTTCATAAGATATTCAGAAAGCTCAAATGGCTATATTGTGTATGGTGAATATCCTAATAGAGGAATGATTGAAATAGAATCGCGTGATGTCACATTTAATGAGAATGATTTTCTCAATATTGGCGAAGCAAAGAAAGATCTTAAACTTTTTGAGTTGCAAGAATTTGAGGGAATTACACCGTCTTTTGGCGAGGGTGGAGAATTATCATATTCTAGAATCACAAAAGATAGTGGGAGTGACTTGCCTCCTAGTGGAACCATTCCTCGTTATCGTTTTGAGTTTGAATGGAAGTCTTTCATGTGTGCTCTGTGTGACTTTGATGAGCCTTCTTCTTACGAGAAATCACTAAGTTCACTTGCTTCAAATAAATGGTTGGCTATTGTGAAAGATGAGATGAGTTCTATGGAAAATAACCAAATTTGGGAGTTAGTTGATCTTCTACTTGAGCACAAATCTATTGGAAACAAATTGGTTTTAAAAATTAAGCGCTAGGCAAATGATCAATTGACAAGTATAAGGCTCAATTTGTGGGAAATGGCTATATGTAAAGAGAGGGTACAGATTATGAAAAAAAAAAAAAAAGCTTTCTCCCTTGTGGTAAGATTTGCTTCCATTCGCCCCATTCTAGCTATAGTTGCACATCTAGATTTGAAATTTTTTGAAATGGATGTAAAATATGCATTTCTCAATGGAGAACTAGATAAAGAGGTCTATATAGATCAACCTGTTAGTTTTGAGGTTGAGGGACAAGAGTGTAAAGTAGGCCAACTGAAAAGTTCCATTTATGGTCTTAACTAATTTTCTAGATAATGGTACTTTGGATTTCATGAGCCCATTACTTCAATTAGATTTGAAATGCTAGAAGAAGACCATTGTGTGTATGTCAAATGTACAAGGAAGAGTTGCTAATTTTGTCATTGTACGTGGATGACATCTTATTAGTTGAAAATGATATAGAGATAATTGTAGCTACAAAAGAGTGGTTGTCCTCTACTTTTGAGATGAATGACATGGATGAAGCAAATTATATGGTCGGAGTTAAGATTTCAAGGGATCATTCTAAGAAGCTTCTTGATTTGTCTCAAGAGACTTACATTACGGAAATTCAGAACGATTTCGTATGCACAACTCTGAACTCATAGACACTCCAATTGATAATGGTTATACATTGAGTCTAGAACATTGCCCTAAGAATCATGAAAAAAAAATGACTAGAATCCCTTATGCAAGTGCAATTGGAAGTCTGATGTACGATATATTGTGTACACGAGCTGACATCTGCTTTGTAGTTGGATTAGTTAGCCTTTATCAGAGTACCCTAAGGCCTATTCATGGGAAAGCTGTTAAGAGGATTTTTTGATACCTTCATGGGATAGCAAACCTTGTTATTTGCTATTAGGGTGGAGGCATGAAATTGAAGGGTTATAACGATGTTGAATGGGCTAGTCATAAATATGAGAGTAAGTCCATGATGAATTACGCATTTATGCTTTACTGGGGGAGCTATTTCTTGGCGTACCAAGAAACAATCATGCATTGCTTTGTCCAAGATGGAATCAGGGTACATTGCTTGTTCAACAGCTTGTACAAGAGGCTATTTGGTTGAGGAGATTTTCTCAGTGTCTAGAGGTTACAACTCTCGCAGATGAAGTCGTTAAGATATATAATGATAGTATGGTAGCTTTGGCATATGCCAAAGATCCCAAATACCATGGGAGAACCAAACACATAGATATTCTTCTTCATTACATTCGCGCTATTGTTGTGCGAAGCGAGATGGTCCTATAGCATATCTCTACTAGTGAGATGGTAGATGATCCTCTTACTAAGGCTACTAGTATAAATGTTTTCCAAACTCATGTTAGGAGTTTGGGACGTCATCGGATTTTATATATGTTGTATTAAGGATACCTTAGACTTTATTGTAAATTTGACACTATTAGTATCTATTACATCAATCACATTATTGTATTTATATCATATTATAAGTTAATTGATACTACATGAAATGGACACATTATAAAGATATTACTGGGCAAATACTAGTCCTCTCATATGGATGATCACCTTGGCGCTTGAATAACGAGCAACATGAGACAAATTAATTACTTTGGCACTTGGAAAGTGAGCAAGTAAACATCTTGGTTTTTGGGAGCATTCAAGATAAATTTAAAGAATGTAGCCTTAGTTTGGCTAAGATGAGATTTACAAGAGTCATATATGAAATATTTGCACAACTTCATGAAACCTGATTAAAACAGAATGTAAGATCTTAGGTAGGTGCTAGATGAGTGATTGTGCTAAGAAACTCAATTAAGAGCGCCTTTTGTGTCGACTAGACTAAGATTCCTATGGATTTTGAATGTAACAATCCAAATTGAATGGGAGTTCTGCCATAACATACATTTCATAGATGACCATATGAGGGAGTGACTGGATGGCTCCCTACTCCATTATTCTGTGAGCTTTAATGGATCAATAGATGATCTATCCCTATTCCCTTGAACCTAGAACTATGTCATAAGATGAAAACTTGATATCTCTACTTTACCATGTTTTATTATGGCCACGAATGATACAGTTACGTGGAGCATGTCTAAGAAAGTAATCAAGTCTAATTGAATTGACTTGAGTGTCTAGGAAGATGTTTAGATTCTTACTTGTTATTTTATGTCTCATAGCCCAAGCGATTATGTCGTTTTAACGACTTGACCTAGTAAGACCAAATAGTCTGGAGCATAAACGAGATTTTATGAGTGATGTACGATGTTAGTAAGATGCAATATAGTACTTCTAACTTTTACCTTCTCATCAGGTCGTACGCTTCATTTTCCGTATAAGGGATAATTGATTGAGAGATCATGAGGAGATTGTTAATGGGTATGACATCCATTGCGGACAAGTATGAGATGTTAGTAGTGAGTATCCCATGACCCATTTTATGTTCACTTGGATGGAAAAGTTACTAGTAGTTAATTAACTACCCACCACTAAGAGTTAATTAACTCCCCACCACTAGTACTTAACTTAAGGGAAGTTAAGTAACTGCCTATTAGAAAACTCTATAAATGAGAGTTTTACGTACAGTATTTAAAAGAGTGTGAAAAGTAAACGAACAAAAAACAAAGGCTCTTCTATCTCTCTATAATTTTCTAAAGCAACCATCTTGATCAGCTCTTGATCTTGAAGCGTGAAATTATTTATGAGAGTCTAGTAGCCTCCTAAGTGACGTAGAGATGCAATGACAACAAAACGATTTGGGCTGTAAGACGAGAAAATATCCATGCTCATAGAAATTATGCTTCTTAAGATAATTCGAATTGACTTTATTTAACAATAACAAAGTAAGATTTTATTATTATTTAAAGAAAAGTAATCGAGCCAAAAACAATGTACTTTTTGTTAGGGATAGAAAGCATGGCTCTAGATGGGATATGTTGCAGAATTAAACTGAGTATTGATGAAATGGCGATATAAAGGAGTAGATTAGTGCACAAAATCATCACATGGCTTAAAAAGTCAATGAGCAAAGCTTGCAACATTAATGAAGCGACGGGCATTTTCATCCATCCCAGTACTAAGAAATTCTATTTATATATATATATATAAACAGTACACACTCAGCATCCCATGTAGTCTCGGAAAGGTTAATGAAACCTTGTTTCCTAAAGTCAAAGTATCCAAAAGCATTTTTTATATGAACCCGCGGGAAAGGAATCCCTTGAACCCACAGTCAATTTGAAAATACCCCAAGAAAGCCAAAATCAAGTCAACGGATGGAGAACCTAGACCCAATGAGAACTCGTTTCAAGAACCTAGATTATATTAAAATCTAGACCCGTTGAAGAACCCGTCTCAAGAACCCAGATTACAAAGGAGGAACGCCACAAAGGTTGTGATTTACCTTTGATAAGTTCAAAAGTTCAATTAAGAACAAGAGGAGTAAAACTCAACTCACAATGAATAAATTCATCAAATTTTATAAACTTCATAAACTGATTAAAATGTGGCCACATAGAGTATTTAAAGCAAAACATAATGAAACCCTAGCCAAAATAAACCCCCCATCTTCCAAAAGTGCCCCTGGATGAACAGTGCCGCGGCTACAGTACGGAGCTACAGTAACTCGCTACAGTAACCCTAACCCTAGTTCAATAAAATAATAACTTTCCCAATATGCCCTTGCATAGGCATAAACCCAATTATTCTAAGCAAATAAAATAGGTCCTTGAAATTAATTAAATAAGTTGAAAGTCTTCAAGTGTCCAAAGCCTATAAGTCATGTTGTTGCCCTTTCCATAGCTTATGAAATGAATCAAAGCATAATCTTCATCGTTTAAGCCCTTGAACTTGTATTTGACCCATCTAGTACTTGCAACATATCTTTAAGACTAGGCCCACCTTGGTTCCCATCATTCTCCCTCTCCTCAAAAGGATTCGACCTCGAATCTCCACCTGGATCAAAGGGAAAAATGTTAGTAACATTATCATTGATTTCATATGCATTGTCATTAATTTGTTCAAGAATTTGAGAACATCCATCTAAGCTACTCCTGTTGTCAACAGATAAAGATATTAAATCTAAAGGAGTAAATAGATTAAGTCTATAAACAATTTCAAAAGGAGAATATAAAGTGGTAGTATGCATGGTCCTGTTATATGCAAACTCTATAAATCCATCCATAACCACAAAAATAGAATTTCTACTCCTTTCTTTCCTAGGCAGCCCCAAAACAAAGTCCATAGATATGTCTACACATGACTCACTAGGAATAGGTAAGGGCGTATGCAACCCATGTGGCAAAAGTATAAATTTGGCCTTTCTGCATGTAATGCACCTGCCACAAATACAATTGACATCTCTCTTCATCTTAGACCAACATAAATGTTCATACAAAATGTCTAATATTTTCTTGACACCAGAATGACTACTCCAAATATATGCAAACTCAATGAAGGGCAAATGATAGTCCCACAAACGTTCATGCAACACATCAATGAATGGCAATTGATACTTCCACAAATGTTCATGCAACACGTCATTGAAAGGCAAATGATATTCCCACAAACGTTCATGCAACACAACAAAAGTCTTCCTTACACCATGGTTACCCAACAAACCACCATGTCCATCGCACACAAGCAACTTACATATAAAACTAGTAGGTACATAAAATCTATTCTTTATAAACAAGTACCAATCTATTTTATAGAACTTACCAAACGATGCTTTCTCACATGTTCCATATACAATAGCAAAGTCATCATCATTAGCATGCAATTCCTTATCATATTCAAGTTTTAACAATTTTGCATCTAAAATGAAGATAAGTACATATCTTCTTGCTAAAGCATCAACCACAAAAGTTTCCATACCTTGGGTGTATTTGAATACATGAGCAAAAGTCTCAATAGAATCCTCCCGCTTAGCACGCATTATGGTCAACAACTTACCTTCTCCCTTTAAGTGTGTCAATGACTCATGTTCTTCCAAGAAAGGTCGGTTAGGAATTGTTGCACCTGTCACAAAATCAATGTAGTGCTCTATCTCCCTAATGGGTGGCAATCCACTAAATACACCACTTGGAAACACGACCTCATATCCCTGCAACAAAGAGACAACAATACTAGGCAAACATACGTCAAGTTCGTTAGGATTAAGACTTGCCTTAGCATAAAAACTCACTTTTCTCTTTGTTTTTCTCTCACTTTCTTCAACTCTCTTTTCTTTCCACTCTCTTTTTCTTTTTCACTCTCTTTTTTCCTTTCACACTCTTTTTTCTTTTCACTCTCTTTTTTTCTGTCACTCTCTTTTTCTTCATCTTTTTTTGTACTCTCGACCTCATAATTATTTTTCAACTCATTCTCTCTTTTGCTTGAGGTCTTAGTCTCACCCTCTTCTTTTTTCTCTCTCATTTTTCTCCATTTCGGTCTCACTATTTCTTTTCTTCTCAATCTCACATTCACTCTTGCTTTTCAGCTCAATCTCACTTTCACTTTCACTCTCACCTTCACTCTTGCTTTTCAGCTCATTCTCACTTTCACTCTTCCTTGTTTGCTCAATCTCCTTTTCACTTTTTCTTTTTTGATCACTCTCACTTTTACTCTTTCTTTTTTATCACTCTCATTTTCACTCTTTCTGTTTTGAGCAACCTCACATTTCAGCTTCAATTGATCCCCATGGACCTGTGTTGGAGTTAAAGGAGCAAGTTTGATTGTTTTTCCATCTTTTTCAAAACTGTACATGTTCCTTAACCCATCATGGATCACCTTCCTATCATACTGCCATGGCTTTCCTAACAAAATATGACTAGCATGCATAGGCACTACATCACAAAGCACCATATCCTGGTATTTTCCAATTGAAAAAGAAACTAGCACTTGCTTATTTATCCTAACCTCTCCACAATCACTCAACCAGTGCAACATGTATGGTCTAGGGTGTTTCAAGATACGTAAATTCAATTTCTCAACTAAAGTAGTGCTAGCCAAATTAATACAACTCCTCAAATCAATGATCATACTACATACCTTGTTGTTAATGTGGCATCTAGTATGAAAAATATTCTCACTCTTCTGCTCTATATCATCCATCTTAATTTCTGTATTGAGTGCATGCCTGGTAACAAGAGAATCACCATACTCTTCATTCTCATACCCATTTTCAACACTAAACTCGGGACGCCTCCTATCTCTCCTGCCATGAAGATTTCTAATTACCACATCTTGATGATCCATCCTATCCCTCACTTCACCCAACACTAAGTTCAACTTCTCAAACTGTTGTTGCATGACTTGCAACACAAAGGATGTGTTATCTACCATCTCCTTTGGTGATGAGTCACTCCTATGAGACATCATAATGTGCTGCACAAAAAGAATGTTAGTGAAAAACCTCACACACTCCCTTACGTGTTTACACTCAAATAATGACACTCCACTCGTGTGTAACTCTGAATTGGCTTTTTACTCGATAATAATCTCACACTCTCTTGCCTTTTACCTCAAGAGTTTTCCCACTCAAGTTCATTAAGAACTAGTTGAACTAAATCAAGACAATACAACCTTGTATTATCCCAACTAGTAATTAGATCCAGGAAACAAGAACAAGAGAAACATGAAGGAATAAAAATGACACGAGAATCAATGAAGTTATACGAATGAAAGACTAACAATAAGACAATATACCAACTTGAGTGATGTATGCAGCAGCCCCTTTGATCATAAGGTTTAATCAACAAATTTCTTTCTTTCTCTTTGTTGTAACTATGTAGCAACTTTGAATATGCTACCTTCTCTTTTCTTCATCCCCTTCTTTTTTTTTTTCGTTTTTTTTTTTTCGAATTTTCTTTTCTTTTTTTTTTCTTTTCTTTTCCTTTCCTTTCCTTTCTTTTCTTTTCTTTTCCTTTCTTTTCTTTTCTCTAATTCATCCACAAACAGCAATAGTCAGTTGTGAAAACCAACCAATTGAATTCAAACACACAAGCATGGACAATGAAGTAGAAGAGAATCAATGGAACGACACTCCAAGCAATTGACAGACTTAGAGATATAGAAAACCCTAGAATATTGAAACCCTAGGTGATGCAAATTTCAGCCAAACCCAAAATCCTAAGAATTTCGGCAGCCTACTTTTTGTTTCTATTTTTTTTTTTTTGGCAAGCCTAGAACAATGAAGCCCTAGAATTAAATTTAAGGATACTAAAATTAAAAGATAGAATCAGACCTGATTGGAAACCTTGCTCTGAATACCAAATGATATGAACCCGCGGGAAAGGAATCCCTTGAACCCACAGTCAATTTGAAAATACCCCAAGAAAGCCAAAATCAAGTCAACGGATGGAGAACCTAGACCCAATGAGAACTCGTTTCAAGAACCTAGATTATATTAAAATCTAGACCCGTTGAAGAACCCGTCTCAAGAACCCAGATTACAAAGGAGGAACGCCACAAAGGTTGTGATTTACCTTTGATAAGTTCAAAAGTTCAATTAAGAACAAGAGGAGTAAAACTCAACTCACAATGAATAAATTCATCAAATTTTATAAACTTCATAAACTGATTAAAATGTGGCCACATAGAGTATTTAAAGCAAAACATAATGAAACCCTAGCCAAAATAAACCCCCCATCTTCCAAAAGTGCCCCTGGATGAACAGTGCCGCGGCTACAGTACGGAGCTACAGTAACTCGCTACAGTAACCCTAACCCTAGTTCAATAAAATAATAACTTTCCCAATATGCCCTTGCATAGGCATAAACCCAATTATTCTAAGCAAATAAAATAGGTCCTTGAAATTAATTAAATAAGTTGAAAGTCTTCAAGTGTCCAAAGCCTATATGTCATGTTGTTGCCCTTTCCATAGCTTATGAAATGAATCAAAGCATAATCTTCATCGTTTAAGCCCTTGAACTTGTATTTGACCCATCTGGTACTTGCAACATATCTTTAAGACTAGGCCCACCTTGGTTCCCATCAATTTTACTTCTTTTTGGATTACTTTTGTTTCCTTTTCCCCAATGCAAAGTTTTGGCATTACCTCGCTGTCTATATGTAATTACATAGACAAATCAAGTATTTTTTTTATAGCAAATAGACTTCATTCATTCACCAAAGTGAAATTACAGGTGTGACTTGATACATTTAGAGAAAATTCCAGATTACAAGCTAACTACTCACGGTTGGGGCTCCACCAGTACACAAATTCTTTTTGACTGGTATGGTCTTAACTTCTATAACTCTCTATAGACAAACCGTCTGAGAGACCACACTCTACCTAAAGTAGAGATTTCAAACCCCACCTAGAGAAGAGGTGAGGATTTTCACTCCATGGAAAAAATGTATAAGAGACTATTTCTTTTTTATTTTTCCTAAACAAAAAGAAATAATAATAAACATAAAGATAGATGTGAAAATGACGGATTACAACTGTAGATCCGAATTTTCAGCTTAAAGGAAAGCAAAATACAAGAAACAAAGAGACTGTGGTAGCACGTAAGGGACACCAGCCACGCTAGGAGTGTGGCGACCAATCGAGTCTGAAGAAACCAAGGTCCTTGGTCCCAGAAACGCCGCATGTGTCGACAGTAGAAGCTTCCTGATGCGGTGGCGCATGGATCTCACGCACTGCTATAGCCCCCGCGTGTCACTCGCGCACCACTCCGTTCAACAAAAAACTAACTCACATTCTAATGGGGAGTTTAAGTATTACTACAGGCCTCAGAATTCTACTAAGTATTTGTCATCATCAAAAAGGGGGAGATTGTTGAACCCAAGGTTTCAAGCCTCATATAATTACATATCTACATATGGATTTTGACGATAGCAAATGAATTCAAGTATAAAGGAATCTCACGCTTAAGTTGTCTAAACAATGAAGTCAAGCACATCAATGAATCAAGCATGAGCAAGAAAGAGAACAAGCTCGTAAATGAAGCTTTTAGAGTAATTTTGTTCATCTCTTGATAAAATTCGAAATTGGATTAAGGCTCAAAATTAATCTTTTATCATAAAGCATCAAATTGCATTTTTCACATGTGCATGACATATTTGAAAACTAAAAGTTTGAAATTTGAATTTTTGAAAAATGATTGATTGTCATCTTTCACATGTGCATGACATGATTAAAAGTTTGAGTTTTGAAAACTTAAAAGATGATTGATTGTCATTCACAAGTGCATGTTTTGTTTGAAACTTTTCAAAAGTGATTGATACTTTTTTTTACATATGCAAAAGGAAGATGATTTTGTTTGAAAATTTTGAAAAGTAAATAGTGATAACTTTGTCATATGCGAAAACTAAAACTTTGATTTGAAAATTTGAAAAGTGAATGATGTTGTCTTTGACAATTGTGTAAAGTGAAACTCTGATTTGAATATTTTGAAAAGTGAATGATGTTGTCTTTGAAAATTGCGAAAAGTAAAACTTTGATTTCAAAATTTGAAAAGTGAATGATGTTGTCTTTAACAATTACAAGAATGAGAAACTTTGATTTGAAAATTTTGAAAAGTGAATGATGTGTCTTTGATATGTGAATATTTTTTAAATTTGAAAATGAAGTCTCAAATGTCTATAAATAGCTCATTTGAGTTCTTCAAATTAAGAATACAACAACAAGAGCATATACACATCAATTGCAAGTTTTACAACATCCATTCAAAACTTTCAATCTCTCTTCTCTGAGCATTGAGCCTTAACCCTTGTTTATTTTGAGAGATATATAGTTTGCGTTGTACTGTTCTTATTCCACTCATTGAGGAGTGTTTTCTGATAATCTATCCACTATCAGCTCCTGTATCAGTAAAAGTGTGTGTATAACCCTTATGGGTGTAGAAGGTGTTCTACACAGGGAATAGACATTGAATCACCGCATGTAAGGTGATTGCAAGTGTAGAGGATGTTCTACAAGGATTCTTTGTAGCAGTACTGCTCAAAGGTGTAATAGGTTTCTATCTCCACCTGAAAGAAATTTGATAGTGAATTTGGTAATCCTCAAAAAGTAGCTTGAGGCAAAGATGTAAGCAATGGGGCTGAACCTCGTTAAAATACTGAATTTGCTTCCTCTTACCCTTACTCTTTATATTTACTGATGCTTCATATTTTGTTCATATTTTATATTGTGTATTTAATTTATAATTGTAGATTTTTAAATACAACTCAATTCACCCCCTTTTGTGTTAGTCATCTGGGCAACACTTCCGCCACACCTTCTCGCCAAGGCTACAAGGTTGAGGAACCCTCCCATGACGCCAATCACCAAAATCAAGCAGTCGAGCAACTCTCCCGCCTTACTCAACTCGGCAAAGTTACACGATCAAGAACCCTCTCGCCACAACCCACTCGCCCAAGTTACACCTACAAGCAATTGGATTTTAGATAAGTTAAGTCCATCTTCACTCTTGTTCTCTTCACCCTTTATCTAACTTGACCCAAATTGTAATAAGTTATGTTAGGTAATTGAATCAACAGTAAAGTTATGTTAGCAATTCGTTTATACACAGTTCCACAAATACGCAACTACTAAAGTGAAGGGATAAGGTCTTGAACTATAAAGCATTCATATTGCTTGGTAATATCAGAAAGAGTTTCAAAATCAAAATAAACAATCATTAAGGGGCATTCTGCCCGAAATATAAACATAATCAAAATGCTAGAAACAAAACGTCAAGGAGTAGGCGGAGGAGGAGGCAAGGCATCCGGCATCACATCTCTCCCAATAGAATCAAAGTAATGATAGGCGGCAGAACTATCACATATATCTCTCTACTTCAATGTGCGGAGGTCGATTTTAGGATGTGCAAGTAAAAGCGCCCGCAACTGTTTGATGCCAAGTTTGAAACCAAGCCCAAAACCACGATCCCAAATTGCATGGGCAGAGTTGATCTGAGGGATAAGGTGATCAATTTGCCCCTGCAAATGGCCTAGTTCCTGATTCAGCTCGGAGACATTCTTTTCAGAAGCAAGTAAGGCTTTTTTCTCCTCCTCAACTTTGATTCAGCTTCCAAAAACTGTGCTCATGTTCTCTAAGGGCATTCTTGGCTGCAGCCAAGTCCTGCACTGCTTTAACTTTCTTGCCCTGAGCAACACTCAACCGAAGGTTGGTTTCTCACTTTTCGTCCTCAACGTCAGCTAGGCAGTCGAGGCAGTCAGTTTTTGCCTTCCTCAGGTCTTCCACTTCTTTCTCTATCTCGCTCAGGCGGACGGTAAGGTTGCTTTGTTCAACCTCCATCTTGGTGACACTAGCCTTATACAGCTCTTTTTCGCCCAATGCGCTCACCAGTTGGGATTGGGGGGAGGCGACCTGTTCACGATAAGAAGCTTCAACCAGGGCAAGCTCCGCAACCAGCTTCTCATTCTCCTCCTGAGCAGAAACAACAGCCTCGTGGGCCTTACTGATAAATGAACGCATGGAGTCATTTTCCTCTTCGAGCTCCATATGATCTTCCTCAAACATCTTAGCCAACTTATCAACTCCTTGCAAAAAATCAATCAGGACAAAGAAAATCATGGTCCAACAAAAATGACAATGCTTCATCACAGCGTGATCTGAAGGCCTGAGAGGAGTCTTTTGGCGAGAAGAGGAAGCACCGCCCCGAGTAGCAAGGAACTAAAAGGAAAGCCCAGTAATGCCTTCCAGAGTCCACGGCTCCCGAATAGGAGGAGGCGACAGGTTAGTGTTTGCTTAAGCTAAAGTCCCAGTTGTTTGGTCGACTGGGGGAATGGCAGCACTGTCCTGGAACAAAGTCTCGTTGGAATGTCCAGTTTGACAATCGCCAATGGAAAACGTTGGAGAAGTTTCCCCACCACCTCTCGAGGAACTGTCGAAGGTGCGAGGAATGGCAGCATCCTCCAGCAATAAAGCCCCGGTTTGACAATTGCCAACGGGAAAAGTGGGAGAAGGTTTCTTGCCCCCACTCAGGGAAGCACTGAAAAGGGGGAAGGAATTGACATCCTACTCCACTAGCAACAGATAAATTTGGGAAGACAAAGGGCAGTTCAGGAGTCTTCCTACCCGAAGCCGTCGAGGCAGCAGACGATAGCTTGCCAGCATCCCCTAACTGAAACGAGTCCACATCTTCAGCCATGAAAGGAAAAAGGTCGCCAACAGGAGGTTTGTTGAGGCAATCTCGATCCGTAACAGAGATAAAACCCTCCCCCTTCCAGGGAGGGGCATCCTCAGGGGTAGTTGCTCGCCCAGCAAGAGTCTCTGACATCAAGGCCTCCCCACCTTCAAGAATAAAGTCCAACTCAACATCCGTTTGGGCCATAATGGCATCTAGTGAATCAACTCGAGTTAATGGAGGATTCCTCGACCCCTCCCCTATGTTTGGCAGGGGGACGGGGAAGTGGAGTGGGCTTGGAGGAACTGGACGCATCCGTCGGCTTCGCCGTGAGGCAAGCTTTCTTTTTCTTTCCTCCCTCCTCTAGACGTGGCCCCCCTTTCAACTTCCACGTCAGCGAAGGGGCACCCAGGATCTCACGGCCAAGCACATGAGCCCGACTAGAAACCATCAAGAATCTATCAATATTTGTAGGCGTCAGACCAAGTAGAGTTAAGATTTTTCATTGCCCAAGATTGAACCAAGCGGATGCAAGCTTCTTCTCGGGGAGACAGTAGGACCTCAAGGTTACGTCTACTTGGACTTAACCCTGAGGTAGAATCCATTCGCGATGTAAAAGCTCGCGCTTTAAGATATGAGCCTTTTGAAACTTCAGATACGTCTACTGATCGTATTTGTTATCGTGAGGAAGGACAACCCATTACATATACTGAGCTAGAGATTGAGCAGAGGTTAAATGAGATACGAGTAAACATGTATTATGATAATGACTTGGACATGATATTCTATTTATCGCAAGATTCGGTGATAGAAGAAGAAGGTGAAGTACTGCATCTATCATCATCTGAGGATTTTACCGCAGCTAGTAAAAGAGGTACCAATGAGGATTAGTTTTCTTTCTATTAATAGATTTGTTTTGTGACTATGGTAGCGATTTCGTGGATGAAATCTTTTTCTAAGGGGGGGAGGTTGTGACGATTAAGATTTTTGCTAAGCTTTCTATGCATTTGATTATATCTTGTTAATTTGGGCCAAGAGAGGAGGAATGACCCATTGAGAAATTAGGTTTGGAATAGAATGCATATGAGATCTTGAGGAAGGCCCAAGATCATGAGCAACTTGGCCTTGTAGTGGAATTAGGGCTTTGGAGCCCATTGAAATTAGGGTACACGCCTACAATAGGGAATGGATTCCCTCTTGCCATATGTCATACATGCAAGAAGGCTTTCTTGTGAGGTGATAGTATGTTGACAATTTTCACTATGGGTGAGAGTTTCTAGAAGGAAGATGAAGTGACATGAAAAGTTGAAACTTGAGGAAAGCCCAAAGGGCATGCACGACAACCATAGAGGGACATGATTTGATTTTTGCCATGTGTCATGCATGCAAATGAAAGGTGAAGAGCCTTGTCTTGGGAAAGGGCAAGATTTTGTTGGAAGAAAGGGCTACATGCCTAATAGGGTTTCGAGAAGGATTTCTGTAAAAAAATCCCTTGAGGTGGACGGCTAGGGCAAGGAAGTTTGTGCACTTTTGCCATCTTTGTAACCAATCATTGGTGGAAGAGAATCTTCTTGGGTAGAGATGGATATTTCGGCCACCATGCACACACACACACACTCCTCATGTGCCACTTGGCACACATGCACACTTGTAGGAGATTGAGGAAGATCCTAGCTAGATGAAAGACCACTTTGCCATGAGGTTCATTGAACCAAGACACGAGATGAAGGGCAATTAGGGGATGGAGATTTCGGTTTTGAGAAGAAGGCACCGCTTGTCCAAAACGTTCCCTTGTGTTTCCAACACAATCTAATGATGGAGAAGGAGAAGAGGCTCAAGGGTGAGAGGCCACTTGGCATTCATGCAAATGAGCTTAGCTTGTACAAGAAGCCTCTTATGTTTATAAAAGGGAGAGGATGCCAAAAACCCTATTTTTTTTAGTCACTTGGAGGACTTTCTCTTGACTCTTTCGGCCACCACCTTTCTCTCTACTTTCCATCACTTTCTCACCATCCAAACACCACCCATGTTACTCTCTTTTCTTTCAAACACCATTTTGAGAGCAAGCAAAGTTAAAGGATACCTTTTAAGGAGGAAATCACATAAGGTATAAAGCCAAAAACCACTTTTCCATTTCACCACACACACGGCCATGAGAGGCAAGTTTCGGTTTTTGCAAGTTCACCATGAACTCATGCTCTCACACACACGCTCGAGCTAGAGGAAGTTAGCTCTTGTTTGTGGAGTTTCCCATATGAGCTCACACATATACACACACGGTTTTAGGGTTTATTCTAAACTAGGGTTTGAGTTGATGCAAGTTTCGGACTTGAGGAATGGAGGTCCAAAATATTAGGAGTTTTTCCTTAGACTAGATGTCATGAGCTTACACATACACCTACGAGATAGGGTTTTAAATAACTGAACCTAATGGTTTTTGTATATATATTTTCAGCTTGCTTATTTATCAATTGTGGATTTTTGTAAGTAAACTTCTAACTTGTACTTTGTCACAACTCCGCCCCGGGAAGGGCGGTATCGCGACGTACATACCTGTTCTTTCTTTCTTTCTTTTCTTTCTTTTTTTTTTTTCCTTTTCTTTTCCTAGTAATATGCGATCAGCATGAACATGACACACGTGTACTCTAAATTTTTAATCTAATAAAGGGAACACCTGATAGACATTCTTTTCAAACCTTCACCCATAAGAGACTCTCAAAGTCCATCCCAACATAAAACATCTATACATAAACATAACCCATCATCCATAAACATAACTATTCTAGTTAGGGAAGATACTAAGCGTCTGCCTCTCCCTCTGCAGTAATGCCTTGCTCCCCAGCCTTTTCATCATTACCTGGACGTTTAAAATATTTAAAACAAAAGTGAGTCGAATACTCAGTAAGTAGTACACCATGCAGTGAACATACTAGGCATCTATTCTTTTCTTTTGAAAACATGAATATATAAACATTTTGCTAATTCTTGACAATACTTTCATGCATAACAGTTTAAGAGATAAGTCGTACTTTCATCATAAACATTTAAGAAATAACTATGCTTTCATGTATAAACATTTTAAGAAATAACCATACTTTCATGTTTCACTTTATTTGGCCAGTACACACTATTACGCCCTATGTGTTGGGGTTAGCGGTCTTCCTTTGGACCTGGATTCCACCCGTGGCCACAGGTTGGGAATCTTTTTCAGTCGGGGGAACACTGGATGCACTACTAGTACTACTTTCCCGACATTGCAATCTGCCCATTCCTTTGGTACTATTTTCATTCATATGGCCGTTACGTATTTTCATACAATAAGACATTCATTCAGTCCTTTCTTTCATTCATTTTAGTCCTTTCAGTCCTTTTCATTTAACAGTTCATTCATGGAAAACGTCATTTAAAAGCATGAACTTAAACATCATCTTTTCATTTAACAGTGCATTCATAAAAAAAATCATTTTAAAAATATGAGCTTAAACATCATTTTTCATGGCATCCATAAAGCGTCAGTTTATAGAGACAATTTAACATTAGTTCAGAGGGACATCTTAAAACGTTTTCTTCGCATCGTTTAAAGCATTAGTTCATAGGGATATTTTAAAACACTTTCTTCGTATCATTGAAAGCATCACTTAAAGCATAAGGCATGAGAAGTTCCTTTCCTTTCCTTTGCAATCAAAATATTTTCATCATCTTTCTTACTCCGATGCACATGCATTTTTTATGAAAAGATACATTTTCATGATATACTACATATATGAATAATCAATAAGTTTATTGAGAGAACATGTATGGAAATCTATGACTTAGAACCTACATGCATGCATTACCTTATACACATTCACACATTTATAATCGATAAGGTGCTTAACAGGGGCTATCAAGAAAGGATTTGTACATACTATATACATTTACTTTTTTCTTTAGAAGAACATTTGCAATAAGAGAGAAAGAGACATTCTTTCATAAAGAGAACTTGGTGTAAGAAGCATGGTCATAGCTACTTACCTGCGAGCTTTACTAGTAAGTTCCTTTGAACTTGAAAATAAACTCATTCAATGAAATGGAATAAAGTCATTAATATCCATCTTACTTTAAGCTTTAGTAACTGACACCCTTACACGCTCACTTTAATTCCAAATTTGGAATTAAAGTGTGTTCCTTAACCCCTTTAGCTACATACATGGCACTAACTCAAGTTTAATATCCTCATTCCGATTTTAAAGAGACTCATGAAAGTACATAACTTGCTTGTTGTCCCCTTTTAAAGGCAATCGTTTTTTATATGAAGGATACGTAAAAATCATAGGTTAGGAATGTATAGATGGTAGGGATTTATTTAAGAATGAAAGGGAACAAGGAAGTGCTACAAGTCTGAAATTTTCATTTAAATAGGGTATTTGATAGCTTTGTAACATCATGTAGAAAGTAAGTCCAACAAAAGGGCCAATGCCCACAAGAGGTTTGATTTTTGTCACTTGTCCTTCAATGGTTTTTCATATTAAAATTTAACTTTGGTTGAACAAAAGGGTGAAACTAAACAAGGGATGAAATGGGCTGGTTTAGGCTTCAAAACAGAACATATTTCAGAAATTCTGCAGTACATGGGCAGCTAGCAAATCTTAGTACATTCATGGTCTTAAACATCCATCTCTTAACCAAAATCTCAACTACATAATTAAACAATACTAGAATTGTAGAAAACTTAAGAAAAGCATCACATTTTTTGGAAAACATAGCATAAATAATGGGTACAACACTAGGCAACTCAGAATTCTCAAAGCAAGCTTACTAGCTTAATTAAAATTCTTAGTGGCTTACTTAGGCCATAAACCTTGAGGAAAGTATATCTAAAATTATAACCCGAAACTCCATTAATTTAACACATAAAGACAAGACTTATCATAATTAAAACAATGCTTAAACTTGAGAAAATACAAGGTAAGATTACAACAAAACTGCCATGCAAAATACCCGGCTGGGAACAAAAACAGAGCATAACACATATGAGCTCTCATTTTGCTACTCTATTACCACCCAATTAGAATAGATATTAGAGGGAAAAAATGAGAAATCAGTCTAGAAACTAGCATACAACATCGGCCAACAAAGAAAATTCAAAAACCCCAAAACAAAAACATCAACAATCATCAAAAGAAAAACCCACTTGATTAACTATGGCCAAGTTCGAAATACACAAAGGGAAAGGATTAAGGGTACTCTTACCTTACTATTTTCCTCTTGAGAAAGAGGAATGATGGATGCTTAGCTTGAGATTGGAAGAAGAATGGAGTGGGAGAGAATGGGACATAGACGCACGAGTGAGGGCTTGAGGTATTTTCTCTTTGTTTGCAATATCTTTTACATGATTATCTCCAAAGTGGTTGCAAATAGACTCAAGCTCATATTGCCTAACCTAATCTCCCCTACACAGAGTGCATTTGTTCTAGGAAGATTGATTTCTGATAATGTAATTGTTGCATATGAACTACTACACTCCATGTAAACCAGATTAAAAGGGAAGCATAATGGTTTTATGTCACTTAAGCTCAACATGAGCAAAACTTATGATCGAGTAGAATGGGGTTTCTTGCATAAAGTGATGATTAAAATGGGCTTTGATAGTAAATGGGTAGACTTGGTGATGCAGTGTGTTACCACTATCAACTACTCTATTTTAATTAATGGCATCCCTCAAGAATCTTTCACTCCTTCTAGAGGAATCAGGCAGAGAGACCCCCTATCTCCTTACATTTTTATCATTTGCTCTGAGTTTCTTAGCCATAGCCTAAATCAAGCTGAGTTGCATGGTTTAATTTCTAGGATCCCAGTTGGTCAAGATGCTCTACATGTGAACCATTTTTTCTTTGCAGATGACAGCCTGGTCTTTTGCAGATCCAATCCAACAGAGTGGAGTAGATTACAACAAGTACTAGGCAACTATGAACAAGCATCTGGGCAAAGGCTTAATCTTGACAAAACCTCTATTTTTTTCATCAACAACACCAAGCTAGAGGTCTAACAAGCTATTCTGCAACAAGCAGGTATTAAAGCCTCAGGATCCTTTGATAAATATCTGGGGTTACCCTCCTATGAGGGAAGAAACAAAACCCAAGCCTTCAATTCAGTGTTAGACAGGGTCAAAGCCAAGATGACTAGCTGGAAGATTAATATGTTGTCTCAAGCTGGGAAAGAAATATTACTAAAATCTATTTTGCAATCAATCCCTACATATAGCATGGCATTTTTAAACTTTCCAAAACCATCCTTAGAAGTCTCAACCAAATCCTGCAATTCTTTTGGTGGGGTCAAAGAGATAATAGATCTAAAATCCATCGGTTGAGTTGGCAAACACTTGGGAAACCCAAATAGAGAGGAGGTTTGGGTTTTAGAGACTTTGAATATTTTAACTTAGCCCTACTGGCTAAACAAGGATGGAGGATCATCCAAAGTCCTTCATCCCTTACTGCTCAGGTTCTTAAAGCTAAGTATTTTCCTACCTCTGATTATCTCTCAGCCAAATCAAGACCCAATGACTCATATGTTTGGAAAAGCTTCCTTTCAGCAAGGCTAGTACTCAATGAAGGCCTTCTATGGAGAGTAGCAGATGGGAGCAAGATTAAAATTTGGTAGGACAAGTGGCTTCCATGCCCATCAACCTTTCGAGTTCAATCTCTTGTTAACACTCTGGATGTTGAAACACCATTCTCTGCACTTATAAATCCAGCTACTATGCAGTGGGATCTTCCTCTTATATATGCCATCTTCTCAGTTTCTGAGGCAAGCTTAAATAGCTAGATTCCTATTAGTCCCTGCAGGAGCCAAGATATGCTGACTTGGAGATGTTTAGGCAATGGTAAGTTTTCAATGAGAAGTGCCTATCACCTACAAGGCTCAATAAAAGATGCTAGAATGGGGCAGTCATCAGACCTGGCTTCCACATCGAGGTTTTGGAACAAAATTTGGCGTATCCAGGCACCCTAGGCCATGAAGTCCTTCCTTTGGAGAGCAGTCAGTGAGTCCCTTGCCACTAATCTAAACCTGCACAAAAGGAAAGTGGTGAAGTCACCCCTTTGTCCAATATGTTCCCTTGACCCTGAATCAGTCAGTTTCTCTATCTGGTCCTGTAAAGCAGCTCAAGATGTGTGGTCTATGAGTTCAAGAAGAGTTCAAATACTGTGTATTCTTGATGGTTTCTTTAAGGACATTCTAATGCCTATCATAGGCCAATTATCCCCTTTGGAAATCACTGAAGTTGTTGTCACTGCAAAAGCAATTTGGCATAGAAGGAACGCTTGGCTATTAGATCCTGTCACATAGCAGTTTCATCCTCCTTCCCAAGTCTCCAAGCAGGTCCATGCAGAGATGCTTTCAATTAGATCCTGGTTAGAGGGTGGGATAAAATAGGCTAAGGTCCATGTGCCACCAAACAACAAATGGTTTGCTCCCCCACCAAACTTTTTCAAAGTTAACTGGGATGCAACCATTGATAAAGGCAATTCAAAAATGGGGATTGGTGTGGTCATTAGGTATTCAGATGTCTCCATCATAGCTTCATTTTGTTCATCTATGCCCCTGAATCCTGATCCACTCCTAGGAGAAGCAGTAGCTGCTCGAAGAGCTACCTCTTTTTGTGCTAAATTGGAGCTGCATCATATTATCCTAGATGGTGACTCTCTTGTTCTGGTGAAGGTTGTTCAACACAAAGAAGATAGCTGGAGTTCCATCGGAATTGTTATTAGAGATATCTAGCTCATGCTCTCCAAGACCCGCAACTAGTCTATTCTACATGTTCCTAGGGAAGTCAATGTAATTGCCCATCATTTGGCAAGGTTTGCTCTTAATTGCTCGGAAGACTATATAGTTATTGAGATTATCCTCCATGTATTCAGCATTTGCTCTAATGAATGAAGTCAGTTATTTTCAAAAAAAAAAGAAAAAAATAATAGGTTTCGGCCATGACCATGGATGAAGGGTTAGCATGATGTGATTAAAGTTTTAAAGGCATAAAATTAATTCTCATGCATGATAATGTTTATGTGTCTCGGCCATTGCATAATACATATGAAGTTGTGAATGTTTGCTTTTTGTTTGTTGATTGAATGTCTTAGAATTTATGAAAAAGAACATGGTCGCATGTTCTAATATTTTCAAACCATAACGCAAAATGTACATGGATATGCATGATTGTTTGTCATTTGGTCATGATTACGTTTCGGCATTGCATGTGTCCCATAAAAGTTCAAAGTTTCATATTCATGTCACATGCATTGGGTTTGTGAAATCTTTCAAGAAGAAAAGGTGTCATTTAAAAAAAAAAAAAAAGGTTTTGTCACGACCCCAAAAGCTAGGGTGGGGAAATGCCCTAGTGGAACTCCTCTGTCCACTCAGGAGTATCTAAAAATAGAGTTGTAACCCCTAAGTCGGCGAAGCACAATCGGTGGATCTTGAATGGTTCATAAAAGAAAATGATACCGGAGCGGGGTTGCACCTAAACTAGTGGGTGCCATACGGTAAAGGCGAAAAGCGAACTGCCATACGGTTGATGCAGTAACTAGCAGGGAACACATGGTGCATAGGGGAGCCGTAAGGTATCCATTTATAAGTTAAGAGTCAAAGAAAGGCCTTGAGCTCCAAGTTATGCTATGATATATGAACAAGAACCCAAACTCACATGTTAAATGAACAAATATGAAATAACAAAAAGATGTTTTATGAAAGAAAATGGTTATGGAAGTCATGATATACACGGTGTTTTTAAAAAGTCAAAGGCATAAGTAAAGTTCATGTTCATGCATTCATTCTGAGTTTGCTTACATACGCTTACAATATCTATTACATGTTATTTGTTTACTTACTAAGATTTTTCAAAATCTCACTATTGTAATTTTCACTACCATTCCCCTACTCGGAATGGTAGAAGTTGTGACCGGAATCCAAGAAGATAGTAATGTGGAAGGGCAAGAGACCAGCTCCCCGGATTCCTAAGGAGTCTCTAATGAGACGTGAGGTCTCTTAGGAGTCGTCAATTTATCACTGAGGTGTTGCAGCTTTTTGAGCAACTAAGGAGGATTTTGAATCAGGACAAAGCCAACTAGGATCAATCCCACTAAAAGACTTATGTTATGGGACCTTTTTTATGATTGGCTTATTTTAATGACACTTGATGTAATGGTCTCACGTTTTGGGAGTTTCTTTTGGAACAATTAAGTCTTTTGATGACTATTATGAAAATTTCTGCTTTGGAATTTATGTGCTTCGGTACCATGATATATGTCTTATTTATTTGACCTAAGTAGAATTTCCACTGCAATATACTGCATACTGTTATATATCAATAGGTGCATTGCATCTTAACTGTCATATATGAGGGGGATGTAGGCTTGTGTTACATGTCTCGACGCTTCAGTCACCGTTCAATCCCAAGCGAGGGCTGGGGATGTCACATATATATTTCAGCTGATCTTATCTGATTTGGGTGGAAAAACCACACCTCGGAACTAGAGATAACAAATCGTGTTTTCGGATTGTGTTCATGTCGTGTCAAGTAATGAATATTCAACTATATAGGTCAACCTAAACCTAACCCGTTAAGCTAAACGTGTCAAACTTCCAACACATTTAGATAACGGGTCGGGTCGTGTCGTGTCACTCGTTTTGATCCGTTTAATAATTAATTATAAATAAGTTAACACGACGCGACTCATTTAAACCTATTTGTTTCATGTAAATGGGTTGAACTACAACTCATAACTCATTTGACCTGATTAACATAATTTTACATAAAAGTTAAAATCTATATTTATTAATAAACACAATATCTTAAAAACTTTATATCAATATTTTTCAAATTTTAACATATAGTAAAACCAATATTACAAACCATACAATAGCAAATATGAGCATAGGTCTAAAAATACAATCCCAATAATAAAAGCAATAAAAACATAAGCATATTGAGAAATACTAATATTACAACTTAACAATAATAAAATTTTAATTTTGAAATAAATTCTAAACAGGTCAAAACGGGTTGATTTCGTGTTAAACAAGTTGACCAATTATTAACTCATTTACAAATCGTGTCTTAACGGGTCAACCCGTTTTTACCCAAATTCATTAACATCAAACTCAAACTCGCTAATTTCATATTGTATTCGTATTGGGTTTACTAGTTGCGTCACACACATATTTCCTTCCCTATGAAGCAAAGACTGAACTTTTCTTGAAGATTTTAATCGACATGGACAGGTCTAACCCAATGATTGGACCGAACCGACCAAAACCAGCCTGTTTGTTCGGTTTTCTCTATCCACCCGAAGTTTTTTACACCCCTAAGATTCCTTTCAGTCAGTAGGAAATTCAAAATTAAAATCTAGCATGAGATGAACGGAGTAAATTCATCTAGTCCCTTATCATTGACACTTGCAGCATTTATGTATTAGACTACAATGTTGGAATTTGATATTGGCGAAGCTTCAATTTAATATAAAACTTCAAATTTCTGAGATTGGCAAGCATGCTTAGGTTGTATTCTTTGGCATGATTCGATTTCGGTATTATTTGTAGAGCAATGCTAAATACAGTTTTAGAATGTGCATGTCTCACGGCACTACCTTTAAAAAAAATGTAGGATTTATTATTAAAAAATAATTTTTTCATGTAGATATTTTCCTTACCCGTGGGGAAGCCAGGTAATTGTTGTACATTGTATCGATAATGTTTGATATCCATGCATATCATGGTTCTTTATAATGTTTACAATTAGGATTATGTCAAGGACCATATTTCACATTAATAAAATAATTAGATATTATAGAAATTCCTTAAATAAGTTTGAATCATTTTCGTAAAAATAGACGAAAGAATATTATTTTATTCTTGATCCAATAAATAGAGTTTTTGACATAAAACAAAATAATGAATCTTAAAAAGTGCTTTTAGGAGAAATAAAATTATTTAGATAAAATGAATTTGCAAAACTAATTTTTATTTACGGGAATCTAAAACTGGAGAGGTTCAATTCCAAAAATATAGGTTTGGTTAAGTAATTTTAAAAATACTTCATTTAAATAGTTTTAGACTTCTAAAAATATTCCAAAATTTTTATAGTATTTGCCTCAATTTTAAAATCATAGGCTAAATTTTAGAACGAGGTTCGAGATTCAAGACTTAGTATACATTTGAGTAATGAGGTGATCTCATATTATCTATAAATAGTAATAAAGAAGTTGTGAAAAAATAATGATAAAATATTATATGATAGTGAATTGTAATAAAATATATATAAAAAATAATAATAAAATATTAAATAGTTCACTATCCAAACAAAGCCTTAAAAAGAAATCGCATGACTAATTCAAGAAAAATTAGAGCAGTTGGTCACAGCATGAGTCCCGCCCGCGTGCCAGTATCAGTGGCAGTCTGCGACCCATTTTCACACATTGCCTTCTCTTCTTTTCTATCATTTCCAACTTTTGTATACGTTTTTATGCTTTGCTTGGGTTTTCTTTTCCAAAATGATAGAATGACTCTCAAATGTATTCATTAAATATGTTCATTCGTATGACTCTCAAATGTATTCATTAAATATGTTCATTCGTGTATATTAATTTTTTTAATTTTTTTTAATAGTTAAAAAAGTGACTATTAATAAATTTATATTTTCTTAATAGTTAAGGATATTTAAAAATTATTTAAACGAAAAAAATTCATTTACATTGGTATGCATATTTGGTGTGCAGGCACTGCTACATCCACTGAGTAGATTCCGAGAAGCCACCCATTAAGTGTAATTTTTTAAAACATTTTTTAAATCCCTTAAAACATTTTTAAAAAAATCACAAATTCATTAAAAAACACTCATTTAACCATTAAATAAAAAATAAAAAATCACAATCGGTGGCTTTTCTCTGAACCTACTCTCGATAGAAATATTATTTCCCTTGGTGTGTATCCTAGTATTGTCTTTTTAGTTTTTGAGTTGTTTACAGGGACTTTAGAGTTTAGATAACTGTCATTCAACCCCCAACAGCGTCCGACACACCACCCCCAATAGGTTTTTAATGTTTTGCTTTATAGTAATGTTACATATAGTCGTAGAGTATATAAGTATCGTGCTGTCGTTTTGAAAAAAAGTAGAGTTTACTATTAAAAAATTAATTTTCTTTTCATATAGATTTCGTATTTATTCATTTTTTTCAAAATGATTACATAACGCTTATACACTCACGACTATAACTATTATTTCTCTTTACTCCACCTCCCTACAGTGATCCACACCCACCATTGTGGAGGCACGTTGAAACTTTTTGCACCATGTCAGGAAATATGGAGCGACTTTTTGTAGCTATTTCTTACTTCGTTTTTCATTTTTGCTTTGTATGACTTGTTTGGAATTTCTCTTCTCACTGTTCGTACTACATTTATTTTCTTTTATTTTAATGTAATGTTTAATTATTTCGCTCAAACAAACGACATAATGTAATTGTTTTGTGTTTTGATTTGATTTTATGTGAAATTGATAAATGAGTTCAGTTTACATTAACATGAAAGAGGTTCAGGACATCTTCTTGATTCTTAACCAAAGAAAGAGATGAGAAATTTCGTTACTTGGGCTACAATCTTGTGTATCTCATTGTTTTAAAAAGCAATGGGAAGGCTGAGGTTTCAGCCTCCCATTGGGTGTTGAAAACCCCCCTTTTTACACCGTGTCGTATTCAAAAGTGGACTCTAAAGGCATTTGAAGTCTGAGACTCTGAATTGTTTGTTTGCTTATTGCTTTGAGCAGTGCTAGCGTGCTGGGCGTGGCCGCACAAATCTTTCTTTTTATTTTTTATATTTTTTTAACATATTTAAATATTTTAAAAAATTAAAAATATTTATATATCAATACACTAAAAATTATTTTTTTAATTATTAAATAAAAAAATTAAATATATGAGCAATCAAAATTAGACGATAGACTAGTATTTTTCTATTATTTTTGGGTAAATAAATGTACAGAATTTTTTTGTTAATAAATGTACGGAATCCCATTCATCCTTTGCACACTTTTTGAAATATAAGTCCAGAAGAGATGGTATAGTTATAAATAAAAGTTTAATAAAATATTATTATAATATTATTTTTTACTATTATTATTATTTAAAAATTTAAAAATGTTAAATTATTTATGATATTTTATGTAAAATTTTTAAAAAATTGTAATTATATGATGAGAAGAATATCCAAACGGGGCCTAAGGCTTATCTGTTCTCTATATTTCACATGGCACAATGCCACCAGTTTTAATCAAAGCATAACATTTAAGGAAAAAAGAGAGTGATCAATAAAATTTGAACTTCCAAATGCTTAGTTATGGCTACCATAAATAAATAATATCCTTCTTTTACAGAGTAGAGAAAATCAGTTCCCTAATTGGGGTCTCCTTTGGATTCCCTACCACCAACCACTGTAATATACTCTAGTATGAAGATCAATGCAAGTTTCTAAAAACCAAAGAATTCCCTTAAACATACAAGTTTTTTTTTTTTTTTTTTTTGGAAGTTAAAAGAAAAAAACTCTTTATTGCTAAAATGAGAAAGTATTACATGGAGTGGCACCAAATTGTGTTGAATTATGTTTATACACTAATACACCGCTCCCGCCCTGGTTTCATCGTCGTCTCTCTCTTTCTTCATCTCAACTAAACCCTGCATTACTTTTCCCTTTTCTCATCGTGCTCGTCAATCATCAACACAAATATCAGCCCATTCCTCTAGCTACCAATGTATCCCAGCCGATGAAGGATCATTGCTAAAATGAGCATGCATATAGCCAGAATCAATCCAGGCCTTCCCAGCAGCCATTTCTTTGTCTTCTTTGCACATTCCACTCCCCTTTGAACCCTATCCGCCCACTGCATCTGCAACAACAATTCAACACAAATCGATTCTTTCATATTAGCCACCAATTATGGCACATTGTGCACAATTTAGACAAGGTGTCCTAGGTGAATTTTCTCAAGAGCACTCTTTCATATCTTCTAATTTCAAGGGACCACAGTTCCAACTATTGGTTTTTTAGTAAACCTGCATAAACCTATCAAGAAATCATATCACTTTTCAGTTTGATAATTTCACTCTGTTATTAAGTTCATCAAAAAAAGAAAAAAAAATAGGGGGCAGAGTGCCCCACGAAGGAAGGCCCATGCTGAAGAATGAGAAGTAAGGATAGGATCCAAGCATATATACAAATAAGCTAGCTAATGGCAACTGCTGTGATGTTTCATGAACAAACAACATTCATTAGACATTAAAAAAATATTGGCCATTTTCAATGATAATAAAGCATGAGTAAAAGAAGGTACCATTCTATCCAAGTCCTCTGGTGATAATGATGACATGGCTGCTTGAGCTTTTGCTGCATCTTCTCGAGAAAGCTTCAAACCGAATTGTTCGCTCATGTTTGCCATCATGTCGGGGCTCATGTTCTTAATCATTGATGTAAACATCTGTAAAGTATATAAAACAAAATATTAAGGTCTACATAGAGACCATACAAGATCATGGAGATATCATTTTATGAAATTCTTAGCCACAAACAAAATAATGCCGTTCAACAGTGCATTTTAAACAAACAAAGGCACAAACTCATCTTTAAGAACTTGAAACTTCTTTAGAAACAATAAGCAGCCACTGACAAGAGCGAGCCAAAAATAGATGATACAAGTTTATAAACTTAAGAATATATGTAATACTAATTGTAAATTGCAGGAAAAATTTTACAAATAAAGTTTTAAAAAAATTTCAGTTAAAGTCTAACATAATTATAGAATTCCATCAACCTATGACATCATACATCTTATCTGTTACCTTATAAAAATTTTGTTTACCGATCAATAAAAAATCTGTTACTTTATAAAAAGAACAAACCTGCTGCATTGCTGGATCTTTCATTTGGTTTCTCATCTGCTCTTGCAAATCAGAAGTTGAGGTTGGGAAGCTTGACTGAGAAGTATTTATTGAATCTGAAAATAGACCACGAGCTGAACTAGATTCACCCACAGCACTGCTCCTATTTTCTAGAGGATTTTTCTGGCCTCCCGAAGATTTTGGCCCACTATATGAACCATTTACAGCTGTTGCCATTGGAGCTGAGTCTTTCCCTCTGAAAGAGGATGTCATTTCAAACATCTTCTGCAGGTCCCCTGGTGACATTTTGCTCATCATATCACTTGCTGTTTTAAGCATGTCAGGTGTCACATTAGGAGGAACTGACCCAAGTTTAAAGTTGTTAAAATCACTTTCGGATGAACCTCCAACAAAATTTGGGGTCTCCCCCTGAAATGATGAAGCCAAGTCAAGCATTTTCTGAAGTTCTTCGGGTGACATCTTGCCAATCATATTTGAAGCAGTCTTAATCATTTCGGGAGGTATCTCCCCAGATTTTCCAGGATTCAAAGCAGCCAGTGTGTCCGGATCAGCATTTGAAATGAAATTCTGGAACGATCTATAAAGTAAATACACAAGCACACAAATGTTAACCTATTTTGAATTTATCTCCCGACGATTGTACGGAAAACAATAACAGAATCGTCCAAAGTGACAAGAGAACCTTTATATATCACCAGGAAACAAAAAGATAAGTATATTTCCAACAGCACCACATCATATTTCAGATTTCAGTTCAGTTCTGAGATACTTTCTTTAAAAAAGAGCCAAGAAGTATAAGGAAGCCGGATTTCCTTTCAAATTGAATGCACTGAAGCAGTGCAAAGGAGAACTATTTTTATCCAATGTCAACTCTTAATGCCTTTTATTTTTATCTATTTTTTTATAGTGAAGAATCCTGGAGACCATGCAACACTCTTAATGGGATTAATTCTAGCAGAATCATCCAATGTATGTAGCTTGGCACCCTATCCTAGTCTCTCTCTTCCCCCCTCCTTGCAAATCAGATTTGTTTCCATGGTACATAAGTAAATTAATCTTAGCATTAATTTTTAACCACTAACTGCGTACTGCAGTATTTTAAAAGATTTCATGAGGTTCAATCTCAATTCAAACTTTCTATATTATAGGCAAAAACATAATTAAACATAGAAAACAACAACAAAGACGTCACCTAATTCTCCAAATTTCAAATTAATGAAATGTATGAAGTGTTATGCGGACACACAAGTAATATCTTCAACATAAATTGTTAGTAGACAGTGGTTAATAACTCTTTTATGGATGCAAACAAACCTTACAGCTTCCGAGTCATCTTTCAAAGCATGCAAAGCCTCAGAATTTGTCGTGATACCCCCATTGTTAACTGCACTTTGATTCTTAGTAGAGTTATTTAGCTGTGATTGCACCATCAAATTTTCTGTGCACGACCTTTTATTATTTGCAGGAATTGCAGCATCAACATCTTCAGTTATTTCTTCAATTACTACTCCTATTAAACAATAAAAATCAAACGAATTAAAGTACCGAAAATTAAGTATATATATGCTATAGTCTCTTTTTTTTCAAAGTTAATAAGTTCCAAAAATAATGAGAATGGAAAAACGAGAGTCAACAACCAAGAAATAAACACACCTCTCGGCAAACGTCCACCACCTTCTTCGGACAATCTTTCCTTGGCATCCCTGTGACAACATTTCAATGCCATTTAGCATGACTAATTTGCCAGCTCAGATTCATTATGTTGCAATGGACATTTTCAATACTTAAGAGGGAAGATGAACTCTACCAAATCAGCAACGTAGATTTTCATACTGACTTAACGTATGAAGCAAAGGCTTAAATACTGTGAATGCCACAGCAAATTACAAATAACAGCAAGATTCTTTCATTGTGAGAGAGTTTGAGAGAGGTGCCGCACCTTAAAACATCTGAAATGGTTTCATCGGGGGAAACTTCAAGTGCCTTGCTCAAATCAGAGATGGCATCCTAACATATTAAAAAATGACATCAAATAACACAATCAGATCAGAATCCATTGACATAAAAATAAGCATCCCTTAGAAGAACAATATGGAAATCACAGCAAACAACTCATGTAAATGCATGAAACTCACTTCTAATTGACCAAGTTCTTTGTATGCTTGACCTCTTCGGTATAGAGCTTTGACATTCTTTGTATCATATGCCAAAACCTGAAGCAGTAGGAAAAATAAATAACTGAAATTAAAGAAGGTAGAGATAGTGGGAATGAAAGAAACTAACTAATTAAGATATATTAGTGTCCATTTATATAGGCAGTAGTAAAAGAAATCGAAGAAGTTTTAGGTTAGGTTTGGATAGTGAGTTGAGATGAGATGAGATGAGTTGAGATGAAAGTTGAAAGTTGAATAAAATATTATTAGAATATTATTTTTTTAATATTACTAGTGTTTTGGAATTTCAAAAAGTTGAATTGATTATTGTATTTTGTGTGGGAATTTGTGAAAGTTGTAATGATAAAATGAGATGAGATGAGATGGATTGAGAGCTCTCTCAATCCAAACCGAGCCTAGTTTATGCTGTCTATTGATCTTCCTACATATGTTATAACATGTTCCCTTCCTGTTTATATTTCCAGAATGTCATAATGCCTCCCTAATAAATGTATTTTTTTCTCAAAAGATGCATCACTTTGAATGTTTGGATACGGACGTCATAAATGGATGACTAATACCATATTACATGATTAGATCAGAAGAGAAAATTGAATTCTTCATACCTCCGAGCCTTCTCTTATGCATTCACCATACTGCCTTGTTTTCAAGTAACACGACATCAAGTTGAGTGAGCATGCCAATAATAGCGTTCTGCCTTTGGAGGATGGAATGCCTTGCAGATTTTTCTTTGCCTAAATTTAGTTAGAAAGAAGATGCAAAATAATATTCAGTCAATAAGGAAAACCCTACAGCCAGCAAAATAAATAAAAGGTTCAGAAGAACATAGAGGTTCCCTTACAAGTAAATATTTCTGCAAGGCATCTTCAAACCTTCCCAGACTGTGAAGCTCATTACCCTGGAAAATTGATAATAAATCCATAAATACATGGTAGACAACAATACAGTGCATAAAAGTATACAGAAGCAGAAGTAGATTTTGCTAAATTCAGTCAGTCTTGATTCATTAATGTATGCCCAGACCTATTCAATGGCAGAGTTACGTAGGATCTAGAAAGTATTCCAAGTAGTTAGAGCCTGTATCTTCTTCATTTTTTTCTCAATAAAATTACAGAAATATTTATTTTGTGGAAGCATTATTTCAAGATAGCGTTTTACCAAGTTAATTTCCTTTTTTTGGAGATATATAGGGGTCTTATGAATAAAAAATGGGCCATACAGTTGCATCAAACCTAGGATTATCATTATAGATTGGGGATTTGAATGCAGGAGATGGTGCGGAGGAAATTATGGGTTTGTTGTTAGTGCCTTGTGAGGAGGAATGTTTAGGCTCAGGCATGTAGTTGGGAGCTGTGTCTGGGAAAAATATTGTTCCCCTGGTATCTCTTCCTCCGATAAACCATATAGCGGGTTCATCATCAGATTAGGTTCTACATAAGGTTAACGAGATTCAGCAGTGTGTGGGGCTTCCACATGAGGGATGCGACAACCAATTTGCAGAACTACTCACTGTGATTGAGGCGGGCCACTCGCTTGAAACCAAATCAAGATTTAAGAAAAGCAGAGAGTTAAAGCGTCTTTCTTGGGCAATCAACTACGATACTAAGAGAGGTAGTTTGAGTCAAGGGAAGACTAAAGGGAGGGTATTATGAAGCTGTCCTCGTAGAGGGAGTTTCGGGATGGGGTTGGGATTGGGGAGGTGTGTTTTGTTCCTATTTGGGCTTGCTGTATTTTGGATAGATTTCTAATTTTTCACGGGCTTATTGGTCATTAGGGGCTCTCTAATATGGACTAGGTGTTTCTTGTATACGCCCAGTGTACTTGTTTACTTTACTCCTGTTAAAATTATACTTGATGATGTGGAACTTCACCAAGTTAGGACCTTTTTGGCCCACCCCTGACCAGTATACCAACATACACGATCTCACCTTCTCCACAAAACCTCGGCTTTCAACCACATATTGGCATTCTTGAATTATTAAAAGGTTAATAGCATTCTTGAACTTATAAGGGAGGGGGTGTTACATCTAAAAAGCTCCAGGGCTTTTTCCTTCCCATAAATACATTGCTTTTTACAATGTTAGCATCTATATTAAGAGCCCTCACAAGCCATTTATCATTACAGCTCTAAAGCCCACTATGATGTCTATCATTCACCTCAGCATTCTATCCTTTATCCTACTCGAAATCAGTTTCAAGCATAGTTTCTTAACCAGTGTAAAGACAGGTTCAATGATTCATGTCTCTTGCAGAAAATATGAATGTTCTAACTTGAGATTCTTGCTACTTGCCTTTTGCTTTAGCATCTCAGCTGCATTCAATTCATAGGTGATCTGGGCATCAGCACGGGCACGCATGGCTGCCATCTCTTCAGGTGATGCATTAGCCATCTTCTGACCAATCTCAGCCATCTCCTCTGGACGGGTATGCTTCAACTGTTCTGCAGCTATTTTAAAATCTTCAGGTCTCATGTTCTTCATGCTTTCAGAGGCCATCCTCATCAAGTCCGGATTGGACATCATCTGCAATGCAAATGATCAGAGATGGCTATCAAAATATAGGAGACTCTCACCTCTTATCAAAACTACACAGATAAAAAAAATGAGCAAGAGCTTGTTAAATGCTATCAAGTTATTGAGAGCTTAATCAGCACTTGATTTTTTTTCTCGGGGAACAATACAGGCAAAAGTTCAAAACGAACTCCATGGGCATGTAGAAATGAAGCGCCACACCCACAGAATATATTCGAAAGAATAATACATAGACACTGCAATAACAAGGATATGGATATGATTGAAAAAAAGAGATTGATTGAATAAAGCTGATCAGAAAAAAGAAAAAAATTGAATAAAATAATGCTCGAATTCCAAACGAACAACAACCACTATACAAAGGAACGAAAAGTCCCACTACAAATGAAAGGAAAAAAATAGATAATAAAGCTACAATTCCTAGTCCCAACTCAAAATGAGCAATCAAATCGTAGAAACGCATAGATTCTCGTCAGCCACCGGAAAGGAAATATGTTTCACCGCACGACATCACAAAATTAGACTGAATTACAAAGTTATGACAACAGGAAAGGGAAAAAAAAAAGAGAGAGAGAGATCAATAAAGTAATAAAAGAAAGGGAAGCGGACCTGCTGTTGGATCCGAGCAAGCTCGGCGGGTGACATCCGACTCATCTGCTCCTGAGCCAGCCTTATCATCTCCGGATCCATCATTCCGTTAAACATCCCGTCTCTTCCTCTAAAAAATTTTCAAAATCAAACGGATCAGACAAAACTCAACCGCCAAAACCGAACGAGTTTCTTCCTCTTCAAATGCTTTCTACAGAGAAATGGGAAACTTTGGAGGACCCAAGAATTACTTGGGAACAGAAAGAAACACAGTATAAGAAAGATAGAAAGTATTGTTGTATTCGGAAAACTGGGAAGGGATTCGGTATTATTATGGGGGGTATCGCCCACCAAACCTGAACGAAGAAGGTACGGATGGATGGATGAATGCTATTGAAGAGGGCGTGAAACGGAGACCGGCTCAAGACTCGAATATGCGTTTCATGGCATCCTAAACTCAATTACCTTATTTACCCTTTTTGTTTCATCTAATTCCCAAAATTATCCCTGCCCCCAAAGCTCTCCTAATATATCAATCAATCTATCCGCATCACACTGCACTGTCCGTTCCGTTGTGCTCTTTTAGCGAAACCACGTCACACCGCACCGTCATTTTGGTGCGATCTGATCACCAGCAATCAAATTAAGGAATTATCGCTACAATTTTATAAAAATAAATTTATCATATTTTTAATGTTAGGTACATTTTTTTTAAAAAAAACATTAAATATAAATCTCAAATAATCAAGTCTCATATAATAAAAAGTAGATTTCATTAATAAAAAATAATTTTCTTTACATTTTTTTTAGATAGGATCTACTTTTTTACAAAGACGTGTAACTTATCTACTTAAAATTTATACAAATCATTTTTCATTTTCATTTTCGTGCGTTCTGATCATCAGCAATCAAATTAAAGAATTATTGCAACAATTTTATAAAAATAAATTTATCACATTTTTAATGTTAGGTACATTTTTTTTTAAAAAAAATATTAGATATAAGTCTCAATTAGTCAAGTTTCGTATAAATTTTTTATAAAAAATATATCTCACTAATAAAGAATAATTTTCTTACACTTTTTTTTAGGTAAGATCTACTGTTTTACAAAGACTTATATGTAACTTGTCTATTTAAAATTTGTATAAATTATTTTCATTTTTATATGGTATATTAAATTTATTTTATAATAAAAATAATATAATAATTTAATGCAAGGCACGTCATTTTTTAAATTTAATTTTATAAAATTTATTTGTACCATAACACGACACGTCTTTTTTGTAAGTATAAAATAAGCAATTCATTTTACTTTAAAATCAAATTACTAAATGTAATTTTTAATTAAATTTCCTGAATTTTTTTTTTTTTTTAAAATTACTCTTGATGATATGAAAAACACGTATCAGACATGAAGGCGGTGTGTTTTGGAGGAAACTCCAAACTGATTCAGCTATGAGCATTGCTACACAACCTCTACTACACTCTACACTCTATATTTTTTAAAATTTTTAATATTTTTTTAATATTTTTTTTTGAGTTTATTCTTTTTAAATTATTTCAAATTTTTTATTCATTATTCATATAATAAATATTTAATAAAAGAAAAAAATAATAAAAATTAAAAATAATATGAAGTGTGGAGTGTTAGAAAGTTGTGAAGATTTTTTGTTCAGCTATTGTACCAGTTCCAGTCATCAATGGATGAAGTTGTTTTCTCAAAAAAAAAAAATCCTAAAAACTTAAAATAGGAAGTTCAAGCCCAAAAGCTATTTGTACTAATTAATTACTATTCCAGCCGTCTCAAGAGACTACCGGAATTAGTCAGTATCGGATTCGGACCCCATTTTGCTATATCGATATGCTGCTGTTTTGGTCGGATCTTCCACCGCCGGTCTAGATTGGCCAGTATGGTTGGTTCTAAAGCTGGTGTCCAAATTTGGTGCCACACCAACTTCGAAGTGGTTATCAGCCACCAACACCATTACTCTTGTCTCTCTGTGTTATCATGGCTCCTCTATTTTGAGAGATGAGATAAATTAATATTAAAGTTAAAAAATTATTAGAATATATTTTTTAATATTATTTTTATTTTAAAATTTGAAAAAATTAAATTATTTATTTTATTTTGTATTGAAAGTTGAAAAAATTGTAATGATAAGATGAGATGAGATGTTTTCTGAAAACAAACGATAGAGTGGTGCTACTCGGGCTGCTAAATGACCTTTTCATTTTTCTTTAATTTTTTTATTTATATTTTTTTATTATTTAACATTTCAAAAAAATATATATAAAAAAAAAATCAATACACTAATAGTCACTTCCTTAACTATTAAATAAAAAAATTAAAATACATGATATATCAAAATGAAGAGGCAAGTTAAGTGGGTAAAGTATGATTATTCTTAATTTTAAATTTGAAAACTTATAATTTGGTGTGGATATTGTACCTCAAATGAAGAGCTAATGTATCATCTCTTTAACTATTAGCTCTCAATTGGTTATATAGTTGATATAAGTTAGGATAAAAGTTAAAAATTGAATAAAATATTATTAGAATATAATTTTTTTAATATTTTTTTTATTAAGATTTGAAAAAAATAAATTATTTTTTATATTTTATTTAAAAGTTTAAAAAATTTATAATAATTAAATGAAATAAAATGATATAATTTGTGAAAATAAATCAAGCGATGAAATTTAGGCAAAAATGTCAAATGACAAATCCCCGTTAGATTCTTCGCAACTACTAATCTAAAATGCATGAAAAATTCGATCCTTGACAACGGACCAAGATCCTAGAGTTTGTCTAACTCTAAACGTGCCCTTAAACTTCATTATTTTTACATTTATTTTCTATTTTTTTTTTTCATTGGTTATGTTTTCTGCTTTTTTTCCTTCACATATTGTTTTTCTCCTTTTTCTTCTTTTGTTTCTTAGGTTTTTTGTCTTTCCGTTTATATTCTTTTTGGTTTATTTATTTATTTTGATTTAGTTTTATCTTTCTTTAATTATTTTGAGCACAAGATATCCCAAACGGCTCCATAACTAGGCAAGTTGACCTGGCATGGTCCCGACGGACCCCATAGTCTGTCAAGAGTTTTGCACCAAAACCAAACCATGAAATTATTGAAAAAAAGTAACGTTATAGCTCTCTTTCTACGTTTATCTTGCTATATAAAATGTAATATATTTATTATTATTAGATAATTTTTTTTAGAGTAATTCTACATGCAACCGTGAAGTGCGTAACCGCCGCGTAATCGCTTTGAAAAAGAGTGGGGTCCACTATTAAAAAATTAATTTTTTTCATGTGGGTCCCATGTTTTATTCATTTTTTTTAAAGCGATTACACTGCGGTTACGCAATTCACGGTTGTAAGTATATTTTCTCTTTTTTTTAAAATAAATATAAAAATTGATAGATAATGTCACCTCATCATAATGAGATGGTAGTGTGATATATATAATTTTTTATTAAAAATTATACCTATAATTATTTTACAACTATTTTATAACTCTATATCTTGTGTATTTTCACAGATAAGATGATATGAGATTAAAGTTAAAATTTGAATAAAATATTTTTAAAATATATTTTTTAATATTATTTTTATTTTAGAATTTGAAAAAATTGAATTATTTATTTTATTTTATATAAAAATTTATAAAAATTATAATGATTAAATGAGATGAGTTGAAGAAAGTTGTAAAAACAAACGAGATATATGAAATGAAGAGTAATATTATAAAATTATAGTTTTTTTTAATTAAGTAGGATAATTGCATTAGTTTGATTTATTATAAAAGAGTTCATTGTAGCTACATCATTATCAGTTTTGCTATGAAGAAGCAGATGTGTTAGCACAGCATTTATAGTGAAACTCATAAACTTTAGACTACGACTTTTACCGTTTAAAAGCTCATTGATTAAACTTAATGATTAAATACAAAATACTCCTTGAACTTTGTTGAATTAATTCTAATTTTAGGAAATTATTTTTAAGATTAAAAGTTCTATAATTATCTGATTTCATCCCACATTCGTTCGATTTGTTAGCGGGAGAGAAGATACATGAGATTAATGTCACGTAAGACCCAATAAGAAGTCAACACATGATCCTTTTATGCCACTTCAGTGGCTCAGCCACCTCCATAAAAAAATATCTAAAATAATAATAATATTATATACATTATAGAATGTATAAATATCATATAATTACTTTAAAAAAATAATAAAATATATTATTAAAAAATTAAGTAATTTTTTTCATGTAGATTTTATATTTATTTATTTTTTTAAAATGATTATATAATAATTATACACTCATAATTATACACTCACAATTATAACTATCATTTCTCTTAAAATAAATATCAAAATAGCCTAAAATAAAAAAGGTAACCATGAGCCACCAACGAGGGTTTAACACCCCCATCCCTTTTAGAATTAAAGAATAAAGTTAATTCTATAGAACAAAAGGGACCGGAAGGCTTTTCACCTTTAAAAATTTTCTTATTCGTGAAGTATTCTCAGGGATGACACATTAGACTGGTTTTGACAGTGAGATGGGAAAAAATAATTTTAAATTAATTGAATAAAATATTATTTTTTAATATTATTATTATTTAAAAATTTAAAAATACTGAATTGTTTATTATATTTAATTTAAAGAAATATTTTAGATGGTATTACTGGATTAATATTTTTGAGATGCCCAATTGAGGTTTATTATGAAATTTTCTATTCATTTGATTAGATGGTATTTATGGACTAATATTCTAAATCAGTGTCAAAAGATAGATAAAGGAATAGATAGCGTTTATCCTAATGAAACCTAGTGTAGCAAGTGTAACAACCATGCTGCATTTGAATATTATAAATGATATACAATCCCCACTATGAATTTGTGGAAGAATTTCAGTATGCTGCATTTGAATATTATAAATGATATACAATCCCCACTATGAATTTGTGGAAGAATTTCAGAAAATGCTTCCACAAACTCTACAGCCAACTTTTTCTCTCAAAATATTTTCATCACTGTTCAACCATATTTCATCTCAAATTCATGCATCTTTATTATTTATGAGCCATTTTTATTGGATTTTGGTATATTGTGAGTATCGTTTGAAGCCACATATCCATTTTTGACATTTTGAGTTTGGTTTTATAGTTTACCAAGGTTATATATAGTCTATTGTTGGCTTAATCTTTCAGCGTATTATTAGCCCTTTGTTGGTTTTGTAACATTATCAACTCATTGTTGACCACAACTCAACATTTAATATTCTAGCTACCAGTCGCTTCATCACCAACACCACTTTCATCATATCATCTGTAATCAATGTCCACCACCTGCTCAAATACACCTTCCTCCTCCACCATGCCCCAACCCCATCGTTCACTTATCAATCCCTCCCACCAATTCCCTCTTAAGTTTAATCGTGATAATTATCTTAACTGGAAAGTCCAACTCCTTCCCTACCTTTATGGACAGAAACTCTTTGGTTACGTTGATGGCAGCCACCCTACTCCACCAACATTTCTTCTTTCCACTTCCTACACCGATTCACCCCAACCAAATCTTAAATTTGATTTTTGGTATGAGCATGACCAACTCATTTTAAGCACCTTTTTTTGCCCACTATCTAAATTTGTACTCACTCAAAGTTTTGGTCCGGAAACCTCTCATGTTGTCTGGCTTGCCTTTAGAAAAGATGTTCTCTACCACATCACGAGCCCATGTTATGAGGTTTGTTAGGGCTTGCATTATGATATTATGTTGCACGATTGTGTTGTTGCATGATTGTATTTTAATGTTTATGATTCTATTATCTATTTTTAGTTTTTAATTTTTTTTATTATAGATGGATTATAATAATATAATTTATAATTTTATGGATAATTATATGTTTTAATTTACATTATGGATTTAGGTCTTTAATATTTGCACGATTGCCCGTCATTAGAACTAGGGGTGTAACCGGTCCGGTTAGGTCCTGTTTTGGACAAGATCTAGAACCGAACAGGTATGTACCGGTTTTGTATTTTTCAAAACCGATTACGCTCCGGTTACTCTCATAAACCGGTACCTCCGGTTTTATCGGTTTCCAGTCCAGTCCGGTTTTTTGATTTTTTTTAAATGTAAAAAAAATATAATAAAGTATTACTTCTTATGATAAAATGTTATTAATAATTTAATATATATATTATGTTTAAAGCATATGATCAATTAAATTTTTATCTTTAGATGAAACTTTTATTTTACAAATTATAATAACATTATCTTATATATAATTATATTAATAATATATAATCAAACAAATTACAAATGCTCATATTTAAGATAAACATTTTAGGTTATAATTTATAAATTATAATATGAAATTATTTCATATATGATATATAATTATATATTATATATAAAAATTTAATATATAATTATATATTATATATAAAACTTATATATATAAATATTTTGTATAATATATAAAATTAATTTTTATATATATATTTTTTCAAACCGGTCCGGTCCAGTCCCAGAAACTATGGAACCGAAACCGGACCGGTTTTCAAAATATAGGAACTGGTTCCGGACCGGACCGGTTCAAAATCGGATCAACTGGTCCGGTCCGGGCCGGTTTTCCGGTTTACCAGTTTAAATTTACACCCCTAATTGGAACTATAAAACGCAGCTCATGCATATTTGAATACTAGGACTATTTGTTATCTGGTTTGGAATTTCCCAGGGTGGCCATGTAAACTCCATCCCAGGGTTTTGCCTCGAAAGAGTAAGATATCTACTCAACCTCCGGTTCCCTAACCGCATGCCACACTCCTGACGTGGCCGAACCCGTTTCTTCTCTATTCTTCTCCACATCACAGTTTAGCATCCATCCCACGAGCTGCTTCATTCTTGAGTTCCTCTCGCCCTCGTTCTTTCACCCTTGTTCTCCCTCAGTCCTCTCTCACCCTCGCTTGTTCTCACTTAGACCTCTCACCCTCGCTCGTTCTCACTCAAACCTCTCAACTCTCCCTCTTCTCCCTCTCGAACCTCAGACACTTCTCTCTCACTCCTTCTTTCTCACCCCGACGCCCTCACCCCATTCAGTCCCGAACCTAGAAAAATTCATCCTCTTACTCAACGCAGTACTCTCCGTCTGGACACAGGTATGTTTTTTTTTTCCAATTCATTTTAAATGTCTACCTTTGTGTCAATGTTGCGTCTCTCTCTCTTAGAGTTTCTGCATTTTTTTTGGAGACACACTTTAATGGGACTCACTTCTCAATCGCACATGTTTACCCATTAAATTCAGGCAAGTCCCTCAACATAGTTATTGGTAACTGCAAGTCTATCAGTCTCCCTTTCCTTTCTTCAAATTTTGGGAAGCTCTGAATTCAATTGTTACGGGTCATTTATCATTTCTATGGTACAATGCACAAAAGAAAAAGCCGACTGAAAACCCTAGTATTTGTTTTACTCCAAATAAAAAAACCCTTTAGATTGTTTATTACACAAAATCTTTGTTCTGGCTAATTGGGCATGTTGGCTGGAGGGAATGAATATTTTTCAAAAGAAATTTGGAACTCTCGGAGCTCTAAGCCAAGGAGTTCCTCTCATGACTCATCCGCGATGTTCAAATATGGATCTGTTTGGGCGACTGCCAAGCTATATTCTGGTGGCGGATTAGGAATATCTTCTACCTTTGAATGTGGATATATCCTATGTAGCACGAAGTAGGGCAATTTTCTTTTTCATTTTATTTTGTTTTTCCTTTGAACACTACTTATTAACATCTCTATATTTTCAGCATTTATAATTATATGCTTATGAATTTCAACTATTTTGATCAATGAGTTTTAAAAAAAGCATTAAAAATTTTGTTCCATGAGAATAATGTGATGCCCTCGAAATGAACTTTATTTTTGTTTTTCCTTTATAAAAAATTTGTGGTGAGAATTGGGTACCAACAAAATTTGGTAAAGTATTAAGTTATTTCTTGTTAATTATATGAGCAAAAAAAATTTGATTGAGCTTACATCCACCAATTTCTCATTTAGATTGTTTGCACATTTCTTGTTGTGCATCGTTATTTACTCTGGCTACATGAGATCCTCTTGTTACTCTTCTCCCTCAGTCCTCTCACCCTCATTCTCCATATGTTGCTTTCCATTTTGCAACTTGATGCGCCTAGAGGTTTGCCTCTCTCTGAGCCCAACAGAGCTGCCATTTATCTTATGTTCATATGTTAGTGATGAGAAATCCTGTAACAATTTCATGAATAGAGAGAAAAAAATAAGAAGCTTTTTCATGGTATGCCAAAACAACTCTATCTATCGACAGTAACAACTTGCAAGTAGTATAAGTTGTATAACCTTTTTTTTTTTTTTTGTTTGTAATTCAATAACCCTTATGAAGCTTTTGGTTAGAAAACTATATAAAAAAAACTTGAAGTTTAGAAAATCAAAAGGCATGAATTAGGAAATTACAAACCTAATAACTTGTGGAAAGTTTGACGGTTATCAAATATCGTCGAGAAAAAGATGATGTGTATAAACAGAAGCAAAGCTTTGTGCTTCCAAACACTTTATAATATTTAATAGATATCACATCCATAGAACTTTACAGATATTCATAGCTACATATGTTGGCATTCATAACTAATTTTGGCTTCCCAACAAATAGTTATAGTCAGTATTCAGATCAATTTGCAAAACTGCAACAATATAGTGGTATGAAAAAGACCATCCTAACCGTAGAAGAAATACAAAACCAGTGCGCACACTTACAATAGTCTACAACCAATATCATGCTGAGGAAACAAAGCTCATTTCTACATACAACAACAACATCAACAACCAATAATTCCTCATTCTTCTAGCTTGAATATTGGGTCGCTATGAAGCAGCACAGTCATAACCTTGAATTGCTTTCAAAAGGATTTCACCCAAGTTCTTTTAAGTTGATCCTAAAGTAATCCTAAATTAGTTAGAAATTTCTGCAGTGTTTTATGACCCAATTGCATGTCATTTTGCAATACATCATTCTCTTTTTGGTGAATGAATCTTTTGTTCAAATTCTGTCTCAAGCTTTTCTTCCTCGTCATTGAAAATTTTGGAAGGTGCTTCAGCATATGGTTGTTTATTTTCTCTTTATTTTATCATGTTATTATTTTGTTTAGAAAGAATTCATCAAAATTCATGTCCACATCTAATGTAATGTAATAAATGAGTATTCTAGAAGAAAATCATTTTGAGATTTTTTCATTTTTTACATATCAAATTCATGTTCCACTAAATCAAAGTAGTCTGAAAAACATGGACATCGTTGAAATATTGCTTTGCTGTAGCATTATATATTGCTTAATCTCCACTAAATTAAAGTAGTCTAAAAAACATGGACATCGTTGAAATATTGCTTTCTTGTAGCATTATATATTGCTTAATCTTTGTATTGCTAAAGCAGGAAACATCGTCCATATTTTACTTGAATTTTCCTGATATTTTTGTTGTTCAGTTCTATATCACTTAAATTTTTCTCTTTTTTTTTTTTTTTTTGGTATGCTAAAGCATGAATGGAAGTAAGGTTGGATCAGTATTTATTTATTTCCTCAGTTGTGGAGTTTAGATGGGATACCAAACCAGATCCTGTTGAAATCAAGATTGTGGGGTTGGATCTTTAAATTTCGATAATTTTAAGTCGACTTAGGTTTATCTAGAGAATGAGGTGATGGGCAGGTTCATATAATCGTTTTGGGAATTGTCTCAAGTACTATGCCTTGTTCTGTTTTGAAAGACAGAAACTTTTAATAGGAATTGGGACTTTAGATAATTTTTAGTGCCATGCTTTGATTGCCAAAATGCAATACAATTCGCTTGTTGTTAGCATTTTAACTGCTTTTACTTGTTAGCATTTTAACATGCATTTTATCTGGTTTTAGATAGATTTTTACTTGGTTTGAAAAAAAAAATAATGTCAAATTGATGTGAACAATAGATGCACCTAGATTTTTTCTTCCCATACCTCTATTCTATCTGCAAATTGGTGTCATACTTGCCTCGTGGTTTATATGATATTTGATGTTCTTCTCCTACCGTCTAATAACTCTGATAATGAAGCATGTGGATAATAATTGAGTGTTGCACTTAAAGTAGTCATCTATCAATCATCACGTAGATCAACTATGGCATCGAGTCAATCATTATCATGTGTAGTTAATGATCTTGAAATGGAATCACTAAGTTGTTGGTGTGGTTTGAAAGCATCATTAAAGATCTCCCACACCCACAAAAATCCTAGAAGAAAATTTTATGCTTATCCGAATTATGGAACGGTAAATAATTTTCCAACTTTTGTATTTCTTTTGAATGCATGTACAAAATTATTTATATATGAAGATTGAAATTCTTGAATTGTACACACGAAGAAACAAGATGTCAATTCTTCATATGGGCAGATATACTTCAATCAGTAGTATCTGAGAAAAACCTGACGAGAGAGAGTGAAATTCGGAAGAAGGAGGATGCTTTATTGATACGTGAGTATGAAGCTCAAAAAGAAAAGGACAAACTAATAGAAAGAGAGAAAATGCTGAAGAAGCAAGAGGATGAACTTCGAAGAATGATAGTAGAGAATAGGGTTGTACGTATATTGTTGTATCTATATTGGATTGTATCTCTTGTAATAGTTTTTGGTTGGTTCTGAATGTAGATGTATCATGTTAGTTTTAAATGTAAATTGAATGATCGGATCCTAACATATATGATATATTATCTATGAAGTCTAATTATGACAGCTTATATGGATAGAAGTATAACTTAGTGCTCTTCATGCTTATGTTTTCGCAAGTTTCATCAAGTCTTTTGGTTAACTGTTTCTTGTCCATTTTTATCTTCCTTCAAATGAAAAATACAAGCGTTATTTACTTAGTGATAATGGTGCAGAAGTCCCTTTTTTTAAAAGAAATGTGCATTGTTTCAGATAATAATGGAAATTGCATGATGAAGGGAACAAGGACATCTGATAATTGTTATGGTGTTTTCATGGAAAAGAAAAAGAGATGATGCTACTATTGAAAAAAAAAAAACACACATGAAAAGCAGGTATCTTGAAATTGATACAAGTAATCAAACAGAATCATCCAGGTTTGACTTTCTGCATCTTGGAAGAGCTTCCCAAACATTTATAGTTTCTTGTACAACCCAACCCCACTCATACTTTTCGGTTGAAATTTCTTGATTGAGAAAGGACCCTGTTAAACACGCATGTCTTTATTACTTGTGGTACTTTGTTTTTATTACCTACGTGTCTTATGAGAATATGGTGCTCTTCTACATTTGATATGTATTTATGGTTTGAAAACTAACTTCATACTTGAATCATAATGAAAAATTTAAGTAGGTTAAAAATTTTGGGCTTCCACTTGAGCGAAACTTAAACTTCGCTTGAGCAAAAACGTTTTAAAAGCCCTCGCCGTTTCCTTTTGCCTCATTTCTTTTTCTTCCTGCGCCGTTTTCTCTTCTCTCTTCGTGCGATACTTCCCTCTTCTCTCTCCGTGTGGTTTTCACTTGATTTCTCTCAAGAAATCTCATCCTAATCACGGTAAGTCCCTTTGATTTTCATTTCCATTTTCATTTTCATTTTTTTTTCACTCATGGGGGCTACGGTTTTCTTTTTCACGGTTGTAGTTGGGAAGTTTGTTTTGGTTTTCAAAATGGAGGTTGTTGGATTGTTGGGTCATTGAATCCTCTTAAATGGTTTCTTGGATTGATGGTTTTTGTATTTAGGAGGTTCATGGAACTCCCATGGAGTTTTCATTTGGTTTTTGCTTGGATGCACTCCAAGTGCTCGGTGAAATGCCACAATGGTGTTTTGGTTTCACTTTTTCATCATGCATTAGCATAGCATTGTTCCCATGTTCATTACATGTCTATCCTAGTGTTGGGATAGTGTTTGGCATTGAGGCTTGGGACTTCCATTGGGTTTAAAACCCAACCTTGGCATTGTGTTTGGAATGGTGTTTGCATATGGGAGGGTCATGGACTTGAAGTGCTTGATGAAATGCCAAAAAGGTGCTAAAATTTTTTCTTCTTTTTTGGGTATTGAAATGGGTTGTTAAATTGTGTTATTGGGCATGTGTATCATTCATTTTGAAATGGGTCTTTAAGACCCAAGTTTGGCAAAGTATACATTGGCTCTTTGAATTGGGCATGTGCATTTGCATACATTGGTTTACATTTAGGCATGTGCATTGGATCATGCATTGGGCATTTTAGACATGCATACATCGGATCTTCACAATACCTTTAGCCATGTCTAACCATCATTGTTTCTATCTACAGCCTAAAACCATGTCTCGTTGTGTGCGTCCTCGTAAACATACTCCCACCCCAGCCTAGTCTCACTTCCACAATACTAGGGCTCGGAATCTTTTTTATGAGAACTTCGGTAGACGCACCCTGATTGTTGAGCGTGAGGTCTCTTTAGGTGAGCTAAATGAGACCATTGTGCCCCGTATCTTTGAATCCCGCCAGTGGCTTGGATTGACCATTGGTCTTCCCACTCCTGCTTTGGAGTTGGGGAGGGAATTTTACTTAAATATCCATGACATTTCAGATGATGGCTCCTTTGAGGTAAGTCTCCGGACCATCCATTTTCGAGTATCCCCTACCATGGTGGCGGACTTGTTAAATGCCCCTCAGGTATCCGACCCGGTCTATCCGTACCTGACCTCCCCTGCTCCTCCCATGCCAGTCATTGCTGAATGCTTGACTCGGAGGCCAAGTATCTAGAATGGTAGGATACCTTTGCATACGGTTCAGTTTTCACCTAACCACCTTCTTCTTAGTCGGATTTTCCTGACTAATCTCTACCCGACTGCACATCATAGTGATCTCGGGTATGATTGAGCACTTCTTCTTTATGCCTTGATCAATGACGTCTCCATTGATTTGGGGGGTTATCTTTGACAGGTCATATTTGAGACATTCCGCTCAAACAAAGTCCGAACTGGACTTCCATTCCCTTGTCTTATCACCCGAATTGCCTTGGCCCACTCCATCTCCTTTCTTCCTCATGAGCCAAGGATTTCTCTCAAAGCTCCCATTGGTCTTAAGACCATTCAGCTCAGTCGTGCTCACCTTGCCCCTGAACCTTTAAACATTGAGCATCCTTTGGCACCGGCACCGGCACTAGCATCTCGGCCTTCGAGCTCAGCACCATCCTCCTCGGCATCTCCTGGACTGACCCCATCGACTGAGCCCAGTCTACAGATGATTTTGGACTATTTGGTTCGTCTTCAGGCTAGTTTTGATGGCTTCCAACAGGATGTCACCCAACATCTCAACAACATTGAGGAGCTCATCCGTAATGAGGATGATGGCAGTCAGTCAAATGGTGGTGATTGAGCCCCCTGCATATTTAGTGACAAAAAGGGGGAGTGTTATGTTGGAGCACATATGTTGGGGGAGCACAAGTGTTAGAATTTTTTATTTGTGAAAAACACAATTTGTTATCTTCTATTATATTGCATGCTTCATTGAAACTCAATGCCATATTTTCTTAATGAAGAAACTTTTTATATGAAAAGTGTGCTTGTCATGTGTATACATCAACTTATGCTTTTAACTATATTGATTACACATGTGAGAATATTTTGTGCACTTTCATTTTGATACGCTTATTTGCTTGTTAAGTGTGCAGAATTATCCCAACTTGTTCTATACCTGTATTTTGGAATCCTTAGTAGAGTGTGTTAGAATTAGGTCCAAATGTATAGGTTAGAGGTTTTGTCACAGAAATGTCAAAGTGGGAGATTGTTGAGGGAAAAATTAGTTGATTGACATATTCTTGTGAAAATTTATGTAAAATTATGTTGTAACAAGTGTGAAGTGTGTCAAAGTGAAAAAGGGAGGGTCAACTCAAGCCAGAAAGTTCGCTCGACATTTCACTCGAGCGACATTCAAGTCAGAGAGTTCGCTTGACTCCGCTCGAGCGAACTTCAAGCCAGAGAGTACTCTTGTCATGGTTCAAAACTTCGCTCGAGCTACATTCAAGTCAGAGAGTTCGCTTGACTTCGCTTGACTTTTCGCTCTAGCCAAGGTGCCTATGAATTTAGCTACCGGTTGTCAGCATTAAACCTAGTCTATTGTACATTGTCTACTGTGACAGTTTCTGCTGATGATCAGCAATTTAGCCTGCCTATTTATTATTTTATTCGATGACCAAAGAGGTGAAGTTGAAAGGTTATTGGTTCTTATATTTAGATCTTCTGAAGTTTATAACTATATATCAAATTTTGAAAGCATTTAGATTGGTAATGTCATGTTACTTGTAAAAAATAAGAAGATTGATATGTTGTGCCAAATGAATGGATTTTTTAACCCATCATGCCTTCTAGGGATATTCAGAAAGCCACACAGAATTTTCTGTAGTCAACCCAACAAGTAGCCAAATACATAACTCAATTCGCTGATTATAATGAATATGGTGGTGATATCTTGTTCGGAAAATATCTGCAATATTTATGCATTTGATCCCTATCCCCCATCAATTATTCTTTGTGGAAACAAACTTTGGAGCTGGTATGAAGATAAAAAACATTAAAATGATCCCACTTGTCTATATTCCAGATGTGCTTGCTCTGTTTTTAAATATATATATATATATATATATATAATACATATATAATATACGTTAGCACACCACAACAGCAGCCACTGTGCAGATATTTTTTCATAAAATACAAAAAGATATTTTTCTAAACAAGAGTGACAGAGTTCATGAGTTCAACAAATATCTTTAGTCAACCCAACAACAGAGTTGCATCTTCAGCTTCCTACAGCAGTAGCCAAAATGCATCTTCAACTTTCTACAATCATTCCCAAATACATAAATAAAGAAATGCAACTTCAACTTCCTATAATGACTCCCAAATACATAAACAAAATTGAGTGAAGGGTATTGATGCAAACAAACCTCCAAATTTTCCTGCACCAATCAAGAAATCAGAGTCAAGTTAAAAACGAAAACATTAGTCTCAACAACAAGAAGCGTGATTATACAGGCAAGTACATTGTGACACAAGTATTCTGTCCCTCACCTAGCATAGAGAAGAATATCATAAAACCAGCAGAGATTTGGATATCACAAGCCCATTTTCTTCTCCAGAAATTGTCCAGTAAACATAGATTAATTAGAGTGAAGCTTTGATCCTCGTATATGTTTTTTAACCTCACCTTTCAAGATCTCTAGGGAGTAAACCCCAAATACATGATCCCCATTCACCAGAATCACGTATTATGTAATTCAGGAACTTCTAACATGGAAACGAACCTAGAAAGTCTAAGTCAACAACTCATTCCAAGCTCACTTTTTAACTACTACGCTGCACCCCAAAAGGTTAGAAGAAGAGATACTGGAAATAAATAGCATCAAGACAGAACTCGGGAGTGGCAGAACTAATGCAGCTGAGAAAGTAGATTAATTTTTTACTAGGAATTTTTGTAAACTTCTTTTTAAAGAAGCATTGAAGATTGGGACAAGCACAAGGAAGATATTACAATTAGCCCATTATTTTACCTTAAAAAAAGGGACATCAAGCCACTGTATCCCAAAATGCTCTGAAATATTGAACCAACGATTATTGCCCCTTGCAGTTCCCTCATCATGTGCCTGAATTTCTGCAATACACAGCATCCATGTTTCGATAACATTTTTCCAAAACTTTTTGAAAATGTTTTTCAACTTCAAACCAAACAAGTTTCAATCTCAAAAAAAAAAAAAAAAATACTATTTTAAGTTTTCATCTAAGTAGTTGCCTAGATTTCAGTACAATGACAAGTGGACGGCCAATACACAAGTTCAAGAAACATGATCTGACCATTCTTCTTTGTATAGCCCATTAATGTACAGCCACATTGCATATATATGAATAGCCATATATTACATATTTGGGATGATAAATAATCTCAAAATGTGCAACTGAGAAAGAATTAACTAGAAACGTCAGTTTTCAAATACCATATCCAGATAATTCAAATCATTATAAATGTAAAGCCATAGACTACTTGGGCCATGCCTTCTTTAATGGACTAAATGTCCATGATTTTCTACTTTTGGTTGTAAACCCTAGTTAGGTACTTCTCATCTATACATCTGTGTAATTGGGCTATGCCTTCTTTTATTATGAATAAAAATTCTTGATTACCTTTCAAAAAAAGAAGTCTACTGATATAAACATCCGCGATTGTATGTTTAAGTGTATATTAATGTCAATGGGGAAAAAAATGTAGATCTTACAAATCTTTCCCTTATCTTGCACCAGACTAATGACCAGAGTTTTTGAATTGTTTGATAAATATAACTGAATTCAAAATTTGATGTCTACAACACATTCTTGGATCAGTGTTGGTTCAAACTGTTATGTGAGCCCCATTCACATTAAGGTATGATGGACAAGGCTGTGAAGAGCGCTACAATAACATTAATCCCCAACTTAGATAGAGTATCACAATCAATTGATTACATACCTCGTCCTTTTCAACCAAAATAGTCTGCACTTTTTTGGAAATTAGTTCTTGTGTTTTCTCATACGGCAAGTTTATATGGTAATTGAGATCACCCTACCAAATATTCTTCTGCAGAAGAAAGTAAAATGATGTTACTAAACCAACTCCTTTTGTTCGATAATATCTGAAACCTATAAAAAAAATATCTGAACCTAAGACGTACCATATCCCCACCTTCCACACCTATCTTCTTTTTCACTTCAACACCCAAAGGCTTATAAGTAGAGGTGTAAATTTAAACTGAAAAATCGGATCGGTTGAAAAAAATATATATATAAAAATTAATTTTATATATTATATAAAATATATATATATATAAGTTTTATATATAATATATAATAATATATTAAATTTTTATATATAATATATAATTATATATCATATATAAAATAATTTCATATTATAATTTATAAATTATAACATAAAATATTAATCTTAAATATGAACATTTGTAATTTATTTGATCATATGTTATTAATATAATTATATATAAGATAATGTTATTATAATTTATAAAATAAAAGTTTAACCTTAAAAATGAAAATTTAATTGATCATATGCTTTAAACATAATATATATATTAAATTATTAATAATATTTTATCATAAGAAGTAATATTTTATTATATATTTTTTATATTTAAAAAAAACCAGAAAATCGGACCGGACCGGAAACAGGTAAAACCGGATGACCAGTTTAGGAGGGTAACCGGAGCGTAATCGGTTTTGAAAAATGAAAAACTGCTATATACCGGTTCGGTCCTAGATTTTGTCCAAAACAGGACCGATTACACCCCTTCTCATAAGTAAAGCATGTTTTGCAGTGTTTCTGGAGTAAGTTTCTTCATTAAAATAAAAAATCTCAAGATAACTACACCTTACTGTTAAGATCTCCACCTCATTCTCTTTACATGGCCCGGTAATCTAATCACATGTGGGACTCACCTAAGATATGATGAGTTTAGCAGTCAAGATACTTCGATGAATTTCTAACACCTGACATCGCGGTATAACTTGGGTTTTAAAACAAGAAAAATAAAAAAAAAATCCCTAGAGATCAACCCTGCATTGTCCTGAGCAGAGAATGTTTTACAAAAACAATCACTAGTTTGATTGGTAAAGAATAAATACAAGAATTCTTAAACCAAAATTGTATACCTTTACTACTACATAGGCCTATTTGAGTAGCCTTCCAGCTATTAGAATGTGCAGAATCTTCTCATGAAGGGCCTTGCACATCGTTCTCTTACTATATCTCAACATATTGTACACAGAAAAAGCTTCTGAATGTGCTTTTTTCTTTCCAAGATGAAACGTTAAAGTGGAACAAAGTTCCTACAAAATAAAAAAATGGAAATGAACTTTTGTAGTTACAAATAACTGCAGTTAATTGAACCATGTGTTACCTGGACTAGGATAATTTACAAAGGCAGGGAAAAACAATCTGCGGGGTTGTATAATTATTTTAACATAACTGAGGGAGAGAGAGAGAGAGAGAGAGAGAGAGAGGGAGGCAACAAAGTAAAACAGTTTTGCTCTAGAATTCTTATGTAGAAGTTACAAATTCAATAAGGTCGTACCTCCTCTGGTTGGTAACCTCTATTGTGCATGTCCTCCATTGTCCTGTAAGCAAGCAGATACAGCTTCTCCTTACAGAAATATTTGATAAGGATATGAAAAGTTTTATAATCTGGACTGATTTCTAATCCATCCATTTTCCTTAGCATTTGCATTACGCTTTCCATTTCACCTGCTCTACAGTAAGCACAGAGCATTGTATTCAACATAAGCAAGTCATATCTGTCATAGGTGGCTTCAAAATCCCTAGCTATTTTTGTTCACTAAGAAAATACCAGTGCATAATACAATGATTGAGTAAAAACAGTAATGTTAGTGTACCCTTCTAGCATTGTGAAATGATGCTTCTATACTCTAAAGATGGTTAAATATGAAACAATTATGGTTAGGAACACCATGGGATTTCCTGGATGTGCTAGTTGCAAGTTGAATTAACCTACATCTAATTTTCTATATACGCATAGGAAAAAGAGCATAACTCAAATGCGCCACATCTAATTTTCTTACCCACCCAGTATGTGTTATAGCATCAGTAGGAAGTTTGCATTAGTTAAAACTCATACAGGTATTATGTTAGTTTCTCACGCTTACCAACAACATTAATACATAGCTTTTGTAAACTGGTACCCTACAATGTAGCTGGAAATAGTAAACAAAAAGCATCAGAGTGCTTCTACCATATTTGCTTTCAGACAAAATGCCCAAACTCTATCTTCCTTCCACCATAGTTCACAAAAGACTGAGATCTCCAAAATACAAATACACAACTAGCAAGCCCATGCTCAACTCAAACTCAGGGACAGTATGTATGCTAACTTCCATGGGACAAGCTTGGCATAGCCTGAATATATTCAAAATGTCAAAATTATTATTAAGATTACATTAAAAATAGAAAAATATATATGCCAAAAGGTGGGAATAACCTCACACCTCATCATTGGCCAGAGGCCTTACTTGTGTTATAGTACTACACAGGGTTGGGATAACAACCTCGTCAACAGTAGCAACAACTTCTGACACCGGGAGGTCAACATTATGTGATTCATCGTCAAATAGATTCCTATAAGTCTAAATTGGAAAATAAAAATTAACATCTATTAGGAACAATATATGTATGCAGTCCAATATCTACACAACTAACGATGAAAAATGTAATACCTATTTCTTCTTTCTCTTCCTTGTAGCCTTCTCGACCATCGGGACATTTCTTCCCGTTGGCAGCTCCCTTTCCCCCGCACAATGTGCTGGCTTAATATTTTCTTATCCTTATCACTGACCATGTTCTCTTTTAACTTTGTTGAACCAGACTAAGTCTCTAATCCTACATACTTCTGCTCAAACTCATCCAACATATGAAAGAAAGCATTCACATGCTCATCATTTCGAGATACACGCATCACAAATCTTATACATCTTTTAAAAACGAGGTCATACCGTCGAGCATCCGCATTGACCCGTAAATCATCATAGCTACTCTTAACCAGTGTGTATCTTCTCTTTAAGTCTTTCCTCCATCGACCCAACACATATTTCTCTGGCAGCACATGAATGTACTTCATCTGACAAACTTTAAATGCATGCCTACAAAGAATCCCTATTATCTCAAACAGGATACACGTGCATTTAACTTCGCATTTGTCTTCATTAAAGTAAACTATGTACTTCTCAATTTTGGTATGTCCATCAGGTGTAAAAATTTCTTTGAAAACATCGAAGGTGGAAATGCTACCTTCTGTGCTGACAAGTGTAGGATTACATAAAAGCATCCCCCAAACCTCTGCTTGGACCTCTTTAAATTTTGCATTCATGTACAATGATTGAAATTGCCTCTCAATTTTGAATAGGGATACACATGGGATCGTTTGGTTACACGACTGGAAATTAGTTGTCGTCTCCATCTCCACCTTCTTCCTCAGAGCATTGCCAAATTGATCGACAAATTCTTTCAATGTCGTACCGGAATACACATATCCATCGAAGAAGGCGTTCATGCTTTCAGACCGTTAGGTAGTACTCATACCAGCCCAGAATACACCTTTCAAGTAAATTGGTACCCAAAATAACCTCTCAGTGTACAACCCCTGCAACCATGCATTATCAATAAGGTCATACTTATGAATTAACTACCCCCACTTCTCCTCAAATTGTTCGCAACTCTGTGTATCTAGACTGCACTCAGAATGGCAGTCTTCAACCCTGCGTTGTATGCCGAGTGGGATCCTAATTTCTCGAGCAGTTTCCGCATTATATGCCAGAGACAATATCTATGTCTTGTATTCGGGAATACAATTTGAATCGCATTTTTCATTGCCCGGTCTTGGTCTGTTATGATGGCTTCGGGTGCCTGTCCATTCATGCATTCTAACCATGCTTCAAACAACCACACAAAAGTACTTGTGTCCTCACTTGAAATCAAGTCTACCCCTAATAGTATGGACTGTTGATGATGGTTGACACCAACAAAGGGAGCAAAAGGCATCCCGTACCTATTTGTTAGGTATGTTGTATCGAATGTAATAACATCTCCAAAATACTCATATCCCGCCTGACTTCGTGCTTCAGTCCAAAACACATTCCTAACTCTAAACTCATCATCCACATCCATGACGGAAACAAAACCATCATTCATTTTCCTCATTCTCTTAAAGTAGTCATTTAGTGCTTCACCACCTCCTTTACCCATTCTTAAATATCTAGCTTTGTCAATAAAATCCCTACAATCTTTCTCTTGGAAAGTGAAATTCCCAAACCCCCTACATCAGTCACAAGTGCTTGGAAATTTTTATTCATCCGAATACCCACTCTATCATTCAAATCGAGCATCATCTGACTATATTCATCTAAACATTTGTGAGATCTAAAAAATCTTGATTTTTGTGGGCTAACCGTACAATGATTGTGAACAAGATCAACACTGGTCAACACCCATAACCCATTCACAAAGCGAGCATTTACCTTTGCCTTACGATCAATTTTTTTCGTTGGTCGTGGCTTTGATAAATTACTGTGGCTAGGATAGTACATGCCACCACGTGCACAGCCAATGGTCACATACTTCGCACCCCCATCCAAATCTCTCTTCGTCCTTTTTATGATAACACCAAAACCCTCTTGTTTGGTGTATCGTTTGTAATAGTCTAAAACCTCTTGATCAGTAGAAAATTGCATACCAGATTTTGGAGGCTCAACTCCATTATCATCATATGATACTTCATTCATCCCCTCCGCATCTGGATCTATCTTTATGTCGGATGGAGTTTCTGACAAGGAAGATTGCATGGTTAGGATCATTGCATTTTGATTATTTATACAGTGGATGCTAACTCATATGGTTAAAAGTGTATTGTGCCTCCTAAATTCTTTTCACCTATAGCATTGAATGGCATAGTTGATGACTCACTTGCGCAATGTGGGTAGGGCATAGTTGGCACATATGGTGGTATCGCCGAATGCTGCATTTTTTCGGAATGCAAACTAATTTAGTAAGGAAAATACGGAAGTAGAAGAAAAAATCATAAAAAGAGACTCAAATGAACTACCTGAATTCTATCTTCACCTCGTCTCAACTCATCCGGATTAGTTGATAGAGGGGATGGCATGTTTGGTCCAAAGGGTGGCAGTGGCAGATGCTGCAAAAAATCCACTTTGTTAGAATGACTCAAACCACGCATGGAAAAAAGTCAATGTATTAAATTAACTTTACCTGGTTACTCCTAGCATATGGATATGGATGTGAAGAAGTTTCTAACAAGGAAGATTGCATGGTTAGGAACATTGCATTTTGATTATTTATACAGTGGATGCTAACTCATATGGTTAAAAGTGTACTGTACCTCCTAAATTCTTTTCACCTATAGCATTGGATGGCATAATTGATGACTCACTTACGCAATGTGGGTAGGGCATAGTTGGCACACATGGTGGCATCGCCGAATGCTACATTTTTTCAAAATGCAAACTAATTCAATAAGGAAAATACGGAAGTAGAAGAAAAAATCATAAAAAAAGAGACTAAAATAAATCACCTGGGTTGTATCTTCACCTCGTCTCAACTCCCCCGGATTAGTCGACAGAGGGGATGGCATGTTTGGTCCAAAGGGTGGTAGTGGTAGATGCTGCAAAAAATCCACTTTGTTAGAATGACTCAAACCCACGCATAGAAAAAAATCAATATACTAAATTAACTTTACCTGTTACCCCAAGCATATGGATATGGACGTGGATATATTTCTGACAAGGAAGATTGAATGGTTAGGAACATTGCATTTTGATTATATATACAGTGGATGCTAACTCATATGGTTAAAAGTATATTGTACCTCCTAATTTCTTTTCACCTACAGCATTGGATGGCATGTTGATGACTCACTTGCACAATATGGGTAGGGCATGATTGGCACACATGGTGGCATCGCCAAATGCTGCATTTTTTCGAAATGCAAACTAATTCAGTAAGGAAAATACGGAGGTAGAAGAAAATTCATAAAAAGAGACGAAAATGAACTACCTGGGTTGTATCTTCATCTTGTCTCAACTCCCTCGAATACTAGACAGAGGGGATGGCATGTTTGGTCCAAAGGGTGGCAGTGGATGCTGCAAAAAATCCACTTTGTTAGAATGACTCAAACCCACGTACTAAAAAAATCAATATACTAAAATAACTTTACCTGGCTACCCCAAGCATATGGATATGGATGTGGATATGTATTTTGAGGCATCATATATGGCAGGTTATATGGATTTACAGTTCCATAATATCCCTATAATATACAAATAAATCATGGACTAACTATTCTCCTACAATATCTGAAGCAGCGATATTTTCAAATAACTAATGTGTATCATACTTGGGTGAGTGAAATCGATGTAGAAGGCATGGGTGGCCTTCCATCTTCCTGTTCGCCCATCACACTATTATTCAATAGCTATTGAGTGTAAAAAGTCATTAAAAGTAGTCTCATTCAAGATAAAAGAGGCCACCTATAAATGCGAGCAGCAAGCCAATTATTTTTTCGAATGAAATAGTGATCGAAGACACTATTTTTTCAACGTAGTCCCATTCCAGTTATTATTTTTTTTCATTCAGATGAAAAGTGATCTAAGACAACTATTTTTTCAAAATTTTATAAATTTATTTTAAAATTTTAAATGAAGCTTGTTTTTATAAAATGGAGTTATAAGAATATTATTATTTTATAAACATATCTTCCATTTAAGTAGAGTTATGAAAACAAAATTGTAAGAAGTATGCGACTCTATCGTTACTCTTTTCAAATATATAGAAAGAGAGAAAATGGGTCAACGAACAATCTAAGTTGGGTTTTTTTTTTTTCTTAAATTTCACATTATGACTATCAAATTATCTTATTTTCATTTCATTCGAATATTTAACGGGTGCGATCACATTCAAAAATTATATAAGTTCGGTATCATTTTCATTTTTTTAAGCAACATAATCAAAGAACTCTTTCTAGCTAGCTCCAAAAAATCTAATCTAAACTTTTACAACTCAATTAAAGATGAGTTTCATATAAGAATTACAAATGCATTTCAAGTGATTAGATCAGAATCCTATAATCAGCATGATATTTTCTAGCATTATTTGGTAGCTAGCTAGTGTTACGGAGATATGATTTGGGATATGATTTATTGTACTTTTGGTGATAATTTCCTTTCTAGCTAGATTAGATATTGATGTAAATACTTACCTTGTATAGCATATTGGACGCATAGAATCTGGCAACAATCTTGTCTATTCTCTTCTATATAATGAAAACAAACCCTCGGTAAAGGGCATTCAAACCAATTTGACATGGTACCAGAGCCCCTACTCTGCTATTCATCTCTGTGGTTTTAATCACTCGTGTGTGACAGGAAGAATTTTTTTTTTCTTCTTGATATTGGTGTGTCGGTACTTTCTGTGGTCACCAACTTCGTGGGTTTCTTGTTTTGTGGTTGTCGATGTACTGTTCTGGGTGCAGCATACGCCTCTGAGTTGCGCATCCTTTTCTTTGGGTGTTTTTCTTGTCGTCGCTGGGTAGCAGGGCGTCCATCAGCTTCCTCTATGGCAGTCGACCTTCTCTGTGGAGGCTTTCGGCCTTTTCTGTAGTGGTTGCGTGGTGTTTGACCATCTTTGCGGTGGCCGTTGCTCTATTTCTGGCAGTTATTCTCTCTTTCGGTGCTTACTTTGTGGTGGTTGGGTTGTTGTGGGCACGTCGGCTCTCTCTGTGGCAGACAGGAGGTTCTGTGGTGGTTGCGAGGTGGTCAGCCAGTTATGTTGACGTCGGTGCTTGGTGCACATTCCTCTCCGTGTGAACTCAGCACTTTTGTTTGCCGATCATTTTGAGCTGGGCAGGTATCATTTTTGGGCCCTCTTATTGTGTTACTTGGGCCTCATCATTCTGTCTGTGCGCTTCTATTATTTTGCATCACGTGTTTGGGCCTCTTTTTCACTTGGAGTTGGAACTGATTTGCTTTGGGCTTGCTGTTATTTTTTTTGACTGCTTGGGTTGATTTTGTTTTACATAACTTCCATCATGTCTATTGAGAATACTATTGTGCGTTTCACTGGCAAGAATTTTCCTACGTAGGAATCTCAATTTAAAATGTTTTTGAAAGGGAAAGAATTGTCAAATCATATTGATAGTTCTGCTCGAGTTCCCACTGATGAAAATGAATTTGCTCCATGGGAGGTCAATGATGCTAAGGTAATGTCTTGCCTGTTGGGGACGATGGAGTCTCATCTTGTGACAAATCTTTGATGTTTTACTACGGCTCAGGCTATGTGGGTCTATCTCCATCGTATTTATCACCAAGATCACAACGCTCGGAAATTCCAATTGGAATTGTAAATTAGCAATTACACTCAAGGTAATTTGACCATTGAGGAATTTTATTCTGCTTTTATTAATACTTGGAGCGAGTATTCTGCTATTGTTCATGCTAAAGTTCCCACTGCGGCCCTCGCAGCTCTTCAAGCGATTCATGCTGAGAGTCAACGCAATCAATTTTTGATGAAGTTTCGACCTGAATTTGAGCCTGTTCGAGCTGGTTTATTGAACCGTAATCCAGTTCCTTCCTTAGATATTTGCGTGGGAGAATTATTGCGTGAGGAACAACGATTATCCACTCAGATGGGTATGACTTCTGAGAAAGTCTTTTCTGAGGCTGTGAATGTCGCCTATGCAGCACAAGGGAGAGGGAGGAACAAGTTGCAGTGTTTCAGTTGCAAGGAGTTCGGTCACATTGCTCGCAACTGTCCGAAGAAAGTTTGTAACTACTGCAAGAAAGAGGGACATCTCATCAAAGATTGTCATGTGCGGCCTCAGAATCGCCACTCCCAAGCCTTTCAAGCTGCTGTTCAGTCCTCGTCTACTTCTGCGCCCCCCACTATAAGCTATGATTCATCTGTTCTCACACCTGCCATGGTTCAACAGATGATTGTGTCTACTTTTACAACTTTGGGCCTACAAGGTACAGATCCTACCTCCACTTCTTCTTGGATTGTTGATTCGGGTGCTTCTAATCATATGACTGGAAGTACGACAGGTCTCCATGGTGTTCGTAAGTATGGAAGCACGCAAACTATTCAGATTGCTGATGGCAGTACACTTCCCATTGCTGCCATTGCTACTTTGGGATCTTCATTTTGAAATGTTTTTATCTCTCCTGGTTTATCTACCAATTTAATTTTTGTTGGACAATTGGTGGATAATAATTGTGATGTTCATTTCTCTCGTGGTGGTTGTCTTGTGCAGGATCAGGTGTTGGGACGGTGATCGCGAAGGGGCCTAAAGTGGGACGTCTATTTCCTTTACAGTTTTCTATTCCTAATGTTGTTTCTTTTGCTTGTATGGCTACTGCCAATAATAATGAAGTTTGGCATAAGAAATTAGGTCATCCTAATTCTGTTGTCTTGACTCATCTTTTGAAACATGGTTTTTTGGGCAATAAAGATTCTTATTCTTCTTCTCATGTATCTTTTGATTATGCTACTTGTCATCTTGGTAAAAGGAAAATATTACATTTTCCTGCGCATGGTAGTTGTGCTTCTACTTGCTTTGAGATTGTGCATACTAATGTTTGGGGTGTCAGTCCTATTATTTATCATTATCAGTATCGTTATTTTGTGACGTTTATCAATGATTATAGTCTATTTACTTGGATCTATTTTCTCTGTTCTAAAGCTAACGTGTTCTCTATTTTTCAAAAATTTGTTGCACTTGTATCAAAATCTTACGCTCCGACTTAGGGGGGAATACATGTCTCATTCCTTTCAGGCTTATCTTCAACAAAAAGGGATCATTTCTTAGCGTTCTTGTCCTTATACCCCTCAACAAAATGGAGTTGCTAAGCATAAGAATCGTCATCTCTTAGACGTTGTCCGTACTTTGCTAATTGATTCATCTGTTCCTTCTAAGTTCTGGGTAGAAGTTTTATCTATTGCTGTTTATCTGATCAATCGTTTGCCTACTGCCACCCTAAATTATGATTCTCCCTATTTTCGATTATTTGGCATATCTCCTGAGTATCAATCCTTTCATACTTTTAGGTGTGTTTGTTTTGTTCATCTGCCACTTGTTGATTGTCACAAGCTTGTTGCCAAGTCTGTCACATGTGCTTTTATGGGATATAGTCCTACTCAGAAAGGATTTGTTTGTTATGATGCTCATGCAAACAAATTCCGGATCTCCCGAAATGTGATTTTCTTTGAAAATCAATACTTCTTTCAGTCTCAGGTTATTTCTGATCTTTCTATTACTCTCCTACCCACTTTTGATGATGTGTCTTCTTCTTCTATTGAGCGATTTAAACAGGTGTGGTGTATCATAGACGTCCTCCCTCAACGCCTCTTCAAGACACTGATCTGTCATCTGATTCTATGCTTCATATACCTCGACGCTCCACCAAGGTTACACATCCACCAAATAGGTATGGTTTTTCTCATACCTCGCTTACTGCCACTCTCGACACTATTTATGTTTCTCGCTCTTATACTCAGGCAGCCACCCAAGCATGTTGGCAGCAAGCCATGCAAGAAGAAATCCAAACTCTTCAAGACAATCACACTTGGGATCTTGAGACTTATCCCTCTGGTGTCAAACCTATTGGTTGTAAATGGGTGTACTCAGTCAAGTTTATGTCTGATGGCTCACTAGACCGATATAAGGCTCGTCTCGTAGCCCTTGGGAACCAACAGGAGTATGGTATTGATTATGAAGAGACATTTGCACCTGTTGCCAAAATGACCATTGTACAGACTACTATCTTGGCACTTGCTGGGTCGCAGGGATGGTCTCTCCGGCAGATGGACGTGAAGAATGCATTTCTACATGGGGATTTGAAAGAAGAAATCTATATGTCTCCACCTCCCGGCATGTTTACTACACCTTCCTCAAAGGTTTGTCGGCTACGCCAATCTTTGTATGGATTGAAACAGACTCCGCGTGCATGGTTTGATAAATTTTGCTCTACTTTACTTGCTTTTCGCTTTACTCAAAGTCAGTTTGATTCCTCTCTGTTTCTTCTTAAGACTTCTGTAGAAATTGTACTGCTTCTGGTATATGTTGATGACATTGTGATTACTGGCTCTAATACTGAGTTAATTAAGCAATTACAACAGAATCTCAAGGCCTTTTTTCACATGAAAGATCTTGGTCCCCTGCAGTACTTTCTTGGCCTTGAAGTGCAAATTACTCCGACTGGTACATTGTTACACCAGCATAAATACACACAAGAACTGATTTCATTGGCTAGTCTCCAATCGGGTAACTCTGTTCTTACTCCCTTGGAGGTAAATCTTAAGCTTCGTCAGGAGGAAGGCGAACTTCTCTCAGATCCATCCTTGTATCAACAGCTCGTTGGGAGTTTGAACTACTTGACGATTACTTGTCATGACATTTTTTTTTCTGTGCAGCATGTCAGTCAATTTATGCAGGCCCCCCAACATCTTCACTTAGCCGTTGTCCGCCGCATTATCCGATATCTGAAGGGCACCTCTACACGCGGGTTATTCTTTTCTAAGGAATCTTCCTTACAGTTGGTGGGGTATAGTGATGCTAATTGGGCCAGATGTGCGGATACTCGTCGCTCTGTTACTGGCTGGTGCATGTTTTTAGGCAATGCACTCATTTCTTGGAAGAGTAAGAAGCAAGACAGAGTTTCCAAGTCCTCCACTGAGTCTGAGTATCGTGCTATGTCTTCCGCATGCTCTGAGATCACATGGCTTCGTGGGTTATTGGGTGAACTTGATTTTCCTCAGCTTCAGTCCACTCCTCTTCATGCTGATAATACCAGTGCTATTTCAGATCGCCACTAATCCTATCTTCCATGAGCGTACGAAACATATCGAAGTCGATTGTCATTCCATACGAGAATCCTTTGACAAACATGTGATTACTCTTCCTCACATCAAACTGTCGACATTTTCACTAAAGCTCTTTCTCGGCACTGGCATCAGTTCTTGGTTGACAAATTGATGCTTCTTGATCTACCAGCATCAATTTGAGGGGGGATGTTATGGAGATATGATAACCCTCAGTAAAGGGCATTCAAACCAATTTGACAGCTGGTAACTTGAAATCGCCGCATTTGACTAGTTTTTTTTTCCAGCAATAATTATTTATCGTTGCCATAATGTATTCCCAACGGGGTAATTTTTGCCGGAATAGTGTTTTACGGCGATATGTGATCGCCGCAAATAAGTTTATTGAACAAAAAATATTAAAACATAATACATTAATTACTTGAACTTCCCAACTCACACCCAAAAACGTCATTATGATCAAACAACACATGCAGTACCTCTTCAACGGAGAAAGAATAAAAATCGAATAAAATGTCATAATTTAAGCTCTTATGAGTCTCACAATCAAACAACCCAGGAAACAAAAATTTTAAAAGAAAAAAATAACAGCAGCAAGAAATCCACCAGTGTATCGAAAATTTCACAGCCAAATGAAATGAAGAGGTAGTCGGACATATCAAGTGTATAGAAATCCAACCAGGTCAATGGCTATAGCCATGGACAAATCCCTCAACCTACATTCAGATTTGAAGTACAACACTCAAATTTCAACTAAAACAGCCAACATGGCCACCTGATCTTGAAGGACAGTGTTTCAACCCAAACATCCTACCAATATTGATAGTTATGAATGGAAAAGTTAAAAAGTCCGTCCTAAAAATGATAGTTATTTTTAGCAACGAAAGATAAGGAGTTACGTGAGCAACTACTTATCGATGCATATTTGAACAGAGAACCTAGAAACTTAAGGCCAAAACTACATCGACTGAGAAACTCCCATACACTTTTTTATTAAATAAGAAACCAAGTTGTATATAGTCTAGATAATGGCAATGCAAAAGCTCACTCCCGATATGCAAGATGTCCATCATGTTAGAAAAACATGGGAAGCCATCCTTCACCCCACTCAAATGTATTAGAAACTATTTTCCATGTAGGGGGTCCATGCTATTTCACTGCATAAAGATAAACATATTGAACTAATTGTAAACCATACAACCACATGGCGTATTAAAATTCACCCTTTTACGCAAATCTTCATCTTTTCTTTCTGGACTTTTTTTCCTGGACCTTTGAAGGTGCTAGCTAATAGGAATTTTCCTAATCACTCTTTAAAATTACAGGTTTAAATGTATGACCTAAGATGACATGCTTTTTCAAATGAGAACAATCTGCACAAGTAGCCTAAACACAATTAAATACCCATTAAGTTCGTATCATCAAACCAAAGTGCCACCATAATACAAGTTGACAAACGAAGTTTTTTAAAACAGTTAAAAAAAATCCCTAGTCCAATATTCTAAATTCAGTCAACTATCCACATTTTCTAAGAGTCCTGGTAGGGGAAAAATCAGTAAGGTAATGCATATGAGCTATAATATGCAGTCAGGGCAAATATCATGTTAGTTGAGGATTTAACCCAACTTAAGTAAACATCACATTGAACATCCACAAGATGCAAAGTCTGACTTGCATTCCAAAAAATCTGCAAATGCTTTTATAACGTTATTATCAACTATGACGCTCTCAATCTCTGCTTGGGATGGAACGGAGATTTAGAGTGCAAGGACATGCAACACAAGGGTACATACCTCTGTTCATGACAGTTAATATGCAATGCATCCTAGTATGCAACTAGTAGTGTGCAATAATCGCAGCGGAAATAAAAGATTAAGGTGAAAAATATGCCAGAATAACTTAAACATCCCAACTTCATTAGATAATCATCATGTTCGAAATACTAAAGTAGCATAGACTTATATACAAAGTCATATCATTCTCTTAATGCGATCTATAGCTTAAAGGACTTGGGCTATGAACATCAAAATTAAGTCCAGCTTCCTTTCCAGATCCGATTCCTCCTTAATCATGCGAATTTAGTGCTCCATCAATCTGATCCAAGTCGATTCCTGACACAACTTCTATCATTCTGAGTGGAATGATAGTGGTCTCATAAATAGGTGAGATTTACTCGAAATCTCAGTAAGTTAACCAATAACTGACACAAAGATAAATCAATCATGAAAAATGCTAAATATGTAATGCATGAGATATAGAAAATCAATATGCATGTCTCCCATCCAAATTCCTCAACATCTCTTAAAAATATGGAGACACGAGTTTTTACTCAGTAAATAATTTCGTCATCATTTTTTTAAAAGACATAACTTCTTCATAAAAATTTCATCATAAACTTTCATCATCATAGACTTACATCATTATCTTAATTAATAACATAACGTGTGGTAGTGTCACAGTTTCTCATATGTATTGTGAGTACCTGCCGGCGACCGTAGTATAACTTTCGTTGAAACTACGTTTCTATAAACTCATTCTCAATGCGTTGGTAAATATAACGTAACATCATAAAATTCATATTGTGTACACCCACCAGCGTTAGGTGTCATAACATGTTGACTTCGCTCCGGCATTCTTTAAAATGAATCCATTCAAATCCTGTTGACTGTTCTTTATCAACACAGAGGTTACCACTCCATTATTAAATACTCCAGAGTGGACAGAGGAGTTCCACCAGGATAATGCCCCATCCCAGCCTTTGGGTTCGTGACAAAATGATTTTCATGCTATGTTTTAAAAAAATATTTTTCATGACATATGCATATGTAGTAAATTTCATGCAAAAATGACATTTATAAATGTAATATGCCAAAAATGGTGAAAATGTCATATGTTATGTAAGTATGCACTCAATGTGTCATATAACATGATAATTTATGCTCAAAATGATAATTGAAGAATAAATGAAGCATTTATCAATATTCATAAGAAATTTATCAATGTGTAAGTTAAAGGCCAACTTACAAACTTCTAGAAAAATTCAAAATTAGCGTCGTAGCTGCGTAAATCGTGTGTATACTAAGTTAGGTTAATACTCTTATAAATAGGTTCAAAATCAAAGGCTTCAAAAAAAATTGAATTTACAAAAATACCCCTAGACTTTCAAAAATTGCCATTTAGGCCCTAAATTTTTACTAATTGCAAATGAACTCCAAATTTAACCAAACTTCATGGAGTTCATATTTTTGGCATTCTAAAACTATCAATGCCCTTAAATTTTCAGAATTCATAGTGGAACTTGTCCAATTAGTCCTAACCCGTGGCATGCATCCTAGTTGATTCCTATGTGTATTTCAACTATGGATCCCTATGAATGAATGCATATGAGATTTTCTTTAATCATTAATGATCACTAACATCTTTAGAGACATTATGAAGTCTAACCCTTGAGTAATCAAGTTCATCCCAACACTTAATCAAAGCTAAGAAATCCTTAATCACCAATATGCTTAAAACAGATTCATGTTTGATGATCAAAACAAGATAGATTTAAAACCTATCATGATATGCTTCTAATCACAAATTTAACCTTCCATAATCATACTAGGATAATGATAGATCATATCAAATTATGCTTAGCACATGCCATAACTAAACTTCCTATTAAAAATATTCAATCATTCAAACCTTCCTTTAATTGACCCGATTTTGCATTAAGCATCATAACCTTCTCAAAACTCAACCAATTTTTGTACCAACACTTGGAAACAAAGTTTGAAATGTTAGCTAAGATCAAGAGGAAGAAAAATTACAAATTTCGTGACCTTCCAAGCTCTCTAGACTGTCTTACACAAGAACACTCAAGAACTCACCAAAACTCATTCAGTTTGCACTCTTTTGATCTCTAAGAGGGGTGAGGGGCGTTGGCTTGGGGGCTTGGTGATTGGGTGAAGTGGGAGGTGCTCAAATCTGAAAAAAATTTCATATTTGCTTGCATGAGCTTAAGTTACTTGTGTAAAATGAAATAGTGTCCTAAACCACCATCATTGCCTCTCCATAGTAGCTGCAACGGTCCTGTAGATGACTCCAGGTCGTGGGGTATCATTTGGATGGCAGAGAATCCCTCAAACCACCCTTGAAAACAGGGTGGATGAAGGTGGTTTTGTGGTGGCAAAAAATCAATTCGATTTTAGATCTTTTGGGGCAACAAAAATGAGTCAAAATCCTTCATGATGGTCATGGGACTTCTTGTTGATTGGGTGGTGAAGGAGGTGGCATGGGGTGGTTGTGCAAACCATGGGAGGAGGTTGGTTCAAATTCAATCCAAATGGTTCCTACACAAACTAGACCAAGGTGTACCCGGTTTGGTTCTTTGAGTTGGTTGATGTAACCAATTTCGTCTAAGGCTCAAACTGAGTTTTGGAGAGTTTCATAAGGTGTTTAAGGACCATATTACCCTTGAGGATAAATCACAAAAATGTTGGGCCCAAGGACAAAACAGTCCAAGCATTACAAAAGGCAATGTACAAAAGCGATTGAAGCATGGTTTGGGCTTGTTATGTCATTTTTTCTTAGTAACATGTGGAATGGTTTAGATAGGATATTAACATGGTCTAATTCAAAAAAATTTGAATTAAAATGTTTAACAAAAGATTATGCATGATTAAGCTTCAAAGCATGGCTTAAAGTGCACTAACTTCAAGTATGATGGTTAATGGTTTTAACCAATTTTTAAAACTTAATTGGGTACTTTGAGTGTGATTTGGGCTTAAGAAAATCAATGGTATGGTGTATTGGGCCTTTGGTCTTTGAATGTTAAAATGAGATCAAACATGGCTTTGGGCCACATGAGCTTGAAAAGGGCCAAGGGTCCAATCTACACCAAAAGCCTTATGCCTTCCTATATTTGAGCCAAGGCTAGTTATGATTTTCTAAGGGCTTGGTTTAAGGTTTTCTTGGGCTAGGCCCATGAATGTACTTGGGTCCTAAAAAGCCTCACCAAAATTACTAATAGGCTTGCCCCTCTAATCCTTAGCTCATTAACACTAAGTACCAATATTAATGCTAATCTCACTATCAACCTTAATAAAATTGATTAACCCATAATTAAAAGTCTAATCTAGAGTACTTAAAGATTAATCAATAGTTAATTAAGTGCGGTGTTACGTCAACTGAACTCTCTAAACCATTTGGTAGCAGACCCATAGTTTAACAATGACACCCAGATAAAGCAACTATTAGTGAGAACCTTGAAAAAAAAATATTTCAAGAATACATTTTAAGCCTCTATTTGATGGCTTATACTGTTAAGTAGCTTCCCGTTTGGGCTTCCAAGCATTCATTTTCACCCACTTCCAAGATTAGAACAAACCTTAAAAGCAAGAACATCAACAACCAAAAAATCTCGCTCATTTCAGATATTATCAACAACCAAAAAATTAGTGGCATACACATACAACATTAACAACCAAAAAACCCCACAAAACACAGATCAAACAAACATCAAATCGCAAATCCATAAACGCATAAACACACAAAATGAGTAATACTAGAAATGGAGAGATGAAACGAAAAGAGAAAAATAAAATCCATTTTCTTTAATTTCTTACCCTTGTAAGACGTACAGTGGCACTCGACAGCTACAATACAATATCAACAGAGGACTGAAGTCGTGCAGAAGTGGTGAAGTTGGAGAAGCCGTACGAAAATGGTGAACCCAGAGGAGAAGATTTCTTACACGGTGTCGAAGTAATGCAGTCACAAAGTTCCGGAGTAATGTAACCACACGGGGTGGGGAGAGGGTGAGGCCGGCGAAAGGACACGAGCTGGATGGGGGAGTGGAGGGGGACGAATTTCTGAAGAAGACGTGAAGTAGAACACGCGGGAGTGGGGGGCCGAGGGGGAATTGAAACCAAAACCCAAGTTTTGTTTGAAAAAAAAAAAAAAGCCACGTCGGCTAGAGTGCAGAGGTTGCATGAACAGTGGAGGTTGAGTAGTAGAACTCTTTTGCCTCAAACAATCAGATGCCTTTTGTTGTTTTTCTTTTAATAACTTATCCAGGTGGCAGACACATGGCATGGCTGCGTTCAGTAGGCAAAACCAGCGGTATGAGTTAGGCGGCCAACTATCAAGACTCAAATATAAAATCAGTGGAGCATAGAAATTGGATCAAGCCCAAAAACAAGTTAATAAAATGCCAGTCCGACCAAGTGAACTGGTCCAACTCCAAATTGGGCTCTGACTCTGTTTTACGCCTCTAGCAGTTCCGATTAGAGTCCGAATCAAATCCCAATCAAAGTCAGCATCGGAGCTCAAACTGACCTCCGACCGAAGTCAAAGTCTGAAGTAGAAGTTGACCAATCCGACTCCGTTGAAATTGAAGTCGAAGTCCTGACCCATGTGTTAGTAAAAGTTTTAAGAGGGTTGAATAGAATTTATTAAACTTATAATTTAAAATAACCGTAATAATCCTTTTATTTTCTTTTTTACAATTTTGCACATATATCAAAAACTTTGATAATTTGATATCAAAACGATACCATATATCCAATGAAAACAAAAAAAATTACTAATTATTTATTCAAATTTGTAGGTAAATTACTAATTATAAAAAACAAAAATAAAACTTATTTTTGTACTAATTTATATGGAAAAATTCTACATCAATGTGTTTAGTATGTTTATAAATAAACTTATACCAATTAGATGACAATTACGAACTTAAAATCTTGTGCATGATTGTTTTGTTCTTAGACGAATACTTGAAGGAGATTGAAAGTTCCCTTGCAATCGTAGTCCCTGGATCCTTGCTGCCAAGAGACAAAGCAGACTGATGTTCTGGTTCTGTCAGAACATTCCAGGTATATATTTGAAGGAATGTCATGCTACAATGTTCGGTAATTATAAAACCTCAAGTCTATTAACAGAAGAGAAAGAAACACTGAAATCTACTCAATACAGAATCATTGCAAGAATGGTAATGATTGTAGATAATAACGAGTGCTTTAACCACAGCTTTTCCATATATCTGCATGGAATATTCAGTACACGCTATAATAACAGTAAGGCAAAGGACACTAACTTTCACTTCACTTGCCTTCCCCCAACAATGACTTTGCCTCAATAACAGACGCCCGGACACTTTGCAGCTCTTCTTTCATCTTTTCCGACAAGCAGCATGAATTACACCAAGGGCCTTCCAATAATTGGGTAATCTCCTCAGTGGCAGTAGACCTGGCTGTTCCTAATTCTTCTATCCTTCTCAACTCCGTCTGTATTTCTTCCTCAATAATTCTCGTCTCAGACTCCTTCAAATCTGCTTCAAACACATGCTGCTGGTATTCAAGAATCATCTTTTCAATCTCAGTCTTCCCATTCTCTCTAATCTCCAACAGTGTTGCCTTCTCTTGTATTACACCCTGAAGTGCAAGCTCCTTCTCTTCCACAGAAAGTAAAAGTTTCTCCATCTCCGCTTGAGCTGCTTGCATCTCAGAATCTAACTTTTCATGCTTTGATTTCAAATCATCAGATTCCCTTCTCATGTCCCCAAGTTTTTCCAGAGATAGCTTCATCTCAGTTTGCAACTTGGTTTTCTCTTCCTCTGACTTGAGCAATTCAGTAGCTTTGCCACCCAAATGCCATAACTTCTGCGAGGGATCTATTTTCTCAATATTTTCTGTGGCAAACAAAACCTTTTCATTCTCTTGTTTCCTGTTTTCTTCTTCCAATTTTGTTTTCAAGCATGCAAGGTTGTTCCTTAATTCAAATTCGGTCTGTTTAATCTTCCTATGTGCCTTCTCAATTTCATCCTTCTGGGTCTGAAGACAGGCCAATTCATCTTTCTTTCGGTCCAAGTAAGATGTCAAAGCAGTTACTCTTGATCTTGCCCGGGCTTCTCGTTGTTCAAAATATACTAGAGATGAAGAGAAGCTTGCGAGAGAGTATTTGAGAGCGGATAACTTCTTGTCAGTACGAGCCCTTCTTTCTTTCATTTCTGCGGTAGTGAGTTTAAGTGATTCATGTCGTTGCCTCTTATCCTCAAGTCCATCTTTCATTTCTTCAACTTTTCTTGAGAGCTTCTCAACCTCACTAATTTGTTTCTCAAGTGAGCCAAGCATAGTAATACTCTTAGCAGAATCTAATAGTTGTTCATCTGCCCTCGCCAGCTTCATTCTGACCAAATTCAGATCTGAGAGCTTTGCCGAACTAAGATTTGATGGGTCTGTTTCCATATATGAAAGGTTCCCAACATTAGTCGGATTTGCAGAATCTGCATGACAATCTAGAGGATGTAGGTCAGACATGACAGTGTCTTCATCAGAAATTTTGACTTCACTAGATATAATAGATTCAACTAACTCTGTGCTTTCCTCCACTGACGTGTTTTCTCTAACAACGCAAGGAGGCCCATCTGACAGACAAGAAGAATCAGTTTGATTTTCTATCATTATTTGGGAATTCCCAAAACCTTGGCTGGACCCAACTTGCAGATCTAATTCTGCAAAATCACTTTCTGCCCGAAGGACTTCCACGCCTCCAGATATATTAGGTTTCTCAAATGCATGACTTCTATCCTGCAGGCTCGAGTCTGGGAGAGCAGTCTCCACAATTAAATCTCTAACCTCCAAAGACATAGGAGGTTCACCTGACTCAATATGATCCACACCATCAACTTCTACAAGCTTTTCTGGGCAATCAAATTCTAATTTGTTTTCAGCTCTTCTCTGTTCACAAGAAAGCATTCTTTTGAATTCATCCCTCTCTTGCATGGCTTTTTCGTACAAACCCAATAATTTTTCATTCTCTTCATTAATTTCTATAAGCTGATGCTCTAGGTTCTCAACCACTTCTTTCATCCCCGTCTCTTTTTCTTTTACAAGTTCAGTGAAACTGTCACTATTGTGAACTTCAATTTCACCTTCAGCCCTCTCAGCTTTGTATGTACTTTTATAGTTACTTTCAGCAGCAGCCCTTTCATACAATTCAATGAGTTTGTTGTTATCCTCAATCAAGACCTTGAGCTTCATCCGCAGTTCATCATTCTCTTTAGATAACATAATTGCTGTCTCATGAGCTTCAGCTTCTCTTTGACTTGCAGCAGCAATGGCATCAACCATTGTTTTCAGCTCCATTTGGTCATTCAAATTAATAATGGGAGCATTAGTTGATAGAGAAGGAAGCTCAACTTGCAGTGTTCCTTCGTTTGTGGCCCTGGAAGTTCTCTCTTCCTCAAGTTTTACTTCCAAATCATTGACATGCCTGAAAAATTTGAAAATTAATACTATTCACGATCGAATTGACATGCATTATTTCATTCTTAGTGACAGGAAAAAATGCACTACGAAACTATGGAAAAAGACAGATTGCAGAAGCAATCATTGGCCAGAAATTAAAGTAGGTCAAGGTATAACATAGCAATTGGTTTACTACCTATTAAAACATCAAATTAAAATTAATACTGCAATATGCCCATCACACCATTACCTTTCCATTTTTACTTTCTCTTCAATGCAAAATTCAAGTTCCTTGTGGAGTGTGTCCATTTCTGCTTGATTATGAATAGCCTGTGATAGATGAAATTTAATGTATTCAACGAGATAAGAACCATTTCTATCAAATAAGACAAATTCGAAACCAAAAGAAAGAAAATTGTCAAACAACGAAGAACATGTTCTACCTGCATGCGGAGGAATTCATTCTCCTCGCTAATTGAAGACCTCCTGGCTGATCCTCCCTCCTGTATTGAAAGATGTAAAAAGCATTGTATAAATGTTTACAAATGCAAATATTTTTTTATGCAAGCATGGGAGAGTTCAACCATAATGTAAAGAAGCTGAATCCATTACCAAAGCTAAGAAAATACTTGTGACAATTTACCAATATGGAATATACCTATGTTTTCAACCTAAAAGATTTCACATATGCTAAAATCATTGCCGTTTATGACAGTGACAAACTGGTCTGGTCTTCATCAATGGTAGTAATGATTTGCCAATTTGTGATTGATGACAGGCTGGCAAGTAAATGGACTTTTGTCTTTTTTTTTTTTTAGGTAAGGATTTGAGCTTTCGTTTGATATTTAGAAAAGATATTCTCCTACCAAGGTTACTGGAATAGTGTGTTAAATTTCCATAATTTGTGGACAAATAATTCAGGATGAACTTCACATGACAAACTATTTGTGGTAAGAAGTCTTGTCCAATGTCATTCTAGCATGATCCTACAGTTTCAAAGAATCGTTTTCACTCAATGACTATGAGGACAGTTAACACTAGTGCGGAATGCCCTACCACATGGACAAGGAAGAGGCATGAAACTGGTATAGACCCTGATAGCTTCCCAAAATCAAGAATAAAGCGATCAACAGCAACTGTTGCATATTTATTCACATGGAAAAGAAGACATCTTTTTGTAAGGCTTAAGTTCTTTCATCTTTCTCATTCAAGTGTTCTACTTAAGTTATGACTACTGTTCACATTCATATCGATGCAATACTTCCTAGTTCACGAAAGTCTTACAAAAGTAACTATTTTAGGACGTCTGTGCAAAGGATTAAATTATACAGATTTGAGTAAACAGAAACAGAGCAGCTCCCACTCTTCATCAGTATTTCAAAAGTAAAGTCAGGAGAGATTAGCTACTGGACACATTGAGAAAGAATAAGATGAAACTCGATCTCACCTGAATGGAAATCAGTAGATTACCATCACCCTGAACTTCTTCCATCACCACATCTGAAACTTCTTTCTACAGCATCAAGATTTTCAGATATTTCAGTTAAAATGAAAACTTGCAGGAATAAGATTACCATAAGATTTCGAGACAATGGATGGAAATAACCTGAACAATTATGGGGTCTGACTCATGCATAAGTTTCCAATCCAGTGCTTCCAGCAACTGCAAATTTACGCACAAGACATGCATTTAATTCCAGAAAACATTGCTGTGAACTTTGAAATGAGTCGAGCAATTTTTTACCTTGTTTTGTAACACCAGAATCTGTTCATTCATCATATCCCGTTCACCTTCCTCATAAAATGACTTTAACCTGTAGGTTAAAAGGATGAATAAGTAACAGAGGTATAAAGCCTTGGAATTTTAAATTAATTTTCGATAAAAAGGCCACTAAGAAACCATAACATGAAGAAAAAACCAAATATATAATAAATTCCAAAATTCGTTGAAGTAAATGAGGCAAACACCTAATTGTTGATCCTAAAACCTGTAATGTTTCTTCAAACAGAACTAAGAAGCATCTGTTTTCTACAACAGGATCATGCATAACTTTTATAATGTTAGCCATTAATGTTGTCATTCTTATTCGTTACAATTTTATCATGAAAACATGTTAAGTTAATTTTCTGCTTGCACCAATGGACGAAAAAACAACAAAGAAAAAATAAAATTTTGGGTGAAACAGTAAGATTCAAACAGCATAATATGACATACCTTCTAATTTCTTCTTTTAGCCGGAGATTTTCCATGGCGAATCTGGTCACTTCTTGGTTTCGATCAACCTGGGCACGAAGGATTTCAATTTCCTTCAAGTGTTCCTCCTTTTCTTTCAGTAAGTGTGTCTCAGCTTTGATCTTCCCAGAGGCAACCGCTTCTAGCCGCTTTATTGCAGCTTCTCGAAAACCTAGCCTCATTTTCAGGCCCTGTATCTCATCCTCTCTTTGTTTGGCCTATATCAATCCAAAACAGGATGGTTTAATTTCAAGAATAGTTTGAATTCACATCATAACTTAAGGAATCCAATTATATACAAATGCTCAATACATCACGCAGAAGTAACAGCACTTATTGAATGCCATGACCACTGAATTCAATCCAAGGGTCTAACATTCAGCAAAATGTCTAATACCAATGCTGAAGCCATTTCTAGCTGACTTTATTATTACCTACTTAATTAACCTACAACATTATTTTAAGAGTCTTGCTACACACACATGGCATGCACGGAATGTATATGGAAGAAGGCAAAATAGTTTTTTTTTTGCCTTGGTCCTTGTGCATCCGTCCATGTTGTCTGTCTACAGCATTTCTCTTATGTTAAATGTTTCCGGAGGTTAGCAGATATACCAGCTGCACAGCTGCCTGATTTTCAGCAGTCAGAGCCCGTAATGCAATGTCTTTATCCTTCTCCCTCCTGAAAGCCCCAACAAGGGCAACTTCATAATCTTTTTTCTGAGAAAACAATATAACTACTTAGTAATCAACAGTTATAAACCGTAGGATTTCTCAAGCTTAAGAAAGAATAGCGCATACTCGAGACATCCTTTTGCTAGAGGCAAGCGGACTAGAAGATCCATATAATCCTTCCCACTTAAAGGATCCTGGAGATCCAGGAAAGCTTTCTGCAAATGTATCATTATCCTGTTTTTCTGATCCACTTACTAACCCTCGAAGGCGAGATACTTCTTTCTGAAAATGCACAAATCATACAAATAAGAATGATTACTGATCAGTGATCACCAGAAGTCTATAAGTTACAGACCTAGTTGGGCACTCTATTAACAGTCAACAAAAGAACGTAGTTTTGATGACGCAACTGACCAATTCACTGGCCGGAAACAATACAGAATAATATGGTCATCTATTACTGTTATAAATGGTGAAGAGCACGTTTTATCATTTGTTCTAAACATGCAAGTGATTACAAAAAGAGCCAGTATTATGAAGGTACCGACTACCCTGTTTGTTAAGTCTCTACTGGGTCATACAACTGGTTTCCACCTTCATCAGAGGAGAAGGTACGAATTTGTAGGTAGTGGGAGGGCTACCCCACTAACAGCTGATTGTGGCTTATACTGACCCAAAAACAATCAATTAATTTTCCGAAAAGAAAAGTCCAGAAAGGAATTGCTATGGAAGTAGAGTAGATAAACTGGGATAGCAGGGTTAAGGAGTTCAACATCCCAACCTTGAACTAAAACAATTATGTCGAAAATAAAACCAGCCACCACCCCCGAATGAAAAAAAAAAACAAAGAAAAAGAAAAGGAAACCAGATAACACCAAGCCAAAAATTTTCCTCAAAATTACACTCTTTGCATGGTGTGTGATAAAAATTATAATTTCAATACAAGGCGCAGTGACCAGTTTAGTTCACAGACTTAAAAGGAGAGACCTCTAGGCAAAAATATCAGCACAAGTGACGGATGTAGCAAAAACCTATCAGAAGTTTAGCGCCAGAAATCAAATGGACCCAAAAATTTGCAATTTATTTACCTTGAGTTGTTGAATTTGCATCCTCATGGCAATAACATCTCCAGATGCATCCTCATTCACCATTGCCTGAAGATATATAACTGAATGCTTTCAGTATGCAAATAAAACATGAGACCCGGAAGTATGTCTTATTAAAATTACATAAGATCCATCGTAATTGTGGTTTCAAATGAATGAGTCAATTTAACTTTTTTTCATCTTATAGACAACCAGAGTAGAAAAATAGAAATAGATACAAGTCGCTTTATCACATACATTGTTCTTAATAAATTTAGCACGTTGTGCAAACTTCAGGGTGCTCAGTGTCTCCAAGGAACAGCTGTAGAGGACCCAAAACAAAGTCAACTGAATAATTAAAGGTTATTGAAATATAGAGAACAAGAAATTCATGCACTTTGATAGAACAGTGTGTTCATGGAAGACAACAGTCTTTCAAACAATCGGAAACCGCAAATGAAAGAACAAGATTTAACAATAGAAAGAGAACTTTGAACTAGAAAAATGCTAGTAAATCCAAGAGCATAATATACTTTATATAGATGGGAAAGCTAGAAGATAAAAAGGCAGATAATTAAAAAAAAAAAAGGAAAATTTCCAGACCAACTAGAAGGACTGATATTTGCAATGATAGTTGTTTTTGAATTTCCTCCAAGAGAATCCTGAAAAGAGACCAAAAAGTTTATAAGAGAAATTTAAATCATTGCAGCATGTCTTTGATATATACAATGGATACAGACTAAGATATAATTTTTCCATAAAAAGCATATATATGTTTAAGCAAATACTTCATTATAATTTAAAACTAAAATTTCAACCACCTGGACAACAATATTTCTCATATGTGATGAAATTATATTGCAAACTAACTGCAAGTTCCATCCACTAACTCTCTTAACAAGACTGGATCAACTTCAGTAGAAGAAAACATGGAAAAGAAGTGCTTTCACATAAAAATAAGCCTAAATTGCCTGAAAACAACAGAATTTCTAGTATCCATTTCTAGTTCCTAAATGTAGATAGGTGTTCTATTTGTATACCTCCCCAGTATTTGAACTACACCTATTCTCTTCTATCAACAAAATTTTATTTTACCTATAAAATAAATTGCCTGAACACAAGAGCTTACTGTATACTTTCACAATTGGTAGTAGTGACTACAGATATATTTGCAACATTAAGGCCCCATTTGGATAGTGAGTTTCATCTCATCTCATCTCATCTCATCATTTACAACTTCTCCAAATTCCCATACAAAATATAACAAACAATTCAACTTTTTCAAATCTCAAAATAATAATAATATTAAGAAATAATAATCTAACAATATTTTATTCAATTTTCAATTTTCATTTCAACTCATCTCACCTCAACTCACTATCCAAACGGCACCTAAGCCGTTGGCTCTATATTGCTTATGAAACAGCTCTACGAAACTCTCAACTTATTAATCCAAAACATTAGTTTTGCCAACATAAATTAATGCAAAAGAAAATTATCTCGTTCAAAAACCAATATGCTCTCCACTTCAAGCAATTAGTATCAATAATAGTAGCAGAGCATCTTAAATTATCAACTCAAAGGTTTCACCACCTACCTGAAGCAAAAAAGTTAGCTTAGAATCCCGGTAAGGAACATGGAGAGACTTTCCATTGGATAAATTCACTAGGTTCATGATCACAAGTCTGTAGATAATAATACCAACTGTATGAACAAATTGTAATAACTTGCTTCTAAATAAACCCTTGATGAAAAAAAATTTGAACTATAGATGAAAGTGGCAACAACACACCCCAATGTCGAAAGAGATTTATTAATATTAGTAGCTTCCTTGAGACGTTCACCTTCAGCACCAGAACTCTTTTGCCTGTGAGTAAAATACACACAGCAACATGAAGGCATAAGTTAAGATTATTTAGGATAATCGTAGTTACGATCTGAGAAATTGTTCTTTGTATCCGATCACCTTTCAGATCCAGCTAAATCCACAAGATTAAGCTGAGCAAATCGGTGATGAGTTACACCTTGGGATTCCCACTGATAAGAAAAATATTTTATCAAACCAATGTAACATTCGGAAAACAGAGTGAACAATACAATAAACTGGCGAATCAAAATATTCCAAAATTACTCACCTTACTTTCAATGATACAGGTAAATACACTATGAGAACGACTGCTAGCATGATTCATATTAGTAGCAGCTACCTTTCTGTTGGCTGCCCCCTGGAAACATATGAACAACGGGGAGCAATATAAAAGTTGTATGCCAACTAAAAGCAAGAACCTCTATAGATCAGGCTTACAAAAATTTGAAAAAAGTATATATCAAAGAGAAGAATTGTCTTTAAGTCTTCAACTTAGAGTGTACGTAGGACATTTATAATCCTTTTAACTATATAGATAAAGTGAAAATAATATTATTTTTTGCATACAATTTACGTAAAGGATATAATTATTTTAGACTCCAAATATTTAAGAGCGCTATGTTACTATAAATAATTGAATCAGAACAAATAAAAGAACAGGTTGTAAAGGTGTTATTTACCTGAATAAGTAGTTGTATAACATCTCTAGCACTTGTAACTTCTGTTTCCTTCAGGTTCTCTACATACACCCCTTTCTTAATGTCTTCTCTTATCTGTAACATAGGCATAAAAAAATTCAATTTTCTAACATAGTCATATTAACACAAGGAGCAACTCAAAAGGACTTAAAATGCTCTTAATTTCCTTATCAATTCAATAAGAGACATCGAATTATATTTTTAAGTCATCATATATGTAACGAAGGGGACATTCCAGAAATTGAAAGGCAGTTCCATCACTATAGTTTGGGTTTTCTGCGGGCATAACTGGTTGGTAAAAAAATTCAGCAGAGGATTTACCCATACCTGCAAGTTGTTAGATGATGGATCCAAAAGATCAAGAATCTGTTCATTGTATATCTCCAAAAATGAGCATCTACAAGTAAATCTTAACTTCTCATCCCTACGAGCTTCTTTTTCCTGCGTACCAAAATTGGGGCATTAACAATTGCATTTAGTCTTACGCAAAAAAAATACAATGTAACTTATAGAACTAAATCTTAATATCAATGAAGCACCTTAGAAGCAAGAAAGTAACTGAAAAATCAGATTATGGTCAAAGGTTTATCTATCCATGCGCATATCCAAAAGCTCAGGCATATAGAATTAGACAAAAAAAAAGCTCACACATCCATAAATGATTTAGTAGACGACAGATTTCAATATATTGCTTCTCAAGAAAAATAAAAATCATTTCACGGGTAATCCAAACAATGAGGTCAAGCAAAAGGACTCTTGTAATCCCACACAGACACAACATAATTCCTTCCACCTAAAACCTATAATAGGAAGGCACGTACCTTTTGAATTCTGGAGAATAAATGTTCAAAGACTCTAGGTGTCATCCCACTATTGACACTATGCCTTCGTGTGCCTCCCTCAATGTCTCCAAGCATAGTATGAGTCTTTCCACTTCCAGTCTAAAGGTGAAAGAAATTTTAAAAATCACTAATTATTAATAAAAAAAAAAAAGAATGCAAATAAATTGGGAACAGATTATCTGGGACTCATTTCCTAATAATTTAGAAAGTTTTCAACAAATTAACTGTTACAAGGTTCGGGAAAAAAATTATGGAAGATATCTGAACAATCCAACATCTTTCTTAACCTAACCAAACATACTAGAATAACACAAAAAATGAGCTGGTTCGGAACCCACTTGGCCATAAGCAAACATGCAACTGTTGTAGCCTCCCATGCAGTTCTCTACCATCGGTAATCCAGCCACTTTGAATAGTTTCTCCTGTTGTATCACTTAAATGAAGACCATGGCATGGAAAAGATAACTCAGAGCAATAGAAACGATAACAATCTAAAAGTACCTGGCTAACATGCTCATCTGCGACAATGTCAAAGGTGAAGCGTGACTCAGGATGCCCGGTCCAAGTGATAGTCTGACAGCTTTCTTGCCTAACGCATTTTCTGTAACCTTGTAGGGATATTTCAGTAGTACTAACCGGACGGATTCTGATGATAACCTGCATATTTAATAAAGGAGATTTAGGAGTTCTGATTCCAGCAACAAGAAAAAATCCTTCAATAGCCTTTTTGTAATCTTTTTCTTTCAGCTCATAGAAATCTTGATCTAAATCAAAAGATTATAAATTACCATACGTTTCCTTCTAATTGCACTCCATTATACAACACCCACTCAAACGACAAGAAAGTAAAATCAATTAATGACCGTTATTAATTAGAACCCTAAAAAAAGCTTCACATGATTGGCAGCATGAAATTGGAGCTTAGGAACGGAACTGGAAGAAACTGGAGGAGTAACTCCAGATGAGTTTGTATAGAATGGGGCCTCCATCTTCATCCCATTTAAGCCCGATACTGTGACGCAAGACTCGGCAAGGAGAGTCTGGAGTTTACCTAGGAATCAAACAACTAAAGCAAACAAGAAAGCTCAATAATGCCTTCGCATTTACTACCTGCACATTGTGATCCTTCCAGAACGAGGGGTCCTCACAGAAGTCGAAACTCTGGCTCGACGGCCCGATACTGCTACTGGTTCCCCCTTCGTCCCCATCCCAATTACTGATACTCCGAACTGCCGAAGAAGACTGCCCAAGATTCTCTTCTGACGCAGATTTCAGAATAGTTGGAGTGCTGCGGACCGATGGCGTGGAGTCCAACGAGGAATGGTCATGGAACCCAAACCGGCTCTTGATTGCGCTCGCCGTGTCCGAGATGAATGGCATTCTGTGATTCGCCGAAGAAGTGGAACAAAGGATTTTGGGGAACTCTCGACCGCTGGGATTCGTCTGGGAAGGAGAGAGAAATGGAGTGTGGGCGTGGAATTTTGAAATTCGGGGGGGAGGGAGTCAAGGAAGAGGAGGGAGGTGGTGCGATCGGGCGGTCGAGAGCGGTCGAGATGAACGGTCGAGATGATTTGAAGTTGAAAGTTGCGGACCGTTCGAGATCGGGATTTCAAATTTTCGAACATTGGAGCCATTGATATTGTTGTGGCTGCATATGTAGCTAATTACGGATATCTCCCCGCTCTGCTCTTCGGAACTTTAATTCAAGTTCAAACAAAAATTAATCTGAAGTTAAAGACGTGCTGATGACAGTAACACCATCGACACGCGTGCGCATCGTTCGCTACTTCGCAAAGAAGACCGAAAATAGAAGGAAAATGGTATTCATGTGAAGTAGGGCTGTACAAGAAATTGAGAAACCGATCTAGGCCGACTCAGACTGGCCGTTGGAGCTCAAAACTGGCCGAAACAGGTGAAGAACTTGACGCGTGCGGCAGAAAATAGTGTAAACCGATATCGGCCAGTTCGGCGTCGGTTCGAACCTGGTTCAAACTACTGAGCCGGCCAATTAAAGAAATGTTATTTTTTTATATATATTTTGTACTCAAAACGATGCCGTTCCACTTAAGTTTTAAGTGGAACTGCGTCGTTTTAAGTCTGTAATTGTGTTTTTAATACAACTGAAACAACGTCATTTGGTATTAAACCAAACGGCGTCATTTTATTCATAACGTATTAAAAAAAAAATTTAAGTAGAACGACGCCGTTTAGTTTAGGCGTCATTTTAAAATTAGGTCGTCTTCTTCTCAGTGACACAATCTCATTTCTCATTCCCTCTCTCTTTCCTCTGCGACACTCTCTCTCTCTCTACTCTCTCAGACGAAACTCGCCGATGAACCAACTGTGAACCACCAGAGAACTGCCGGTGTCGAGACAGCCGGTGTTTCTTCTCCCCATTGATCAGTTTCGGCTGATTTCCTCCCCCCAAAAATAAAGTATCAGTTGGTGTCGATTTTACCCCAAAACCGCGCCAATAGGATCGGTTTTCACTCCTAATGTGAAGGGATGTAAAAAAAATGCTAATGATATTCTTACAAATCTTTTATTAAAATTTTATTATCCAGTTTTTTTTATATTATTTGAATTTGGATTAAAAATTTTAAAATATGACATTCTTGGATAATTTAGAAGAAAATAAATTCAATCAACTAATGTAATCATGTAAATTAATTTAAAACAAACTCAGTTTTATAAAAAAATTGACTCAAAGAGTAAAAGAATGTCAAATTTTATATAAGGTTGAATTTATTTTTAATTAAATTGCATGATAACATTAGTTAATTGAATTTATTTTCTTTTAAATTATGCAAGAAGCTTATATTCTGAATTTTTTAATTCAAAGTTCAAATAGAAAAAGGAAAAAAAATAACTGAATTGTAAAGTAGTAGTAAAGGAGGTGTAAGAATATCATTATCTAAAAATAAATAACGTTATTTAATAGGCAACTTGGATTTGACTTATGTTGTGTTTAGGAACACAACTATATTAATTTACTACTATTCACAAATAGTTAATTATTATTTATAAATTATTCACTATTATTTTATTATTATTCATATATTATCTCAATATTATTCACAAATAATTTGATATGAGATGAGATGAAAGTTAAAAGTTGAATTAAATATTATTATAATATTATTTTTATTTTGAATTTAAAAATATTGAATTATTTATTATATTTTATATAGGAGTTTGAAAAAATTATAACGATGAGATAAAATAGTTCATATAACTAAACGAGGCTTTAACATCAAACGAAGTATTAATATTCGATTTTTAAATGAAAAATGCTAAACGAAAGCATGTATTGGGGAGGCACCGCCCATGAAGCTTTGCTGGCAAGCTAATGGGATTAGTGAAACGATGCGTCTTGGACAAAGAAAATGAGCGGGGCTGTGTCTTGGGCGAGAGAGGAAATTGTGAATAAAAATTCTACTTACAACCGACTTGGGAAACCCCCGCGTCACCGCGTCCTACATGGTTCATTTCAAAATGACATCATTCTAATTTAATTCAAACGAATTCGAAGTGGCCTCCATCCCCTTCCATCCCAATCAAAACCCTCATCCCCCAAGAAGTGGATTCTCTTCGTCTTCTCCATTCTCATCGTCTTCCCCACGAGGCTAGCCTCCATTGAATCTCTGAGTTCTCTTCTTCGTCCCCGTCAGCTTCGTCTTCTACACAAAGTGAGTGGGTCTTCGTCTTCTCCTCGAACCCACGAAAGGAAGATGAACCCGTTCGTCTTCCCACAGAGAACCGAAACCCCAACCTTCAAAACTTTGGTTCAATCATCAATCGAGCCGAGTTTCAAATTATGCCCTTGCAAAAATCAAGTTAGTTTTCTCCTTTTTATGTGTTTTGGTTTTAGTTTCCAACATACATTCTATACATACTTGATGTGCTTGGTATCCCTTTATGGCAAAGGGTAGATTCATAAATGATTATTTTGAAGTCAATAACTCTTTAGTCATGTAATTATTGAAATCACATACCATATAGTCGTTGTGGTAAGACTGTTTGAGGTTAATAGTTTAGGTTTGTTGAGACAGTATTTAGTAGGTATTGATATGGATATACTCTATCGTAAGACTGTTTTTAGGTTAATAGTTTTTGTTTTCCTTCCATACACACATTTGTGACATTAAAGAGGTTATTGTTATGTTTTCATGTTCTTATTGAGGTTTTGTGTTATATAGGTGAAGGGAGTTGTATCATGTATATTGACCTGGTTGTTTATGAAAGTAAAACCAACACTGAATTATCAAGGAAAACAATTCTAAAGTTGCCAAAAAAAAAAAAAATTATGGGTGCAATTGCAACCATGGTAAAGTTTCTTTCAATCTCTCTACCATAACATCTGCCATAAGTTATACAGAGAATAGATTAGGTGTTGTTTCTTTCCTTTTGGCTTCTATATATTTCAAGGCATACATAAATCTTAGAAAATTTGTATAATCTATTATAGAATATGAACTTTATTCCAATGGAATGTGCCTATATACGTATAATGGTGCTACCCACTAGTGAGCTGTAGTGGACAACACCAATCATCCACATTCAAAGCATGATAGAATGCTTTACAGTTTACACTTGCAAGTACCACCAACTCTTTCACATTTTTTCTTCCTGTAGTTGTGTTGAAAAAACCTGGTGTTTATAAGACTAGTTCTCTTGTCTTTCAATTATTAACATGGTCATTTTAATTAGGACTTGCAGGGTTGTTGTCCAACAATATTTTGAAAAATGATAGTCCCAATTAAAATGACTATGTTAGAGATGAGTTTTTAATGCAGTCTGCTACTTATCATTTTAGTCTACGTCTTACCTTTTATTGTCCTAACAAATTGACATTAATTGACATTAATTTCTAATTTGCATTATTAATTTACTTCAATGTGTAATTTGCTTTATTATGCCTACAGACAAGCACCATGCAATGTGTACGACGCCAACCAACTCCTTCTGCTCCCGCCCAATCAGTGTTCCATAATGCTCGGGCTCAGCAACTATACACTAAAAATTTTTCCAAGCGCACTCTCATTATCGAGCGTGGGGTCAATCTAGGTAAGCTTCAAGAGACTATACTGCCACATATCTTTAAGTCTCGCCAGTGGGTATCATTAACACTGGTTTCCGCCCTCCGTTTGTGGAGTTGGTTCGGGAGTTTTACTCCAACATTCAAGCCATCTCACCTGATGGTTCCTTTAATATCACTCTCCGAAACATCCAAATCCGAGTCAGTCTGGGCATGTTAGTTGATTTGCTTAACACACATCGTGTTACCGAGGCCCCATATTTGTATGCTAGCACCTCTAATCCTAGCAACCTTGCTATCTACACCCGCTTGTGTGGATATGAGGTGGCTTGGGATGGTCGGACACGCATTCCTACCAATAAGTTCTCCCCTGACTATCTCCTTCTTAGTAGGGTCATCCTTACTAACCTTTACCCAACCAACCATCACAATGATGTCGGCCATGACAAAGCCACATTGTTTTATGCACTGATCAATGATGTTCCCATCGATCTAGGAAGTCATCTTTGCAAGGTCATTTTAGAGGCTCATCAGTCCAATGAGATTGCCTTTTGCGAGTTTTGTCACTCACATTGCTCTGTTTCACTCTATTCCTATTCCATAGACAAAGCCTAGAATCCCTCTGAAGGCTCCAATTGGTCGTCAGACCATTCAGCTCAATCGTGCACATATTCATTGATTCCCTTTTGATGATGAGGATCCTGCACCCAATTCGCAACCATCCCATGCAATGCCATCAGGTTCTCAACCATCTAGCTCAAGACCATCCACCCTTGCACCAGATCCAAATCAGCGGGGAATACAAATGGTACTTGATTGTTTGAGCTGCATCCAAACTCGTCTTGACCACATCGATAGTCGCACCAGATCCGAATCGGCGGGGAATACAAATAGTACTTGATTGTTTGAGCTGTACCCAAACTCGTCTTGACCACATCGATAGTCGTCTTGATCACATCGTTACTGGTCTTGAGCACATCGATACTCGGCTCGATAATTTGGAAGGCCATCTACATCGCATTGAGGATCATCTAGATACTCGCATTGATAGTGTGGATGCTTGTGTAGATGGCTTATATACTCATCTTGAGCGCATGAATTCTCGATATGAGAGTTTGGTATATCATTTCGATACCATGGGTAGTCGATTTGATATGCTTCAAAACACAATCCTACGATGCTTGAACGAAATGGAGAAAACTTTACTAACAAATTGTTCTAAGGATGATGGGAATGCGAGTAACGTTGGGAATTCGAGTAGCATTGGGCATGCTGCACAACCTCCTCCAGATGCTGGTCATTGATCTTTTTTTTTTTTTTTTTTATTTATCTATCATAGGATACATGTGGGTGGGATATGTTGTAAAGGAAAAACATGAAATTTCCTGGGGCACACATGATTTTCTTGATTAATTGTATCAAATAATAAATTGTACAGGTCCTGAAAATTGTATTTTATCAAAACTCAAGTATTTTCTTTTTCTTTTTACAATCTTCTATGTAAGTACCCCTTGAAGAGCTTCAAGTTATTCAGATCTGCAAAATCATTATCACCGTTGATTGACTAGAAAATAGAAATTTATAAGTTATTCCTCATGAAAAATCATGTCTATTTTGGTTAATCACTACAACAGTACTATGCAACATCTTTTTTTATCATGTGAGAGTGAGCTCCTTTCGCTCTAAATTATTGTATTTCTTCAAGTAGTCAAAGTTAGTGGTAGATAAAGCATATGTTTATGCAGACTTCTTCTTTGTTCAATTAGCCTCCACAAGCCCCTGTCCCTTCTGAAAAATCTAATAATAATGGTAATTGTAAGGTTAACTATGATAGTAGCAAGAAAAAACACATAATATAAATGAAAAGAAACAACACATATTAGAGAAGGAGATAGTTATCTTAACCATCAAAAAGCTATTTTTCTTACTAGGATAATTACATACATGAATGTTCTTCATGTTCTCAGATCGAGCTGAATGCCTGAATATAGAGAACACAAGGTCAAAGAGTTTGCTCGATGGTCCGCTCGAGCGACCTTCGAGCGAACCACTTCAAGCTCGAGCGAATATCGAGCGTGAAAGTTCTCCATGTTCTCAGATCGAGTTGAACATCGAGAACACCAAGTCAGAGAGTTCACTCGAAGGTCAGCTCGAGCTACCTTCAAGCGAACCACTTCAAGCTCGAGCGAATATCGAGCGTGAGTGTTCTCCATGTTCTCTAATTGATCTTCAACTTGATTGACAAGTCTCATTTGCTAACAAAAGTTTCTTTCAATTACACAAAACTCCAACCTGCTATATTTGGCCACTCAAAGCACACACACTTGCCATTTGGTCCAAAATAACAAACAAATCAAAACCTACTATATATATATGGCCATTCAACATAAGAATTCTTACAAGCATTCCCATTTGCTTCAAAGACTGCCATACTTCTATATACATCAAAATACAAGTCATATACATAGCCATAATTCTTGAAAGTTTTGACACACATTGGTATCCTCAAAACTGCTTGTAACTCCCAGAATGATAGTATCAATTTCCATAATTTTTGTCAAGTCAAAGCCAAATTAGACTGCCGTTCCAAGTGATATAAATATTTTCGACAAAATTGAATATTTCCAAAACTGCTTGGAAGGACCTTTCCAAAACTTTTTTTTTTTTTATTAATTACTGAAACATACCCAAGATAATCATATCATTGTCATGGTTGTGATCCATAAAACTCAACGTGTAGCGGTTGTGATCCATCCAACCCAAATTGCATCTGTAAAAGACTATTAACTCATATATTAATGTGATGTCGACTAATGTCATTAAAATACCGATAAATTTTGGATTCATTTACACTTTCTTGACTTTGAAGTACTGTTTCTCTGGGCTGGATTTCACTAATGTCAGCAGTTGGTATGCTTTCTGGAATAGCCTGATGATAAATACTCGTAAAAAATACAACAATAAATCATAACTCAAATATAAATATATACTTATTATATTACCTGCACATGTCCAACATTGGAGATGACCAAATTGGAAGGGCCAAATAGCCTCCTGCAAGTGTCCACAATTGGTGTATCTTCTCCATCTCGCTAATAAATTGTAACCAATTTGTCAGATAAAATTTATAAAATTTAAATAAAGAAGGGAATATTACAAATCTGCACTTGTTTGCGTTTTCCCTTTCCCTGCGCTTTTTTCGTCTTCTTCTTAACTTTCTACAGGTCTTTCTCTATCCTGGATACTCTCCTTAGAGATGGGGGTCTATCTTTCCCTTGCACAACACGTGGACTGAATACTTGCATTGAACTACCAATTGTAGTTGTGTCATTTGTCGTGCCACCAACCTTTAAATACTTTTGAGTTATCGATAGGGGTTCTTGGTTTGCAGAATACAGGTCAATCATTGCATGCAACTTAGTCGCTGCATCCTCAGTATGTTTTTTCCGAACCAGCTGCACAAGTAATCATTTTATAACAGATATTCAACAGACTTGAATATCTATTAGCATCTTCCCTTTGATCCCTTGCGTCATAACTGCTGTGGATTAATATGTATTTTCTTTTGATGTCCTTCCTCCATCGATCCAAAATGTACATATCTGGCATTGTCTTAATCCCGTTACATTTGAACACGGTGAAGATGTGACGGCACACTATCCCGCGCATTTCAAATAAATCACAAGAACACTTGGCGACTGCATCTTCCTCACTAAAATCCATTGAATGTGTAACCAGCTTAGTGAAATCTTCGACACGAACTTCATCATCTACCAAATAGGTATTTACTGTACCATCCGCCTTAAGTAAAATTGGGTCCAAGTCGATAATGTCGAAAAGTTGGTGCTGAACTTTCCTGAATTTAGCATTTGTGCACAAATCTTGATATCTCTTTTCAATTGGAGATCTAGAGATGTAGGGAATTGTGACATTAAATGAGTGGAAGTCTGCGTAATTTTCGTTCTCAATTTTCTTTTTCAAGACATTATCATACTAATCAATAAACTATTTCAAGTTTATCTTAGCAAGAACAAAACCATCAAAAAAGGCATTCATAATCTCACTCCACTGTGTTGTACTCATTCCATTCCAAAAAACCTCTTTTAATAAGGCCGGTACTCAATGCTCATGCTCAATGTATGAACTCTGCAACCAAACATTCTCATGCAAGTTGTACGTGCTAATCAACTGATCCCAACATTTTTCAAACTCTTCCGACGTTTGGGTGTCATACATACATTTCATCAGTGCAGTTTTCATTCCACTTTTGTAGGAACCATGGCAGCCAAGTTTTTTAGGGACTTCCTTCAGGATATGCCACAGGCAAAGTCTATATCGGCTTTTTGGAAACACAATTGCAATTGCATTTTTCATGGCTTTGTCTTGTTCAATGATAATAGCCTTCGGCGCTATACCATCTATACACTGCAACGAAGTCTGGAATAACCACACAAAGGTCTCAATATCCTCAGCGGAAATCAAGCCAGCTCTCAACAAAATTAACTGCCCAGGGTGGTTTACACCAACAAATTGTACAAAGGGCATCCCATATCGGTTCATCAAGTATGTGGTGTTGAAAGTTACCACATCACTGAAATATTGGTAGCTGCTCTATTACAGGGGTCTGCCCAAAATACATTCTTTAACCTCCCATCATCATCCAAGTTCATTAATGCAAAAAAATCCCATATTTTTGTACTGCATCCGTAAAGAGTAGTCTCAAAGCGCTCCAGCACCACCTGCGCCTAATATCACATGTCGTGCCTTGTCGATGTAGTTAAGACAATCCTTTTCCAAAATTCGAAAGTTCTCAAAACCACTCGCGCCAACAACAAGAGATCAAAAACTCTTGTTCATTTGGATTCTAGCCAAATCATTTGTATTTAGGACTCTTTTAACGGATTCACTCACTTCTCTATTACATTAAAAGAAACGAGATTTCTTTGGACTGAGGTCGTGGTTGTGGATATTGTGAACTATAGTTAGCCAAAACTTTCCATCATCAGCTTTTAAGGCATTAATCTTTACCGTACATTCTATCTTTCCTGTCGGACATGGGTTGACGACATTCAAAATCCTATTCCGGGCCTTCCCACCACGAGCACAGGCAATGATGACATACCTAACAGTCTCATCCTCTCCCCTCTCACTACTTTTTGTCATCACCTCAAACCCGCATTTCTTACCATATTCCTTATAATAACTCATTAAATCTTCTAGGGAATTAAACTCCATCCCAACTTTGGCTTATGATCACCATCCATTAGCACTTTCTCAGATGTTTCGGCACTGCCATACTCGGTTTCTTGTGCATCTGGTCTATCAAGATTAATTTCTTCAACTCTAGAAGATGTACATGACGATTCAATGTCCCCAACATCGGGTCTGTTATCCTCAGTACCAATAAATATGCTTTTAACGAAGCTTGTATTACTGAGAGACAATTGGCCTTCCATGTCATGTTGAAATTGGTAACTAGCATTATGGAAAAAAGAATAAAAAAATGCAATTAAACTCTTGTAAAACCAACTTATTAAAATTAAACGAAAAACATGACATCACCACCTGTTGCTTGGATATTGGTTGGCAGCGGGATATGACAGAAAGTCAGTAACCACACGGGTACTGGTCCCTAGTAACTGTGTATTGCGATGTTTGAAAAAGTTGATGGTATGTCCTAAAATGTTATTGGATAAATTATTGATGTATTTTGAAAATAAATATCAACTAATATTGAATCTAATGTTATTTATATATTAAATAAAATAACATACCGCGGATGGAGGATTTGAGCTAGATGGTCTTAGGGTAGATGGATCTTCTTTTCCTTTTTTCATGCTGAGAGGGAGACAAATGCAGCTTGTCAATGGTAATATTGTATAACTCAAATCACATTAAAATCTATGTAACACCAAAATATAACAATTTTAGGCCACAATAACCCAAAACAAATACTATAGACACAAATTAGACAACTTAAACATTCAAGAGCTACAGACATATAATAGGAAGGCAAAACATGAAGTTCAAGGCATCTACACCCACCTCATGACATGTCAAAAGCCCAAAAAACCAACACCCCATGCAGATCAATAATTCCCATTAGACAAATGTAACCATGCACATAGTATATGTTTATTTGTTCATCAATACACAAATAAACAATATCACTAATGAAGGGAAGATTCGATGTGAATATTAGAGCAAGTGTTCCAACTTTAACCTCAACAAATGAATAATACTAAATGCACTAGGATTATATGATGTAACCGGTTAGCATTAAAATAAATAAATTCTAATTAACAAATTCTATACAATTTATCCTACATTTTTGTGGTTTGAAATCCAGGAATCAAATGATTATTTAACCTCTTACTAAAATTATGGTAGGGATTGACGTACACTAGATTCTCCTTTTTTCTGACACTCAACTTTACTTAAATGGAGTTATGCAAAAGGAAGTGATCTCCTCCTCCGAAATGCACCCAACATCAACATTTGCAGTGCCCACTAATGCTTTCTTTCACTTCTTCTCTAATAGCAACAAGAAAATATGTAAAAACTAATGGAAACAAGAAGATGACTAGATGTGGTCTAAAAAACAAAATGTAAAGGAAAAACTATTAAAGAACATGATTAGACAAAAATAGTGCTTTCTAGCTCTGATATTTGCCAAAAAGACATCGCATTTTGCCTTTTCAATTCCCATTTTCAAGTAGAATAAGAATAACAACTACTTCCAAATAAGAGAATGCGTCAAGAAAAACAGAAAATCAAGTCCAAAAAAAGAGAAAGAAATACTCAAGAATCGTGGCAGTGGAAGTTTGAAGAAGCAGAGCCGCGACTACTCAGATCTGGAAATCAAGTCCAACCCACGTCGATGGCAGCTCAGATCTAGAATGTGTGACGAATGACAACTGCAACAATTGGCTTGGTCCACGATGGTGACCACAAACGGAATCATTCATAGAGTGAGAGTCTTTGGGTTTAGCTCTTTACAATGGAGGGGCTTGCTTTTAGTTTCCCTCCCTTTTTCCTGCATATTTGATTCGTTTTCTTTTTTAAAATAAAATAAAATAAAATATCAGCTAACATGGCAGTGCCACGTCAGACGGTTCCGCGTCGGTTCCACACCGTCGATTGTATATAGAAGAATTGAATTGCAAAACAGTGGGTGGAAATTCTTTGCATCTAATGAAACGGTGTGTATTGGGTAAAGAACAAAACACACTGTTTTGATGTGTGAAATGGCACACTAGAGCATCAGCATCTGTATCCCTATAATCTATTATTAACCAAATTTTAGGGAAAAAAAAACATGAAAAGTGAAAAAATGTGAGCTACATCCCATTCCCTAAAATAACTTTTGATTTGGGAAGCAACTGTACTAGGCCTAAATCATTCTTTAAATTTTTTTATTCTAAATTTATATTTATTTAGATATATTTTTATTCCTACTCTTTCTTCCAAACTATAAACCATATCATAAAAATTAAATTTTATTATTTTTGTTAATGTGAGGTAGAATAATTTTATATCTTTCAATAATATTAAATAAAGTCATTTTTATTAAAAATCTAACTAATTTTTATTAACAAACGTACATTTTCATAGTGCTATGTATGATTTCAATTCCCTAATAATTAAATATTTTTAGATATTTTATTCCGAATTTAATTATATATTTCAATTTCCTACTAATTTTTAAAATTTAACTGTTACAAAATATTACTGTTGGAGAAGGTTAATTTTGACAAAATAAAAATATATTATACAATTTTAAAAATATTATCGTACCCGCAAAAAAATAATTTAAATTTTTGTTTAAAATATTCGCTAGAGAGTAATAGTTCAAAATATAAGAAAAAAGATAGAATAATGAGTAGTTAAGATTGTAAAGAGAAGTGAGAGAAAAAATAATAAAGAAATAATAAAGAAATATTATTTTAATAAAATTGAGAAATAATAGGGTGTGAGATATAGGAGATTTTGGAAAGATGAGTAAAATTTAAAGAAAAATTTAGGGAAATATGATTTTTAGCTAAAATTTAGGAAAAAACTTGCTCATCCGGATGTGGATGCTCTAAAACCACTTTCCTTCTCCTTCTAGCCTGACATCCCTCCCTTCTCCTTCTCTCCTTCATCTTGATCCCCTTTCCATCTCTTTACACTAATCCTAACCCTAGCCTCTGTGCGACAGTCCCTCCCTTCTTCTCCTACTGTACAGATTCTATCTAGCCTGCATTGATATTTTATACCTATGTTATAATATATAATGATCGAAATGATTAATCACATGATATTGGTGGACTCTTTTGGCTTATGACATGCCTTTTCACTGCATGACATGGGTTGTGATTTATCTACTATTCAAGAGTCATGAAAGAGTGATCTAATGAAGGTGAGAAAGGTGAAAGTTCCAGAAAAAAATGATGTAGTGAAGCTTGATGGAGTCAACATTCAAGGTTGTCAAAATTACTATTTTGGCATGATGAAGGATCTTTGGGAATGGAAGCTTGAAGTCATGATGGAGAGTTGACCATGGTTAAAAATTTTAACCTTAAGGGTGGGTGTGTGGGATGGGCTTTTGGAGAGATTCCACCAAGGGTATGATGTAAGTGAGTATAATTTGAAATAGTGATAGGAATAGCTTTTTATCCAAGTGTTGAAATCTCATTGGGCCATATGTTTCAAGCCTTTTGTGTTGGCCTTGCAATGGACCTTTCCTTAGGCCTCATGTTTTTATTTTTTTTATTAGGCTTTTCTTGGCCTTAAAAGCTCACTAAGTTGGGCCTTTTATATTGGGTCTTGCTAAGTTGGGCCTATGGTCTTGTATCTACTAATTTGGGTCTATAGTCTTATGTCTACTAAGTTGGGCCTATAGTCTTGAGTCTATCCTTAGCCTTCTTATCTTAATAAGTTATGGCTTTATTTAACCAACTCTTGGGCCTTCTCTAAATCCATCTAGTATTTTAACTAAGATACTTATTCCACCAAGGTGTCAAGTCTCCAATATGCCACTTGTCATTCTATCCTTGGCACATATTCTCAAAATTATAGCACTAAAAATACTAACTAAACCAATGGTATAAGTTCTTTTTGCCAACTCATGGTCCAAAAATGACATTTTTCTTAAGGATCACAACTTCTACTAGGCTAGGGTCATGGTTAAGTCCTAAGGTGCTTTTAAGTGGGGTGTTACATGAACCTTCCTAAATTTAGTGTTTGTGTATAACTCTTGAAATTTCCACTCGAGTGGCAAGTGTGAAATGCAATGAATTTTGAAGTTAAATGAATGAAAGTCTACAACATTTTCATTTTCAATCTTTTTCTTTATTACATTATCGAACTGATCAACAAACTTTTTTAGGTTTGTCCTAGTATGCACATAGTCGTCGAAGAAAGCGCTCATACTCTCACTGCACATAATTGTACTCATTCTAGCCCAAAAAGAAATTTTCAAATATAACGACATCCAAAACTCTTGCTCTGCATATAAACTTTCCAACCATGCATTTTCATGCAAATTGAACGTGGTAATTAGGACCTCCCAAGAGTTCTCAAACTCCTCAATACTAAGGGAGTCATAGACAGAGAATAACAACTTATTTTACAGCCCATATTTGTATTAACTATGGGCACCAAGTTTCTCAAGAACTTTTTTGCAGTATGTGCTACAAGCAATATTTATGATGCGTGTTAGGGGAGACAATGATGATCACATTTTTTATTACTTGATCTTGATCTGCGATAATAGTATTCGGCGCTTTTGTATTCATACAGTTCATCCAAGTTTTAAATAACTATACAAATGCTTTTGGATCCTCGCTTGAAATAAGGCATGCGCCCAAAAGGATTGACTACCCATGGTAGTTTACACCCACGAAAGGTGCAAAGGGCATTCTATATCTATTTGTCAAGTATATGGTATCGAATGTTACCACATCTTCAAATTTCTTGTATACCCCTCTACTATGTGCATCTGCCCAAAAAATATTCTTCAACCTCTCATTATCATCTAAATCCATGACGGTGAAAAAATCATCATTCTTGTATTGCATCCTTCCAAAATACTTAAGGAGCACTTGATCACCACCTTTACCAAGGCATAGGTGTCGTGCTTTGTCAATATATATATATATATATATATGTACGACTGCTACCGAAAACCCTAGCTTTATGAGGGCGAAAGGAAATTTTGTGTGCATGGGTTTCTAAGTGGGTTGGGTATCCCCATTTGAGTCGTGACCTAGTTCGAATTGTCTAATAAATTGCAATTGAGCTTTTCAATATGGCCCATAAACATACTTTAGGCCCAATAGGATTATCTATATATTGACTTTATAATTATTAAACCGGGTCGTTACAGCTTTTGGCCATCGAATACCAACCTTAATGACTCCTTCGATAACGGTAAGATTTTCTTTCTTTTTAGGTTTTCAAAGAAAATACAGTTGCTCATCTTGATTTCCATGCTATTGATGGAGGAGCTGGAGATGGAAGAGGAGCAGGTGATGGAGGAAGCAAAACCTTTCTCATCTACATGCATGAAGGCAAAGAGAGATGTACAGAAAAAAGAAGAAGATCAAGATGGTGATGCCAGTGCCTTTGTGACCAAATGGCACGAGTGAACGGCTTGGGGAAAGCTGATTGTGGGAAAGAACAAAAAAGGATAACAGGAAAAGTAGGATTCAATTAGATGAAATAATGTTTAAATATTAAATGACCTTGCTACGGTAGAAGTCCTATTTGTTGATCCCAAATGTGTTATTATAGCTTAAATGTATTAATCTTGAAGATTCTAGTTTATGTTGGAGTAAGTTTATATACTTAGAGCATTGTCATTGGCTTTGCCAAATGCATAATCAATCTAACTAGAACTAATATTCTTACACATTTATGTGACCCGAGACTTACCTAGTACTTTCCCCTCATTTACATCATCAATTCAAGTTTGATCTTCATAATCAAACTCAAACCATGCTACACCATAGTCAAAACCCAAGATCTAATAAGTTAGGAACTTAACCCAAAATCTCAAGCTCCAAACTGAACCCTAATTTATTTGGCTTCATTTCTCATATTTAAATCATGGTTAATCTACATATTTGACCTCATTGCCAGCCACATTATCGCTCCCACCACGGTGAGTCCTTTCTGTCTGTTGGTTTTGTGACCATTTTTCCTCCCTCTCTAACCCTTTGTTTGTTGTTCTATTGGTACTATTGTCATGATCAGTGAGGGTGCTACACTACATGCACCACCGCTCTGCACCACTCCACACACAATCGCTCTACACCACTCCATTTTTTGTCCATATTATTATAATTAAATGCTTATGAAATACCATAATGTTATTTTTGAGAGTATATTTTATTTTGCATTTTGTAACTGACTCATGTTTGTACTTTGTACATTAATATAGGTTCAATATTTACTGAGTTATTGATAACTCACATATTTATCTCAACTATTTTTAAGATGACGTTGATGGTGACAATTGAAATAGATGACACATAGCATGATTAGAAGAGAAATATGAGATAAGTGTCAGGTGGCATTAGATTATTTGACATATTTGAGAGAATAGTTATTATTGTTTGTATCTCCCTTAAATAAATTAGACTAAAATAAGTTATTTAATTTGAACAATTGGTTATGACATGAGAACTAAAAAAAAAGTGATCTATGGATTAAAACTAGTTAGGATATCGGTTTGGTTTGAAAGCAAAGTCGATTTATGATCTGTAAAGAGAATATGTACCTACTTGGATTTTTTGAGATATTTAGGGTCATAATTAGATAAAAAGAATTGCACCATTGAATTCATTAGAATCTTTAGAATTTTATAGTACAATAAAAAAATTTATATTTTTCAGATGCCAACTGTGCCAATGGGAGAGCACCATGTGTCACCTAGTGTGTCACATCATCAACCAGCTGGCACTTGCCATGTAGAATGCCCGAGTCAGCTGAAAAACTCTAGGAATCTCACTTTACACATGGCACCATCATCACCCTCCATTTGGTCATCATTGACACATGTTAAGCATAGTACACATGTGTAAGGTTGTGTGCAAAATAAGTCAAAGCCATGCTCTCTTACAAGACCTTATCCCTCTTACAAACACCATGCCCTGTCCTTGTACCGAACTAACTAGCTCTCTCACACTTTGAATTTGATTTCACATTCCGCACAACACATCACAATTGGTTGCTTGGTTCTCCCACACACATACAAGTTTAACCTTGCAAGCAACCCTTCCATACCAAGCCATGCCCTGCTCTGCATGTCCAGCCTGCATCAAGGACTTCCCCCTCTCTTTTCAATCCCCTCACATCCCACATGCTAGCCTAAGTCAAGTCTGATACACTCAAAGACCAAACAAAGCCTTTGATGTGAAATCGGGTGAAGGAAAAGAAAAGCTTCCCTCCCCTAGCCTTCCCACATCCACACCCCCTTTCGTTTCATTGGTTTTTTCCTCACACACACACACACACACACACACACACACACACACACACACACACACACACACACACACACACACACGTACTTTAGCCCTTGTTCACACAATAGGAAAAGAGAGCAACCCATCTTTGAGTCACAATTGAGAGTGTGCAAGTGTGTGGTGAAGTGGAGAGTTCTCAACCCCTAGCCGAGAACCTCATCTTTTGGTAAGCAAGTTTTCGTCTCTATATTTTTATAGGTGTTAGATGAATAAGTTTGTGAATTATGGGAAGGTTTTTCATGAAGAAAATGATTGATTTTCTGAAGTTGTGTGAGACAAAATTTTTGGGTAGGATGCTTTTTGTTAAGTGATAAGTAGTTGAGTTTAAGTTTTGTAAAAGTTAGATTTTATATGACTTGAAGGGAGATTACAATTTTTGTTTGAACTTGTAAATGAAGTATACTACTTGGTTGTATGATTTTTGTTTAAAATTCATAGTATTGGAGTTTAGAATGCCATATAGAGCTAGTATATGTCTTGGGAGCACTAGCATTGGTTTCTCTATATGCATATTCAAAATCACATCTTTTAAAAATTGATTTTGCATAAAAAATAAAAAAATAAAAAATAAAACTCTCATATTGGATTATGCATTTTTGAATCAAATAATAATAAAAAATTATTATTATTTTTTTATTTTTTTCTTAAAATTATTATTTTTATATATTCTACAACTCGCACCACGTGCTCAAAAATACCAATTCCATATATCTAAATATTACCAATTTCATATATCAAAATGATCAATTTTATCAATAAATATTAATATGTACTAAAAAACACTTTTTATCATTAACTTAATACAAATTTCATATATCAAAATCATCTTAATACAAATTTCGCAAAATTGATTTTAATGGGTAGGAGAGAGAAAAACAGTAAAATAATATTTGGAGAGTGTATAGTATTTCTTCAAATTTGAAGAAACACTAATTCATAGCTATGAAAAATTTTGAAGATGTATAATCCAATGTAGACCAATTTAAAGAGATATTATGCAAATATGAAGATGAATATAAAGATGCATAAGCCATTGCCAATGCTCGTCTTAATGTTGGGCATGGTTGATTTTGAGTTTAATCTTCATAAGGGTTGGATTTTTATTAATGATATAATGCTTAGGGGTTTGTATTAGGCTTATAAATTTGTTAATGGGTTAGATCTAAGAAGGAAATCGTTGGAATTAGGGCATAAGCATGTTATATGATCAAGAGTATCGAAACACATTTTAATTTAGCCTTCAGTTGTGTGTATGATTTCTTTTAAAATTTATTTAAGTTTACTTGTATATTGGAAGTTTGTAGTTTCAAGAAGTGATTGTGATCAAGTTTAGGTTATAAAAGTTTAGGTTATAACTTTTACTCAATAAGAACAAGAATCACTAAGTGAGGTCACGGTTTGATATTGGATTTCTATGGTTGTGTAAGTTATCACTTATTTTGCAAAAAATTGGTCCTTTATGACTTGAAACATGTGAATGAACGGGATATCGAGCTCTATTTAAAAAATTATCAAAGAATAAATTTGGTTAAATGATTGCAAGTTTATGATTAAAATTCAAATAGCAAGATGTTAACACTCAAGGGTTTCGGTGTTGGCATAGTTTTTTGGATATGATATATGAAAACAGCATTCGTAAGTTAGAAATAGATTTAGAACAGAAAATATCTGAGGTTTATGGAGTTTTGAAAAAGTTGGGGTCAAAATGCAATTATGGAAACTTTAGGGGTCAAACTGTAAATTTTAGAAAAATTGAAGGGGTTGTTTGCAAATTTCTGTTTTTGGAAGTTTAAAAGTTTTTATGAGTTTTTATGGTGTATTAAATGGTCCCTAATCTTAGTGTGTATTTATTTCAACTATGGAAAATTTTTTACTAAAAGCAGTCAATATGTTAGCTTCTAACTTACTTCCAATTTATGTTAGTATGTTTAATAATAAATGTCATGTTAGAGATCAAGGTTATTATTTTGAGTTTCCATTAATATATGAAACATTCATGTCATATTATATTATCATCTATCATGAAGCATGAGTTAAACATGTAATTTTTTTTTTTTTTTTTTTGTCATGAATCCAATGTTAAGATGAGGGATTATCTTAGTGTAACTCCTATGTCTACTTTAGCATGACTAAAAATAGAGTGAAAATCCCTTAAGTTGACGAAGAATAGTCAAATGGGCTTCAAATGGGACCGAAAGGTTTCTGGAGCGAATTAGTGGCATCTAATGTTAGTGGGTGCGAAATAAGATATTTTTTGGTGAAGGAGATTCGATCTGCCAAAAGCTAAAGGGTACTCATGGTGACGGCATTACGATCTTCCTGAGTATTTATTCCTTTTATGACATATTCATAGCTTATCAAAGAACCTATGATGTGGTGCAGTAAGCAGCAGGAGCACACGGTTTTATGGGGAGTTGTGAGGCGTTGACCTTCTGTAAGAATAAGAACAATAATGAATGAAGTTTTATGAAAGCAAGCATGTCATGAAGTATGAAATTCCGATGATAATGTTTTATGAAAGTAAGCATGAAATGAAATTCTGATGACAACGACATTATTATTTTTAAAAGCAAATTCATGCGTTCACTCCATGTTTATTGTTATACATGCTTTGTAAACTGTTGGTATGTTAGTAGTATAACTTGTTAAGATTTATAAAAATCTCACTGTAGTAGTCTCAACTACCATTTTCATTCGAAATGGTAGAAGTTGTGTTAGGTCGACATGAAGATGAACGAACAAGCCTGGACAAAATCGATTAGCAGAAACTAAGTGAAGTCTCCATTTTGAAGTTTGTGTATGAGGAGTTCACTACTCCCAAACAATATGTTACGGTTTTTGGGTTGTATATATTTTGTGCTGGCTAGTTGCCTGTGCAACATACTTCATGTTTAATGGTATAAATTTTTTTTTTAGAATCATAGCTTATTCTGGTACATATTTTAAGTCGAAAGACTTTTTCTGCTGCAATTATTGTATATTGTTATATGCATACTAGGTATATTGCATATTATCTGTCATGAATGAGAATATGTTAACTTATGTTGTACATCTTGACGCTTTAATTTATGTTAAAATCTCAAATGGAGGTTGGAGATGGCATAGTGTTTAGGACATTTTCTTTGGGAGATTTTTTGCATTGAAGTTCATATTATTATTTATTTCATGTTAATTTCATGTTAACAGGGTTCACACTAGGATATGAGGTGTGACATTTCGAGCTTCCCACATATGTATATATATATAGATAATTTGATATTATCTATATAATGTTTTAACATTATTATTATTGATTTCATGTTTTAATATAATATTAAAATATTATATTTTAAACTCTATTAGAATTTTATATTTTGTTTAAAAGTTTAAAATATAATTCTTTAATATTATTATTGTTTTGAGAATTGAAAAAGTTGAATTGTTTAATATATTTTGTATGAGGATTTGAAAAATGTGTAATGATGAGATGAAAATTTTATGTTTTGTCTTGTGCCCCAAACCAGTCGGGTATAAAGATAGCTAAACCTAAAACACCAAGGTTAATAGTATGTGGACTAGAGAAAAGAATGAAAAGGGTAACGTGACGAAATGCACGAATATGTGTGATTTTTTACAATCGAAAACTCTATTTGCTTATTATGTTTATTGTGACTTGGTTCTTACCGAGCATTCAATTAATTTTTGTATGTTTTAACCACCCTAAGTGATGATCTAGAATAGAATAAAAGTGTAGCACGGGACTTGGCTTATGGAGAAGAGGTAAAGGTCTAGTTATTTTTGGAGAATTTCTAGTTTATCTCAATTATTTTTAATTGATTTTCTAAGCACAAGATCTTAAACATTTTAATGAGTGCTTCCGTTGATTCTATTTTAAATCTTTTATATAATATATATAAATTAGGAAACTTCTATGCCTAGCTCCTAAATCTTTTTTTAAGTGAAATTTAGATAGTGAGTTCATATGAGATGAATTGAAATGAAAATTAAAAGTTGAATAAAATATTGTTAGAATATTATTTTTTAATAATATTATTATTTTGAAATTTAAAAAAATTGAATTATTTATTATATTTTGTATAAAAATTTGAAAAAAATTATAATGATCGGATGAGATGAGTTGGAAAAACGTCTTTCTCTATTTCCCAAAACTAGCATTTTTCTTAATTCTAGAGGGAGTGTTATAATAATCTTTCCAATGTATCATCAACCTGACTTATTATCTTGATTAACTCAAACTAAATATGAATTTAACATAGATAGAAAAAAAGGAAAGAGAAGTGAAGATGAGGAAGCAGTTAATCTGGTTCGGGGAGAAAATTAGAAAGAAAAGTTGGCCAAGTCAATATGTCCTAGTGGACACTTGTCAAGATTCTAGGATAGGGGCTTGCTTCTGTTTTTACATATGAGATGAGATGAGTTGAGATTAAAATTAAAAGTTGAACAAAATATTGTTATAATATATTTTTTTAATATTATTTTTATTTTAAAATTTTAAAAAATTGAATTATTTATTTTATTTTATGTAAAAATTTTAAAAAAATTATAATAATTAGATGAGAGAATTTGTAAAAACAAACAAGAAAACTCAGCCTCACACATTTGGCTTTTCAAGAGGGCTTGGGGGGTGCCATGTGGCATGCCACAAGGCTGCCACATCAGTCCCATTTTAAATAAAATTTACATGTTTCAATTAAGATTAATTCATTTTTGTTTTTGTTTAATTTGACACCTGCGAACCCATAAAAGTTTTCGAAAGATTTGATCGTACACGATTTTTCCTACGTTTTTAAGCCGGCTTAACCGATTATGTTCTTGTTTGCTCTTGGTTGCCACAGCTGACCATCCGAGCAAAAAGTTACATCACAAGGTAGAGTTTAAACTGCCCAGACATTCATCATAGCATCAAACAAAGCCTCAACTTCCCTACCTTGTGTCCATTGCATGAGCAGGATCACAAGAAGATATAGATTCTATTCCTCAACGATTTTTCTTTCCTTTCACAAGTACTAATGAATAACTTTCGGGCTGGTTTGGTTACACATATCTCATCTCATCTCGACATTTTCAAACTCTCACATAAAATATAATAAACAATTCAACTTTTTCAAATCTCAAAATCAAAATAATATTAAAAAATTATATTATAACAATATTTTATTTAACTTTCAACAAAATATTTCATCTCATCTCATTTGAACTGCGTAACCAAACGTAAATCTTGTGGCTGGACAAGTTTATAGAAAGAATGAAGAAAAAAAAAATTAGCTACTCAATATCTTCAACTTATAGAATAATAAATTCATAATCATAAGACACCACAAGATGGTCCTAGAAAATTAATGATCAAAAAAGAAAATAAAGTTTTACATCAGAATTTACAACTTTTCATTCCTTCACTTGGTCACCAATTTCCAATCAGTTAAGAGCAATGACAATAGACAAAAGGGGGCAGGAGGGAATTCAGAAAAGTAAGAAATAAAAGGAATAATGAAATCAAGGATTTGGATGAAAGAGAGAAGCTAGGAAAAATCTTACAGATTGGAAATCGAGAAAAGGAAATAAAAAAAACCTCAGAACAATGCCAGAGAGAGGGAAAAAAAATATTTCTGAACAAGCTCAAAGCCGTTTAGAATATCCAGAACCTCCACATTTCTTGCAAAATATCAATCCTACAGGGAGACAATTAGCTTAAGTGTGAGAAGAAAGGCTAAGAGAAGTTGATATTAAATGACATGAAACAAATAAGCAGCAATTGCGAGCTTAAAGATTTGAGGTTAACGCACCATCTTGTTTGTCACTAAAAACTAATAGAATAGCTGCATGATTTTCTTTTCTAACAACACATGAAAATAGGTCATTCCATGGAGTTTCACATTGCATCTGAATGCATGGATTGATCATTTAAAACTGAAGGCTACATAACAATAAGTAGAAAGATGTTCCAATAAAATCCTTGAATGGTTTGAGACACTTGATAACAAAGACTTCATCAAAATGCTTAATTAGCATACTCAAGTAACCCATTCAAACTTATACAGAATGCAAACGGGGAAATTAACTAATATTTGATTTTAAAAAACCCAATCATCTAATCTATTTCAGATGTATCTGAACATCAGAAATTAATACCTGCACCTTTGCACACCTTACAATCAACCATACCCATCTCTTGCTTCATCTTACCATTGTTACAGAAGACACATTTGGTGCCACCTGCCCATCAGAAAGCACTTTTACAAACATGCTATTTTCCTTGAACACCAAATACAAAATTTATGGGTCACTGTAAATTTCATAGTTCACTACAGGCAGAAAGGAGACAATAAGAGGAAGAATTATAGAAAATTGACAAACAAAGTGAAATTTTTCAACGACCAAAACATGAAGAAAATTATAGAACACAGGACCATAAAAAACTGTTTTGATGAACATCATTTATTTGGGGGGCGGTGAGTAGTTTGAAATGCACATTTATACAATAACAAAGCAATAATCAACAAAGTAAAGCATAGTAATCCACTGTATACTCTCCAAACTGCTCATAAATCCATCATGATAATTCATTATGCTTGGAACTATCCAATTTCTGGATGTCCAGCATTAGTCCAACTGGGAGACACAGTCATACACAGAGGATTAGTTGTGCTTATGAGTAAGGAAGCAAAAGATCATCGGCTGTAAGAGTAGACAACAGAATACTGGGCAAAAAAGAAACTAAAAAGAAAACAAATTCCCACAAAACGACATTTTAAATGATGATGTATGTACAGCTTAAAGAAATAATAATTCATGAGGTATGCAGCCAAGGTCTATTATGCTTACTTTTCTTTTACAGTCAAGTCAGATTGGTAGTTTAGTAATCCCTAATTCTAGCAAGTTTTTTCTTTTGACAGATTTATTGATGTCAGTAGGCATAGCTAAGTACACTGGATGCATACAAGAGATAAGTTCTAGCATGTTTGCAGTTGTCTTAAGTACATTGAGTGATTCCTAGACCATAAAAAAAGGAACACAAGAAAGTACCTTGAAAATGAATTGCAGCATACTTCGCAAAACTAAAATGATTTTCTCTTTTCTATGTCAAATGGCTACAATTAATAAGAGTTAAAAATTGCACAAATGTATTAATAATATGCAGTTCCCAGAGAGAGTTCAGGTTATTGTGCTGCAGCAAAATATGCCAGAGCTAATTAGTCTCACCATAAGGTTGCTTTGCCTAGGTGGTAGACGACAACTTATTTCCAATCAGTGGTCCATGTCACATTAATTTCAGTGAGTTCTCTTCAGCAACACAGTAGGGCTGCATGTGAAATCATCTTGTATCACATTAGCAACTTTGTGATCATTATCCCATCTTGTGCTTTATCAGGCATAATGTTTTCTTTCTTCCTAAAATAACAAACTTCTGGTGCTCTTAATACCTCTAAAATGCACAGATTCACACCTCAAGACCTTATAATATTACCTTCAAGAAAACGCCACAGAATCCCCATGGAAGTTCAAGTGATTATTAAAGTATGATCTCATCATGCATTGCTATCAACATGATGGAACTCAACAAAGTGTGCTTCCTTTTTCCAAGTGAAGTCACTATCGTTTAGATTTTTTTGCTAAAGCGTACTAGAAGGAAATGGATTTACCTCCACAGACTAGAATAAGATGCTGATACAAAATGGATAATAGATTAGTACTTACTATGATTTAGCTAATTGACTGGATTTTTTACGCACCTTTTGAAGTCATACACAGTCAGTGTGATTCGATCCCTGGATCCATACAGCCTTACCCCAACTGCCCCCATGGGACGGTGAGAAGTTCCATCAGACCAATGGCCAAGTGGAAGCTAATTGACTGGCCTAATAAAGTCCATACTTCCAGTTTGCCTATAAGCACATTTTTCTAGTGATTATTTAGACCAGATTTACAAACTTTCTAGGCATTTAGAGACGAGAGACTAAATTACTACCTTTCAGTAGAAGCATTGTCTAAGCCATGTACACTAAACCCACTACAAAATTGTTTCAACAACAGAGTAAGTCCAACAAGACCACCTCTTTCTTTGTTAAATTCTGGTCATTGTCTAAAACATGGACATCATTGTTGAAAGCAAGATGTGCAAAGCTTCCACCAGAATATATGGTGGGTACCTTTCTCACAAGTATTTTGGACCCGTCCTAGAAGGTTTGCTGGATCGCCCATACGTTCCACAAGAATGAATGCAATATTGTGTATATATCCGCTCGAGGTGACTATATCCGAACCACCACCATTTACTAATGTCCAAAGGTACAATTAGAACGAAAGACAGAGACCGCAGGGTGGGAAAAACACACTGAAATACATATTAAACCATAGAGTGAGAGACAACAGCACCTTGCAGACATGTCCAGTTAATTGGAAATCAACATTGATCACTTCCTTAAAAAATTCATGTCAAAAGAAGACTAAGTACAGAAAAGTAATTACCATTGCCAGCACACCGCTCACACGGCACAGGATCTCCCTGCAAAAAAAAAAAAAAAACCCAACAATAAATCATCAGCCCCATGATATTCAAGAACTTAAACCGCGAAATTTTCACACCATAGGCCTTTCATTTCGTCCGATACATTCTTTGAAACAATGTTCTTTTACTCAGAAAATATGTAGGTATGTATTCCTAGATGTGAGTCTGTCAGCATTTACACATATGTAGCCAGCGTAAGAGATTCGTTTTGGGAAAATATCAAGTTTCCCCGAAAACAAACAAAACCCAGAATTGCGTGAAGTTCAAGGAGCAGAAACTGTCACCTTTAGACCAAGAAAAAGAGAAAGAGCAATGGCGGCCAAGACACTGATAGTGGCAAGCAATGTTTGGGTATCCAATGGGCTATCGAAGCCGCTGAAGAGCAGAACGGGGTGGACGAAGATCCTTGATGGTGGAATGGCTCTGGGTAGTCTAGACGAGCAGCGGGACTGGGCGAGGATTTCTGGTTTAGCTGGGGATTGCTGTGGAAGAGAATGAGTGGTTGTAAGGGATGTCGTTGAAGAAGACGAAGAAGAACAAGAGAGAGAAGATAGTGGGTGGAGAGAGCATGAGAGTGTCGCCATGGATAGAACAGAAGAAAGATTCTGTGGCGCTTAGCTTTGTTTTCTGTTTTTTCTATCATAATTTCTTTTCTTTCTTTTTTTCCAGATAATTTCACTTTAGATCCAATTTCCAAACATCTTAAAATAAGAGAATTGCTACGGATATTAAAAAAAATTATATAAAATAAAGTTATAAATTGATATCACTTTATAAAATTTATAAAATTTATTTTTTAATAAAAATAACTTTACAATCTGACATACCATAATAAGTCACATCAATTTATAAATTTATATGTATGTAATTATTTTATAATTAAAATATTTTCCTTAAAATAATTTTTATCATTTCTTTTACTACAATTTATTTTATAATTTATTTTTTAAGCTTTTAAAAATCATCTGGTCATTTGCTATGTGCAAACACATAAAAATAAAAAAGTGGCAAAATCTAAAGAATAAAATCTTAACAAAACTTTTCGTTCCATGTATATTTTGAAAGAGCCCATTATTTTTACAAATATAATAAAATTATATTTCTAACATTTTTTCAATCCTAATATATTTTCTGCGAATTCCATCCATTTTGACAAAGTCTACCAAAAAACTCGTAAGACTATTTTCAAAAAAATTATTTGTGATATTTCGTTTGGTTACGGTACAAATGAAATAAGATAAGATCGAAAATACGTGAATAGTAATGAGATAATTTGTAAATAGTAATAAAATAATTTGAGTTAAGATATTTTATAAACTTTTGAGAAATGAAAGAGAAAAATAGAATAAAAAAATTATAATTTTAAAATATTGTTATATATAATTTTTTAATATAATTTTTGTTTTGTATTTTTGTATTTTATTTAGAAATTTGAGAAAGTTATAATGATTTGGTAATGATTAAATAATGATTAGATGAAAAAAATTTAAAAATATTTATATTTAAATAGTGTTTAAATGTTGAGATAATATGATATAAGATGAGATGAGATGAATTGAATTGAAACTATTTGTAAAATCAGACAGGAGTCTTTGCTGATTAAGTCTAGGATAAACTCTTTGAAAAAACGTGAAATCTATTTAGAAAAATTTAATTCTTTTTTTTTATGGGTCATACTTTCTTTTTTGAAGTGTTTGTTTTAGACTTCGAGAATTATATCTAAGAAAAATGATATTTACTTTTTTTTTTTTTTTAAGAAGAGTCGGTAGCCACCCACATAGCAGCCACATTCCAAGTCTATTAATAAACCCTCACTTATGATGGAGAAATACCGTGATAACAGACGGACATTTAGAATTTACAAAAAAACCCCATGCATCAAAACAAATTAAAATAAAAATCATCCTGTACCAAGCCCAACAAGAAACCATCTAACTTCCTACCACACACAAATAAAACAATTCAAAATATTTCTACCTTATAGAAGGAAAACCAATCTTATTCAGTCGGATCATGGCCCTCACAGCACAAGCTAAAAAGTCAGAACCTGATCCATACGTCCTCGTGATCCCAAATTCCCCTTGACGAGCAAAGAAGTCGGCAATTGGATTACCCTCATGGAAAATATGTGAAACGAAAAAAACCATGTCTTCTAGACATTCAAGCAACAACTCCCAATAGTCTTAGAGGTATCACACATTACAGGCACCCGAAGTCAACCAGTGAACAATTAACACAGAATCACACTCTATCTCCACATGATTGAAGCCAAACTCCTTGCAAACCATGATGTCTCTCAGTAGGGTCCTTAATTCAGCTGCATTATTAGTGCCCATACCCAAGTGTTCCGAGAAGACAACCTTGACATTCCTCAAATGATCACTAATCACTCCAACCCCCTCCACAAGGTCCCGGGTTTCCCCTACTACTCCCGTCAACGTTCAACTTCACCCACCCAGCCGTTGGTTTTCTCCACACCATCACATGGGGTTAGCTCACACGAACCTGCTTAATAGGCACATTAATAGCGGATATAATCTCATAATCTCTCGAAGAAAGCCTCTTACACTTAGACATATTCTCAGAAATTTGGCTAAGCCAAAACTTTGCCACAATCCATACTTCCTCTGCCGATTCATAAGTCACCTCCATTCTAGCCTTACACCTTCTTGCCCACAGTCTCCAAGTAACCAAACATGGAAGCAAGCCTACAAGTACACCCCGCTAGGATGCACGCTTAGCATAGTTGAACCAACAGGAAATATGTGCAAGCCATGATGAAGCTGTCATGCACCGAACACCCAATGCCGTCGAGGCCTTCCTCCAAAATGCCGTAGCGATATCTCCAGAACACAGAACATGATCCAAATTTTCAGAACTTCCATTCGTATAACAATCACAAGTGAGGCAAGATTAATACCCATAGTTATAAAAAGAGCATCCACTCAGAGGCACTTGAACCATGCCTTCCAAACACAAACAACCACACGTCTACGAATGAGTTTATGCCAGAACCAATTCGTCCATGGATAGCTTTCCCTTCAAATCCGTATAATGTCCCAGGCAGAAGACATGAAAAAATGACCATCTTGATTCAGTTCCCAGTTGTAAACATTCGACCCCTCCTTACCTGTCACCACCGACCGAATTACCTCAAGAGTTTTATTTTCTCCAATTAAATTTACTAGGGTAGATTCATCCCATACATACCAACCTAGAGGTCCTTGACTTGGAGATTAGAATTTATAATATTATGAACATCAACATTTAGAGGTCCACTCGACAACCATTGTTCATGCCAAAAAGACTCTTCCTTCCTTAACTCGCACCCTAGAATGATCATAAACCTCTGGAAAAACCTGCATTATAGATTTCCAAAAATCATGAACCATTTACACGTGAAACCGCCAAAAGAATATGGCCTTCCTTCACGTATTTAGCTCGGAAGAACCGGGTCCAAAGATTGTCTAAAGTTAGGAGACACCGCGCAAATTTCATATGCATAGCTTGCTGAACTTCATTAAAATCTAGAATTCCTAAGCCTCCTTCCTTGATCGGTTTACAAATAGCAGATCATGAAACCCACATCTTTTTTGTCTTTCCATTATACTTACCTTAGAAGAAAGTCGAAAGAATAGAATTTATCTTAATGAGAAGAACCTTAGGCATATTAAGCACCGCCAAAAGATGTGTCGGCATACAAGACAACACATGCCTAAGCAAGGTGAGGCGACCACCTTGAGATAGAATTTTTAATTTCCACCCCACAAACCTTGTTCTGAATTTTAGTCACCAAAGATTCCAAGGCTCTAGCCGTAAGATGCCCCATCACCAAGGGCACCCCCAAGTAAGTAGTTGGAAAAGTACCCTCCATAAATCCTGTCATTCTAAGAAGGCCACACTTCCTGGACAAATTAACCTTTTTGGACAAAAATAGAGCCAACTCCTCATTGTTAATTAACTATCCAGACCAAGAAGAATATTTTTCTAAAGCTAGTAATAGCATTTTAATTGATCTTTTCTCCCCATTGGCAAAAATAAGAAGATCATCAGCATATAGAAGATGAGACACTAAAGGGGCTCCTCGAGGATGATAATACGAGCCAATCTTTCCTTCCTAAAAATCCTTTCGCAATAATCAAGTGAGAACTTCCTGCATGATAATAAACAAATATGGAGAAAGAGGATCCTCCTGACGTAGACCCGAGTTGGTTTGAAAAAACATTTGTATGTTCCATTCATCATGATCGAGAACCAAGGGGCCTTCATACAAGCCTCCGCCAAACCACAAAACATTTCAGACAAGCCAACACCCTTCAGGACCGAGCATAGGAAAGACCAATCAACTCGGTCGTATGCCTTTGTCATATCAATCTTCAATATTACATTACCTCCATTACTCTTGCGATGAAGAGAATGAACCATTTCTTGTGCTAGTGTGATATTCTCAAAAATACTACGTCTCGGGACAAAGGCACCTTACTCCCATGAGATCATGTGAGGAAGCAAACTAGCCAAGCGATTCACAAGGATTTTTGAAACATTTTTACAAGCAACACTACACAGGCTAATAGGCCTGAACTTATCAAAGCTTCGCAGATCCTGCACTTTAGGAATGAAAGCAATAAAAGATGTCGAATAAAACCTTGGGAGAAGCGTACCTTAAAAGAAATCCCCAACAGCTTCAACCACGTCCCTTTTAACTATATCCCAACACTCTAGATAGAAAACTGAGCCGAAGTCGTCTGGCCCAGGACTACTATTTTTTGGAATTAAAGATAAAGCCCTCCAAACCTCCTCCTCAGTTGGTTCTTGATAAAGAGAAATATTCTCCTCATCATTCATCACTGAAGATACTAGACCCATTAAATCTGGCCGCACAGAAGGGCCCTCTCCCGTAAGGAATTCCTAAAAAAATTTAACCGCCTCATTGTGAACCATTTCTGGTGAATCCAAACTAACCCCGTTAGGAAGGGTCATTTTAGAAATAGTCAATGCTCTCCTGCGTTGATTTACAAAGACATGAAAAAACTTAGTATTACGATCTCTTTCCTCAAGCCATTTCTTTTTTGCCTGCTGTGCTAATCTCAGTTCCTCTCTATTTTCCCACACCTCCAATTCAGCCTTGGTACTTAAATATTCATGCTTCAAGTCCGACTGGAAACCATCCTGAAGCTTGAACTCAAGAAACTCCATGCATTCCTCTAAGGCTTTAATGGAATAATCCACTCAGCCAAAAACCTCCTTGTTCCATGTACGCAGAACCATTTTCAGATTCTTAAGCATTGGCAGCCAATTGAATTAGCCCCCTACCACTTACCTCTGCCCTCCAAACATCCTCCATGCACATCTTAAAATTCTCATGTGTACACCACATGCTTTGAAAGAGGAATGCAGAAGGACCATAAGAATTCACTTCCTTGTCAAAACATATCAACATAGGGCAATGATCTGATGACTTACGATTAAGGTACTCAAGATGAAATTTCGGAAACCATTGGAATAAGGCCGTATTCGATAGTGCCCGATCAAAGTGTGCCCATCATCTAGATGTTCCTCTATGACCATTACACTGACATTCTACAGCCACTAAAGCCAATATCCACGAGCCCATAATTATGAATGCATGAGTTAAATTCAGCCATAGCCGATAAAGACCTTGGGTTACCACCTATCCTCTTACTGTCATCTCGAATGGCATTAAAGTCCCCTACTACTATCTAGGGAGCCTCATCCTTCTTAACTAGACGTTTTAATCTTCTCTTGTATGTACACAATCCACACACATTCCACACCAAAATCTTCTCAATCATACATCCAGTTTTGCAAGCTAAGAACTAACCTGTCGAGAGTGACGTAATTCCTGGCTCATTGATTTCTTCATAGCAGACACCAGATTATTTCAACCTGAATCCGAGCCATAACCCTTCTTTTTGTCCAAATTATGGCAAGGTTCACTCTCTTCCTGGTCCGAACTATATGCATCATTTACGACAGCCACTGTGGCAATATTCTCTAGTGCTAACATTTCAGATACCAGATCCTGGTGCCCCTCCGCAAACTGTCGAACCAACGAGACTCCCTCTTGCATGGCGATATCACCCGTAACCTCCCACGTCCTCTCTAAAGATTTACCCAGAACCATCTACAACTCATCACATGCAAGGTCACCAAGAGACTCCTTCTGCACATCATTTGAACCTGCTTGCGCCAAAAACTGTCCATCCTCACATCGCACCTCCTCAAATTGCACCTCTTCACATTGAACCGAGTCACCACCAACAACCCCCTTTCCTTTGAGTTCTGAAACAATCTCCACTAATCCACTAGCCGAAGGTTCCTCCCGTACCTGCACTATGTGATCTATACTAGGGCCATCAAGGGGCTCTTCTACAATAACCAGTGGTTCTGGAACACTAGGGGCACTTCAACTTGCTGATCCTCCTGCTCCTTACTAGGCACCGCTTGTACAACTTGCCATTCCTCTTTGGTATCTTATTTTACTTTCTTCGGAGCTGCACAATCATCCCGTTGTTGCTTCTTGACCTCAACACGGCATACTACCTCCGTATGGCCTTGACGACATCACCGCTTACAATACGACCCCTGTTTCTCGTATTGTATCTCTTGCCAAATTTTCTTGTGCGCCGAGACAACCAATGTTTTGAATACCATACCGGAAGTCGTACTGGTCAAGGCACTGGAACGAAATATTTCAGTACCAGTACCGTTTCAGGATAATCGATATATGAATAAATTATATATAAAAATTATATTTCAAAATACTAGTCTATATACGAATAAATTATATATAAATACAATTTGAAAAAATGAGCTTATAGTTTGAAAAAATGAAAAAAAATAAAATCAAAGGACGAAATATCGGCTGGTACGGGCTGAAATACAGGTCGGTACAACCAAAATATAGGCCAGTACGAAACATATGCAATACCTGTACAGGAATAGTGGCCGGTACGGAATATTTCGGTCGTACCGGCCGGTACGGTACGATATTTGAAACACTGGAGACAACTATAGGGAATCCTTGTATTGGTTCCTCAAGAAGATCCACCTCTACACATAATCTTGCACCCGAAGCACGGGTCTTGTTCATAGTCGCATTTTCAGTACCCAAGAACCGTCTGAATCTTGATGCCAAAATCTGCAAATAGTTAATCCTGTACAAATGCAGAGGAAGGCCTGGCAAGAAAATCCATTGGGGCGCCGTAGTGGGTTCACTCTTTAATTCAAACTCTTTCGTCTAGTGGAACAACCAAAAGATGCACCCCTCAATAACTCACCCTTCCCTCGTAATGCATGGATAAAATCACGTTCAAACTTCAATTAAATAAATACATGGTGAGCATCCATGAAGCTGATGGTAGGGATCTCCAGCAAGCCCCACTTCTTAAGCACTGCAAGCCGAATGGTATCAAGGGAAAGACGTGAGCGTAGAAATTTCAAAACCAGTGCGTAACGAAAATTCTCCGTAGCCCTAGTCATCTCTGCCTCTGACAAGACAAAGCTCGGTTGGCCATCAACATCCACAGGAAACCGCATAGGTAGTTTGTAAGTGGAGGAAGAAGAAATCTTCGACATCGCTTGAGCATAGGATATAGTCGTAACAGAATTCCCTGGTGGTGGAGTAGACACCAGAGGGGCGGCTGCTGCTACCATGCAGCAACCCTAGGCAGTGAGAACGAGGAAACCCAAGAAAGGAAATCTTGCAGTTTTCTTGGAGAAGTTGCGTTTATGATATTTTACAATCATAGAATGTGCAAACTCCATGTACTCCCATTTTTATCTAGGTCCTAAATTTATCTACCTTTCTCGAAATGAGTGTGAATAACTTACACACCCTAAAGATTGGGCTTTGGAATATTAGTAGTTAACTTTGTAGCAGTCGCCTCTCGAACCGAAGGAAAGTGATAGAGATTCAACAAGAGGAGATACCGTGGAAGCATCACTAAGCTCAATTGATTGCTTAATTTCTAGTATTTTCATTCAATTCAATCTCCACTATAGGCAACAAGGGATTTAAAGATAAACTATGGCAACGACGACTTCTTTGCTTTTTGGCCGTATCTTGCGACTCTCCATAAATACTCGGTTTGACCAGTCGGATTAGTACATATGGGTTATTTTCCAAGATTGCCTTCATTGGCTGAACTAGACACTTTTATTTGTAGTCTCTAACTTCGATAATATTCGATCCAAATGAAGGGATTTTCTTGCCAAGAGGCAGATAACCTTCGTTCTGGTGTTGCTTGCCCAGAGAACCCGGATCTTCCCTCTAATGTCTCTTTGCATTTTGGGAGCAGAGCAAGTAAAATCAAGCAATGGATCTAAGAAAAATGAAATTTTGAATGGCACGACTCTTTCGATGCTGGCATTTTAGTTGTCTCCCCTCCTCTTTCAATCTACACACTCGACGCATATAGGCTTTGGTGGCCTCGGCTTCTGCTTCTATCAGGTGGCGACAACCCCTACCTTCCCCTACCACACTTTCCCAAAAACCCATTTTTCAAGATTCGGTAGACCGTAGGGATGTGCAAACCCTTCGCCACCTCTAACTCCGGTCAACCTGTACTCCAGTTTCGATTCTGACAGAGTCAAGGTAGTAGAAATTCAGAGTCGGAGTTAGAGTCAAGTACCTCTGAAATCTCATGTTGGAGTTGGAGTCAAAGTTCGGAGTTAGATGAGCTCTGAACTCGATTTTTTTTAAAATCATATGTAAAACGACGCCATTTTACATATATTTTTTTTTAAACCTAACTAGATGAAGCAATTCCATTTTAAGTGGAACAACATCGTTTTCTTCACACAGGGGTCCAGAATGCTAGACTCCCTTCTCCCCCTCACTCTTTTGTAAGGCTTCTTTGTTCTCTCTCTATTTCTCTCTTCTCGTACGTTCTACATCGCTTGCCATGGTCATGCCATTGTTGCGAGCCTAGCCCCACTGTAGACTACTTCCCTTCAGCCTTCACGACGCCGTAAGTATATTACATCCTCCATTTGTTTGATTCGCAATTGGTATTTGGTGTTGAATTTGTGATGAAATTGAAATTTAGGGTTCCTAAATTTTGGGGATTTTGTTGCCATGACTTGTAAATCTAATTTAATGATACTTGTGATTCTGTTGTTTAAACGATGCCTAATTTTGTTGCCCTATTGTGGAATTTCGATTTCGAAGATTTTTCTCCCAATTTCGATTCCGTGTATAATGGCTATACATATTAAAATTTGATTTGCAAATAATGACCTCTTGTCCTCTAATTAAATTACATCTACTTGCCACAAAATTAGATACATATTAATGTACTTTTCAAATAATATATTCGGTTCTTAGAAAAAAAAAAAGGAAATTAGTATAAGGTCATTGTATGAGATTAGTGGTAATGCATAGACTTTTAAGAGGGTTTTCTAGGTTTTGATCATTTTTATAAGATTTTATAAGATTGACATCCAGTTAGTTGCTAGCCATTATTTTTTAAGTGCTTTTTTTTTACCTTATGGAGAGCTGCAAGTTGTGAGTAGAATTTTGATGAAGATCAAATTGCAATAATTTATTTGAGTCTGATTTAAGGATAAGAACAAAAAATCTATGGCCATAGAATAGGTTAAGAATAGAATAACTCTTAATTTTAAGCATTGGAATTTGTGGGGTTCGGTCTTTTATGTAAAGACATATATGCTAGTTGTACATGACATGAGGATTAGGGTTGGTCCCCACACTTTAATTACGACGTTAATGTCCATTTAAACCGTGTCTTATATCATCAAGGGAATAGATGATAGATAGCCAACGCAAGCATCTATCCAATCAATGACACTTCGCCATACATGCATGAGAAACAAACACACTCTATTAGCTTCTCACTTGTCCAAGAAGAAACAACATTTCATTATGGCAGAGAGCTTTAGGTATGGCTTGACTTGGCTTGTGAAAGAGGTTGATGATTCCATTACCAAAGTCTACAACCTTGTGAGATATGTGAGGGCTTCCCTCAAAGGCTTGCAAAGTTTAAGACAATAGTCGAACAACTTAAGATCTCATCTTCTAGTATGTTGAGCTTGAATGTTCTGACTTGATGGAACTCTACATACTTAATGTTGGATGTGGTGCAGAAGTACCAAAGAGCGTTCAAGAGAATGGAGGTCGAGGATGGGGGCCGGTCGATGCCAATGAACTCCGATAAGCATCCAATACGCGACCTCCAACGCTAAACGCTGACTCAGAGGCAACTGTAGTGATAGGAATAGCTAATACATCCCAGGCTATTCAGGAAATGATTGGAAACTTGGTAGAATTAACTTTCCACCAAGTTAATAAATGAAATGCATCACTAGGTGCCTCGACATTTTCCATAAAATAATACTTAGCCTTAGACGTACATTGCATAATATTTCTCGATGTACGGATTTGATGATACGGTCGCATCAAAACAAATTAACTCTATGCATGCGTGTCATCTATGGAAGATGTCGAGCTGGTCAGGCGTGAGGCGCTACCACATTCGGTTGAAGATTGATCATTACTGTGGTAATGGCTATATAATTCGTCAATATCACTTTTCAGCTCTCTAATAAACTCATTAGCCTTCTCATCCCCGATGACATTCCTAATCCAAAATTCTATAATAACCAGTTTATATCGGGGGTCAAGGATCACAACCACAAATAATAATATATTTATCTTCTCAATATTCTCCCCAATATTTGAATTTCATCATCATAGCCATAGCATTCAACAATCCCATAGTGTCAACACAACTATGTTGCAAGTGGTCATAGAGCCCTAAGAGTTCGTCGAAGTATATGTTCGTTGTAGTATATTTGGTACCAGATATCCACAAAGTTATTTCATAAAATAATTTCAAAAATTGAACAAAATACCTCACATTGGCACAATTAAATGTGTCCTGCACACCGAACCCCCTTCTCCCTCTACTGACTCCAGCAAAGCATATCTCAGGCTCACCATGAGTACGCTTTTTTCATTACAACAGATTCAACTCCTTCAACGTTGTACCCGGAAGCATGTATGCCTTGACCACAGTACCAGGCATATCTAATGGTCTTAATGTTGAATGTTTTATGCTTGACTCAAATATTTCATGACTGACTCTTATTCTTCATAAAATGATAATCATGACATGTGATAAATGTTCATGATCAATGCTTATAATGACATGGAATGACATAACATGATAATCATAGTAATCATATAACTAAAAATTAACATGGCATTCATGCCATGTAATAGATACTCATGCACTAATAAATAACATGACATGACAAATTATAACAATTCATAATAGTTAATAATGAAAGTACAACCTTACCACCATACATACGTAAATACATTGAGAGTAAGTTAGAAGATTTTTTTTTTGCCAAACTTGGGATTAGATTATAATATTTCAAACCCAAACAAAAACGGGTTCATTTTACCATGGAAAACTAAATGCATCACTAAAAGACCAACCGCATGGACTTTGGATTCCACATCTGATTGTAATGCAAATTTACTAGAATGTGATGCTACTCAAAACTTCAAAATCTGCTTCATGAAATACTCACTGTCGAACACTAGAATGAAACATCAGAAAACGAAAAACATTTAACACTAGAACCAAGAGCTTTCATTTAAAAAAAAAAAAACTGACTAAAAAATATTGCTATTGAAGGAAAACCACTACTGAAAATCACGCTTTAAGATCAACACAAAACCTATGAAAACTCATTTCTTCTTTCCACCCTTGGCAGCATCTGAAGCCTTTGTCTTCTTTACTCCACGGATCTTCTTAGCCCTGTTCTTCCTCTCCTTCAACTGCTTTCTCGACTTCTCTATCTTGGTATCAAGTCCATTCCTAATGAGCCTGTACTTGGGTTAATATTTTTTTGCATTCTCAATAGAATCATAAATCAAACCAAAACTAGTTGATTTTCCACCTCCAAAGTGAGTCCGGACTTTGAAAACAAAGATCGAGTTTGGGTCTTTTACTTCATACATCCTTGACAGCTTCTCCTTCAGCTCAGCCTTGGAAACATTGGGTCTCCTTGGATGAAGAACATCAATTACGAATTGCTTTATGGAGAGGAGTCTGTTGGTCATGAACTTCCTGATCTGATGGTCACTGCCTTGTCTGCCATGTTGGTAGTTGAAGATCGGCGAGCTGAGTATAGCACTGGGGCGAAGAAGGCACAAACACGAACAGTGCAATTGGGCAGCTAAGTTAGAAGCTTACTAACAAATTTTTCGCGTAAAGCGAAAGCATTGCGTAACAATAAGCGAGATTAAAAAGATCGTGAATTGAAATGAGATATTTCTAAAGGTTAAAAAATCTCACTAAATTCATAGAAACATGAAAATTACTGTCCTACAGCTAAATTATAAATTTACCACTCTACTTGTGGGAAATTATAGTTTTGCCGGCATGCGAGCTACCTTAGTACTCTCATTTCTAAATCAAGATGCATGATTTTAGTTACACGAACCAGCATGCCACGTCCATGTCCAATCATGTTAATTTCAAGTCATATCATGCATATTCTAGTCCATGTCATGAAGCATACATGCATTTACTATTATTATGCATGCTTATTTTATATTGTTGGTAGCTTAAGATCTTTACTTGCTGAGATTTTAAAAATCTCATTGCAGTAGTTACAACTACCATTTCCCCTCGAATGGTAGGAGATGTGCTAAGACCCGATGGAGCACCATGTCATAGGTTGGATGACGTCGAGTAGATCGGGGATGAGCCTCAAGGAATTAATGGGGATGACACTTCAATTTTTTCATGTGGTTTTGGTACTGATAACTGAGCTGTATGAGTGGCTTAGCATGTAGACTAGATTTCTTTTAGTCTGTAATAAGGAGTTCCAACTAGTGTTTTAAATTTCATACCATACCGGCCGGTACGATCGAAATTTTTCGTTTCGGCCGTCCGGCCGGTACAGGTACTATATCTGTTCCGTACCGACTAAAATACCGGCCATACCGGACTAAATTTCGGCCTGTACCTGCCAATAAATTATATATATATAATTTATTTATATATCGACTATCCCGAAACGTTATCCCGAAACGCTATCTCGAAACGGTACCGGTACCGAAATATTTCGTTCCAGTGCCTTGACTGGTACGATGTCCGATACGGTATTCAAAACATTGGTTCCAACTCTAGTACAATGTCTATTTGTTTGAAAACTGGTTGGACTAATGATGCTACTTTTGAGTATGCGTATATGAATGAAATGTAAGGATGCTTTCTGGCATATTGTGTATTATTCAAAGAAAAAAATTATATGTTGTGAATACTGATGTTAGATGCATGCTATGTGCACTACATCTTTAACTGTCATGAACTGGAGTAAGTGATCTTGTGTTGCATATCCCGATGTTCTTCAAGCTTCATCAAATCCCAAGAGGGGGTTAGGGGTCACATTGACCAACTTCCCACAGTTCCCCCATAAACCATGTGCTCATGCTGGTTACCGCATTACATCATAGGTCTGTCCACCAGCTGTGAGTATGTTATCAGAGATACTCAGATAGAGTAGAATGCCTACGCCATGATTACTTCATTAATTTCATCACAGATACTCATACAGAGCAAAATGCTTACACCATGAGTATTTTATTCATTTGCGAACCCACCAGCGTTAGGTGCTTTTTGACTTCACTTCGAAAATATTTTAATCTCATTCAAAGCCTGTTGACGGTTCTTTGTCAACCTAAGGGATTCCACTCTATTTTATTCACTTCAGAATTGACAAGAGAGTTCTACTAGGATAATCCCCCATCATGTCATTTTGGGTCGTTATAAATGCTTAACTTTTCATGCTTGTCTCAAAAATTGTGACAGACTCATATGATTCTTGAGAAATTTTCGTGCTATTTGATAGATATTCATACTTATAACAAATGACATCATGACATAACATAGTTATTGTAAATATAACAAGAATTTAGATAAAAATATGATTCATTTTGCATGGAATTTACTATCTAACATGATATCATACACAAAAAATAAGTTATAAGCTAACTTACAAAAATTCTTGTGTTTAAAAATTGAGCGGGCTGAAATGAGAGATACACCATGGTTAGGAAATCTCATTAGCTAATAAAAATCGAAATCTAATATTACTAGAGCACTATTTGCAAAATTGCCAACTCTTTAGAATTTACAAATAAGCCCTTAAACTTTCAATAATTTCAATTCAGCCTTAATTTTTACCAAACTTTACAAACCTGATATATTTTGGTATTCTAAATCCATTTATGAGATTAGAAATTTGTGAATTGTGCATCTACTATGAGAAACTCATCAATGTCGAGACCCCTAAAACACTACACATTTCACTTAGTGTGATTTTTTGTCCTACTTGCATACCATTAAAGACTTAATCCGACTTTAGCACTTAATAACCTTTTAAACCCGAGCTTTGTAACATGTTAAGTCAATAGATTCATATATTTTCATGACCATATTTTCATCATATGAACAAACAAATACAAACATAATGATAAGTGTTATTTTTATATGATTTTTATTACTCTTTTAATTATGAAAGTGTCAGTTTCCTTCAATTTTATTGATTTTATTTTATTTTTATATATTTTTCTTTATTTACTTGGATTTGAAGGAATGAGAATATTTAATGCGAAATGAGAGCATTTTGGTACAAAGGAAGAGACTGTGGATCCAGACCGATGTAAGACAGCGAGATCTAAAGAGAACCGAGGAGATGTGCGACTAGAATTCATGATAAGGGTTAGGCGATAAGTGAGATATTTTACCTTCTGGGCGAGAAGACTTAGTGCAAGGTTTCAGGCAACTAGATTGGGTGACTAGTCTAAAGACATTGTGGGCGACAATTAGCAAAGGTAGGCAGCTTCACCGCTCGATAGGTTGGTGAGAGGGTTCTATCACCGCGATCGGGAGTCCTTCCTCTCAGTTGGTGAGAGGGTTCTATCATCTCGGTAGGGAGTCTTTCCTCTTGATAGGCGAGGAGACCAGTTATATTCAACACACACGACATCTACCCAGTGGGACCCTTCCAAGTTCCGCAATCAATCTGCTGACCACCAAATCCTTCCGAACTCCGTAAATCAAGCTGCGTATCACTGAATCTTCCATTTTAGATAATTTTGTTATTCTCGAGATAATTCCTTTTATGTTAACTTTTACCTTTAGAAACTATTTTTCAGATCTTTAGGTTAGATTATAGCCACAATTATCTTGTTTCCGGATTTGAGTTTTAACGTTTATTTAATCTCGTCTTATGGGATGAATAGAGTTAGTTTTTAAGAGTTATGGGTTATGAGTTTTTTAGAGAGTCTGAGTTTTAGATTTCAATAATTTTGAGTTTGTCATTTAAGTTTCTTTCAAGGAGGCGGATCTGGGGAGCAGAGGCGAGAGCTGCATGCTTCATCAACTAACTCCAACGAAGAACAATAGTTTTATTGTTTTTCTTTTCAGTTTCATTATGAACTAATTTTATTTTCTAGAGCTTTGATGTAGTCTAGCATTGAATACACAATTTATATTCTAAGTTATTTTATTTCAATATTTCCATGATTGAGTGTTTATTTCTTGTTCTTAATGCTTGCAATTTTCTAACTAATTATTGTTCGATCTATTGAATCATAATAAGACCGAGAGGTAATTTGTGATTAAAACTCTAAGATTAAGCACCATTAGTTGAGCGAAAGTATAGATATTTTACCGCGATTAGTGTAATTTTCATGAAAAATCCAAAAGACTTAATGAATCTCCAATTAGTTAAATTCACATAGAGATATGGAGTTATTAGTTGGAGATATTTTTGTTATTGTTTGAGAGAAAATATTGAATAATTAAGGGATTTTTATCATTAACTTGGGATAATTGAAATTCTATAGCAAGCAATAATAAATTGTGTGGGATTTGGTAGGTAAAATTAAACGTTCTAGATCTATTCTTATTCAGTTCTTACATATATCACCGGCTCATGCAACCTTTGGGTAACACGTCAGCCGATATATTAAAAAAAAAAGGGAGAAAAGTATACGAGAAATGGGAGGGGAGAATTCATTTCAATACAGCAATAGAAAACGTGAAGCTCCGTTTCCTCACTGTGTCGTCATTGTCTTTGGGTCTCCCATGTGTGAATCATAGCTTCGTTTCCTTCCTCACTATGTTGTCTCCGTGTGTGAATCATAGGGTACTAGTTTGACCAGTTTTACGCACTTTTTGTTTTTTTTTGTGGTCCATCTCTATTCAACTAGTTTGACGGAGAAGAAGGTAGATCTTGTCATGAGCGTGAAGAATTGGTAGATCGATCTTGTCATTTTTGTAGCTTTGTGTTGTCTCTGTGACTAGCTTAAGATAATATCCAAATTATCAACCCCTCATTTTTTGTTGCTGTTGAGTTTATATTTTGGTTGTATTTGGGCATTTGAAGGGGAGATTTCCGTGTGGATGTGGCTGTTGAGGTTATATTTTGGCTTGGTTGTATTTGGGTATTTGAAGGGGAGGTTTATCGTCTTCAGGAAGTGATGGATGGTCAAATATCAACCCAGTTTTTTATTGCTAATTTGCTTGCATCTGCTGAAGGGGCTTCGTGTATGAGAACAATGCATTTATGGTGTTCTTTACTTCAAAGTTGCCATTTTTTTTTTCTGGAAATAATGCTCCACTAGGTCTGGGAAGAAAAATTCGACCTCGATCTCGGGTTTGGGAAGATAAACTCTGCTCAATCTCGCGTCTGGAAGAGAAAAACCTACTCGATCTCGTGTCTGGTTTCTTTATGGTTCCTTCTCACTTTTTTTGTTGGTTTTGTTTGCATAGTGCATTCCATCAAAACAGAATAAAAATTTAGAAAATCATGGAACATCCTTTTTCCTTTTTTTGGGTATTTTTTGGTTTTAGGACTTTGAAAAGGACTGTCTAGTTTGAAGCATGATGGTAATTTAGATTTATATTTGGTGTGTGAAGATTTCATTAAGATAGGTATGTGAGCAAGGGGTTAGTGTTGTTGTGAAAAGTTTCAACAGAGAGAGAATCAAAGAAAACTTAGACATATTTGACTAGAAACTGAGCTTGGATGAGTTGCAGAAGATAAGTGGAATTCCACAGCATAGAGGAGGTATTGCAAGTGAATTAATCTCTGATGAAGGCCCTTATAAGTCTCTTTCGGAGGAGATTGGTGCTGTTCTTAATGGGGGCTAGAGCGGCTTCATTTCTAGGGCTTTACATTCTTCACGGGGATTACAGGGTTGCCCAGGAGGCCATTTCCGAACAAGTCAAAGGAATCTCTAGCTCACTTGATAGAAGAATTTTGGCTTTGGAGAAGTTAAAAGAAAATGAAATGTTGGAACCTATGGGGACAACAGTTTAGGCTGGTGCATTAAGGCAAGCAATTGCAATTTGATAATGTGGATGTAGGTCCCAGATGAATCTTACTGAACCCTTTATGTTTAAGGAATAATTACAGCTTATCTTTGCTACATTACTCAAAACTATTGATGAAAATAGCAACTTGAATTTGAATATTAGTGGCTGGAGCAAAAAAAAAGTCTCTTTCAAAGCTTTGGGATGGAGAGATCTCAAAGCAAGACTTGGGAGAGACCTAGAAGCAAGAAATCTTCTTATTCATTTTAAATGTTATCGATTAAATCTTCTATTTGATGGTTTACCAATTGTATTCTATTTTAGAATATCTTATATTTAAGTACAAATTGTATGTCCTTTATTATACTGGTTTTGTTATAAGACATACAACTAGTAAAATCAATTAGAAAATACATGAATATGACTATATGGGATGCTTGAATTTTTCACAATGAAGTGAATGGTTTCATTTTGTGTTCATTTTACTGCATTGAACTAAACCTTCCTATTGCATTATCTGGCTTGGGTGTTGGACATGTTGTTTGGAGGCATTGATTGCACTAGATATGTTAAGCTAGCTCAATAATAAAAGGCTTTCTTGGCTTTTCAATATTCTCCCAAAAATAAAATAAATAAATGGCTTGAGTAATGTGACATGACTCAAAATAGTGATTGCAAGTCAAGAAAGTGGAAGTTCACAAAAATTTAAAATATTTGAATAGTAATATTAATATCACATTAATATTTGAATATTATTTGTTACAAATATAATTTGGGTTGGATGGATTACAACCGACGGGAAAATGAAGTGGTTTATGTATTGAATGTAATTCATGGACACATGACAATGCACCATTTTTGTGTATTGGAACTGTGTAATGTGTATTGGAACCAATGGCTATATTATATTGGACAATTATTTGTATTTTTGGATGGATAGCTTTTTATTTGTAGTTATTTTTGGATGGTATGAGAGTTTTTATATGTTGCAATATGATGTTGGTTCTAGGTGTTTTATCTCAATACCTTGAGTGTTTTAGACGATGGTAAAAAATTCTCTTTTATTTGATTCAAGCATCCATGATTCCAACATAGTCAAATTTCTGCACAAGTTCCCAATTAATCAGAAAATTCACCAAAGCAATGTTCAACATGAGTCACATTGATTTGTGCACAAGTTCCTCTTTGTGTGGTTTTGGAACAATAAGATCACCACCTATTATTTCATGATTAAGTACTAAAGGAAACTCCTGACAAGAACAAAAAAAGAAAGAAAGGGAAAGCGTTTTAGACATGGATTTACAAACCAATAAACGGACTTAAGTTATACATTTGTCAGAAACACAGACTTAAGTTCTGATCTATTAATAACTTAGATACTGTCAAATATTGTCAAATACCAAACAACATATACCAAGTTCTGAAATCTCTTAGACACTATTAAGTAACATGATACAACAACTACAAAAACCCAATGCAGCCGGAGTAGTGTGCGTGAACGCCTTATTTCAAGTTGTTGCACCAAAAGCACCAACTCTCTTTTCTCGATCTCAGCCGCTCTTTTACAGAGCTCAATCTCCCTCTTCTTGATATTGTCGAGTTTCTTCTCGAACTCTTTCTCCTTCCGTAACAGGTCATTGTTCCTTTCTCGAAATTGATGCTCATTCTCTTGATTACTATCTGCAGAATAGACCAATTGAAAAGCAAAAAAAATAAAATAAAATCAAATAATGTATAGTTAATAATGTAAAACATAGGGCATGTGAAAATCTGAAGGTTGTGTAAAACATAGGGCATGTGGCCATCATATAACTCCGCACATTTGAAATTTGATATTAATATTGATAAGGTAGCAAGTGATCATGATCTCTCCCTACTGGCCCATCTCTTTCTCGAGTCAAATCTCCAGGACAAAACCATATATATATGCATGGGCATGACTTAAAGATACCATGCATGTCTTCATTGTTGTAAGCAAGATAAATTATGATCTTTCCTATAATATCGTGTCTTTTCTCTTTTGGAATTGTTCAATCTATCTGAACTCGATCCTTAATCATTGGAACATTCACAGTACTGCATGCAGATTTAGGGACGTTTTGAATTACATCATGAGTCAGAATTAGACAACAGAAGTACTACTAGTACCACATCTGATCCAATTTTGATGTTTTTCTTAGAATTTCTAATGGTGGATATTGCACAAGTCCAAAATCAAGATTTCCTACTATTGAAGTACAATACAAAATTGGCCACAACTATCTTTTTTCCTCATTTTACACAAATAGATGCATAGACTTAGTCATACAGGTATACAAGCACAAATGCTCCTGAGGTACACAACTAATTCAGTAAGGAAACATGCAATTCACTCTTATCATCCCTAAAAAAGTCATAAGATGGCTATTATCATTTGCTTAGGAAAAGATCATGAAATACATATAAACACCTCATCGTGAAAGCGGCAAATAATTAGGATGAATTTGGATATTATGCCAAATTATTATCCAATATTGATTGAATAAGAGTATACATCCAGTCAACAAATATGGCTGCCGCCATATGTAAAGAGATATCCAAGTAGAAATAAAACAGAAGGAACAAGGCTACCACTAGAAAACAAAAGCTTGCCTGGATAGCTTCGTGGACATCAATCACTATAGGAATGTCATATGCTAGTTTTACCTTCTCAAGTGTTTGCAGATAAAGAGTAGAAATAAAAATAATTTTAATCTTGGAATCTTACTAGGTTTTCAATATTAAATCTCAGTGTAATTAATCCCAGTATAGAAAGAAGAATAATTTCTTGTAAGTTGAATAATTTCCTTATTAATTGCACTATTTGCTACAAAATGTACACAAACTTGCATGAAACAAATCTTTACTAGAAGATAATTACTCGGGTCTGCTCATAGGTTGAACAGGATGTTGCAGAGCAGAAAATAAGCAAGGCAAACAAAAATAAAGAAGGATTAAAAATCTATGAAGATTAGAGAAACGCCATGGATCACAAAGTGTTAAAAATATTGTTCAAGAACTGAGTTAAGTTATAATGAAAAGCACATACCAAGCCAAACAATGGACATCCCCCTCTCTCTTAAACCAAAAATAAGCTGTCAACATATTGACCACCAAAGTTCCTCTATTGAGCATCCAAGATATCCTATACCAAGGAAAATTTCAATGAAAAAGAAGGAAAAGGGGGGGAGAAACGTTGAGCTTGGTTAGGGTTTCTTTCGGCATCGAAGGGGGAGGCATAGCTTCAGTGTCTTTCGGCTTCAAAAGGGGAGGGAGAGCTTCGGTGTCTTCAGCTTCGAAGGGGGAGGCAGAGGATCGTAGGGAAGCTCAGAGTATCTCGGTTTCGTGGGAAGGTGGGGCTTTCATGGGAAGAGAAAAATCGGCTAAAGAAGGTCCTTCGTCGTCGGTCTTCATGTGGGGATGGTAGTAGATTTCGAGTGGAAGATGAATGCTTGAAGATAGAAGGGAGGTCTGGAATTGGGGGAAAGGGGAAGACGAAGGGAAGATGAAAAAGGTGGGGGAAAACTCTTAAGACGAAAATGAAAAGGGGAAGACCAACGAAGGAGGGAAAACGACATCGCATTCATTTTGCCACATGGGACGCGATTTCCCCACGGTTCCCCACACCGGTTTCCTATAGAGTTTTTCATTCTTATTATCTTTAAAATCTAAATTTTGATGCTATTTTTTTCAGTTTAATTTAGATAATCAATTTTTCAAATTCTAGTTTTTCAAATAGTAATTAATTTAGTATATTTCAATACTCAATAGCATAATTATTCCATGTGGGTTCGATATCTGTTTTCTTAAAAACACTTTACTACTTATTACCATTCTGTGCAATTGCAGATTTTTTTTATTCGAACACACAACACTAACCTGGCAACCCGAAGTCCTAGCATGGTGTTCTCAGCTTTTCTCTTGCAAATGAACATTAAGAACTTCAATAAACCACACATCCTAACTTCTAACATGTTTAGTACTCATTTATAGATGATATTACATGATCCTAACCAAAGAATTCATGATATCAAAGAGATCGAATTCAGATCACACACAAAAACCTAAAACCAAAACATGCTTGTTCTTTGTTCTAGAATGATTTGACTAAATCATTATGTAGTATGTAAATTTTCTTGAAATCAAACACCCAAGATTATCATAATCAAATCCAGCTAGGTCTTAGTGCCATTTTAATCATATCATAACCAACATTCAAGATTAAATTAAACAACAGGCAAGAACTCAAGGTGTACACAAAAATCATGCATCGATGAATATTCATCAAAGACTCAACTCGAACCCTAGTTTCATGTTTCAAAACAAGGTTTAACACATAAACCTAACTCTTATCAAAAAGGGTTTTGAAGGTCTAGTTATCAAACCAACTTTAGAGTTCAAACTAAACTAAAGCCTCATTTGTTTCCACAACTCATCTCGTCTCATCTAATTATTACAACTTTTTCAAATTTCCATAGAAAAGAAAATAAACAATTCAATTTTTTCAAATCTCAAAACAAAAATAATATTAAAAAAATATATTCTAACAATATTTTATTCAATTTTTAATTTTAATCTCAACTCATCGCATCTACAAAAACAAACGAGGTACTCTTCTCATCAAACCAACTTTAGAGTTCAAAAGAAACTAACTCTTCAAGAGAACTCACACTAGTATTTCGACTTCTCCAACCCTAAATAGATTCATGCAACTTTTGGGTGATTGTTTTACAAATTCAAGCCAAGATTTGATGCACCATACATGTCACTAATTCCATTAAATCCAAAAACACCAAGTAAAGTCTAAAACTATATGGTGTTTCAAGGCAAAATTCCAAGATAAACACCACATGCTAGCCAAATCCATCATACTCCATCATCACCAAGGTTCAACCATTTAATCTTAAGGAAATTAATCCCAACACCTAAAGCATCGTATCCCTAACGAAAGCAACAAAAGTAGAAGGAGAAATGATAAGGAAAGAGAACTTATAAAGATCTAGCACTTAGATGAGGTTGGCTTTCCTCTACACACACTCTCCTTACTCGGTTTGCTCTCAAAGTGTAAAGTGTGGTGTGTTTGCTTGTGTTCAAGTGAGAGGGAGCTAAGGGGCATGTGGGACAAAAGAAATGAAGGAGAGGGCTACTTGGTATTCCATGGAGTGAAGCAAGGGTTGACGGGAGGGTTACTTGTGGAAGAGACCAAGCTCAGTGTGATGGAGTCCTTGTACCCAATGGAGTAAGGCTTTGTTTTTGGCTTAAGTGGAGGGGTCTTTTGGGTGGCTAATATGGGAGATACATGGCAGGGCATGGCTGAACAATTCAAGGGGTAGCTTGCTTGTAGAAAGGGCTAGCTCAAGTTGTGAAAAGATGGCAATTTGGTTGGGTGGAATTGCTTACTTCCGATGGAGTGGAGGGAGCTTGGTTTAGGGTTTTAGAACTCTAACTACGGGGTTGTTCTTGCTTAAGTGTAGGAGGGTTTTTTAGGGCTGAAAATTTTGCCCCTTGTGCAAGGCATGGCCGGTGCAAGTGGTACAAGGGAGTGGATCTAGCTTGCTTGCAATTGGAAGTAGCTCAAGTGAAGAGAAAATCAAATGGTGTAAGGCTTTGGGTGTTTCAATTTTGGGGTTTTAGATTCAAATCCAATGGGTGCTAGTCATGGGCAGTACAAGGGGGTAAGTGGAGGGGCATGGATGCATGGTGTATGTAAGAGAGGTATTGGTTTGTAAGATAAGGATGGGTTTAACTTGTTTCACACTCTTCCTTCTTACACGTGTGTACTAAACGTGACATGTGTAAATGAGGTATAAATGGAGGGTGGTGATGGTGTCATGTGTAACTAAGGTTTCCTAGTATTCTAAGGTTTCCTAGTATTCCTAGATTGACTTGGGTGTCCTACATATGGCGAGGTGGCAACTGGTTGATGATGTGGCATGCTAGATGCCATGTGGCGCTCCGATTGGCCCTTTTGGCACCCCGAAAATCACAAAACTTTTTATTGGATCATAAAATCCTAAAAACTCATACGAATCCAATAGTGCAATCCCTTTTATCTAATTATGATCCCAAGTGTCTAAAAGAAATCCAAAAATCATTTCGCTCTGTTAATAGATCACAATTCGACTACGTTAGCAAATCGAAAACATAACTTAATCCATGAATTTTATCCTAAGTTTTCATGGCATATACAATGTCTAAATAAAAGAAATTATTTCCATTCGAATTTTTTTCAGGGTGTTACAAGACCCAGGTGCAATTTTTAGATTGGAAGAAATTAAGGCTAAGGACCAAGACAATACCCTTATTAAAGGTATTGTGGGGGAATCTAGAAGCTCAAGAGATCACATGGGAACCATAATAATATATATTAGGGAAAAGTACCCTCACTTGTTTGGGTTTTTGTAATTCAACAAATATGCGTGCAATAAAGCTGGAACCTTAATACAATCCTTGAATTGTCTGTTTTGGTCGCAATTGAGTAGTGCCGTCCAATTTTGAAAACGACATTTTCTTTTAAGGGGGAGGATGTCAAAGCCCATTTGAGCATTAGAAGGAACCCCTTATGTAGTAGCCAAGTAACCACATCGACCCTTGTAACCTCAAACGTAAGGAAAAGTCATACCATGCAAACAAGCGGGCAAAGCCCTAGCTTAGACAAGCTAGAGTAAGCAACCACATGGGTGAACAAGATGAACAAGCAATGTTTGGTAAGTAAAGTAAACAATACGGCATATTGGGTGAGCGATAACATGGGCAAGCGGAATAGACGTATATAGTGAAATATGGGCAAAGAGTAAGCAACAAGTGAGCAATGTGCAATACGAACACAAAAAAAGGGTGCACAACAAACAAAGTGGTACGAGTCCAAGCAAATGTTCAGAAATGGTTTTCCTGCCTTACTGGGAGACTAGACTAGTGCCCGAACACTTTTCCCTTGCTGAGAGACAAGTTTAAACAAGCACCTAAAAACTTGGAGTACTTGGAGACAAATACGATACCGTTACAAGCAAGATTACATACTCACTTTCCATCTAATCTTATGAAGAGACTTTATCGCACATGCACTACATTCATAAGCAAAAGATTGGAGGACCAACCCCACTTGAGGAGTCCATCTCTCCTTGGTCGAGCTTATAGAACAAGGTAGGAGACATAAGCTTAATCCCAAAAATCATAAGCTTAATCTAAGGGCGTTTAAAGATTAATCCTAATGGTTAATTAGGCGGGTGTTACACTACCTGAAGGAAGCTGAATAGTGAATTTGAGAATACTCAAAGAGTAGCTTAAGATATGGACGTAGGCAGTGGAGCTGAACCTAGTTAAAATGCTGAGTTTTCATCTCTCTTACCCTTGCTCTTTATATTTACTGATGTTCAGTATTCTATTTGCATTTTATATCTTATATATAATATATAATTCTTATTTGTTTTAAAAAAAACTCAATTCACCTCCCTCTTGTTACTCCAAGTCATCTAGACAACAATTCGTATTGAACAATGTCTCTATTGGAAGATTAATTGAATTTTGAGTTAAAAATCTCGTGGCAAACATTTCAAGGGCTATAGTTGGTGACGGTCAATCCGCTGCTCGACTTCCACTATTTTGTTGAAACAATTGCACGTTCTAGAAAGCTAAAATGATAATATTTCTTTACGCTTAAGATCCTCGAATTTGTAGACACATTGTTAAAGGACCTTATATATTAACAAAAGTTGTTTGGAGTAAAAGTTATAAAAGAAGAAGAAGATTTGGATAATGAAGAAAGGAAATTTGTTCAATTGAATGCAAAGGCCACAAATTGGTTATATTGTGTTGTCAACGGAAATAAGTTCAACAAGATAATGAGTTGCAAGTCGGCAAAGCAAATTTGGGATAAGTTGGAAGTAACCTATGAAGGAACTTCACAATTTAAGCAATAAAATATTTACCTTCTTATTCATGAATATGAAATGTTTAGAATGGCTTGTGAATATTCCATATCCACTATGTACACTCATTTTACCAACATTGTAAACAGTTCTGCAGCTCTTGGCAATGTTTATCCCAACTTGGAGATGACAAGAAAAATTCTCAACTCTCTTCCAAAAAGCTAGGAGCCAAAAGTAACAGTGATTCTTGAAATCAAAGACCTTATGAAATTTAAGATAAATGAACTCACCGGGTCACTTATTACTTATAAGTATACATTAAAAAGATAAGAAAAAGAAGGAAAGTTAAAGAAGTGCTTGACACTTAAAATTTTTCACATGAAAGCGAAAGTGAAGAAGATAAGAAAAATGATTAAAAAGATGAAGAAGTTGCAATGTTTAAAAAAAAAAGGTTCAGGAGATTCTTAAATAAAGATAAAGTTTTTTCAAGAAAACCCTTTAAAAAGATTTTCAAGAAAAATATAGTTAAAAATGATTCTCTAATTTGTGACAAGTGCAATAAGTTTAGACATATCAAGGCATAATGTCTTCTACTAAAGAAAGATGGAAACAAGGGAAATAAAGTAATGAAACTACTTAGGATGATTATTCAAGTAGCTTAGATCGCGAAACAAGCAACGAAGAAATGACAAATCTTTATCTTATGACTAAAGATGACCTTGAGGTAACACTTCTTGACAATGTTTTGATTGAAAAATCTTCATATGAGGAATTGTGGAATACTTTTGAAAATTTATATGAGGAATTTGAAAAATTAGGTATCAAATACATTACTTCGATCGAACTCTATAGTTTTGAATGAAAGAGAGACATGTAAAATGGATTCCATAGTATTAATAACTGTTTGGGTTTATTTCTCCAACAATATTAAGGTGAGGTTTGGATAGTGAGATGAGATGAGATGAGACGGTTTTAGATGAAAGTTGAATAAAATATTATTAGAATATTAGTTTTTAATATTATTATTGTTTTGAGATTTGAAAAAGTTGAATTGTTTATTATATTTTGTGTGAAAATTTGAAAAAATTATAATGATGATATAAAATAATATGAGTTAGAGTGATTCTTGAATCCAAACCTGGCCTAAATGCTAATAACATCTACTTCTTAAGAGCATTCTCATCCAGTTTCCTAAATTTTTCCCTAAATTTTAACTAAAATGGACAATTCCTATAATTTTATCCTAATTTTTACTCATCTTAAAAAAATCTTCTACATCTAATTCCATACTCTTTCTCTATTCTATTAAAATAATATTCTTCTATTCTTTCTTTATTATTTTTTCTCTCACTTTTATTTCCATTATTAACCACTAATTCTTTTGTCTTATTTTCTTCTTTTCAAATATCATATTTTATAAATATTTATGTGATTTTTTTTTTCCGGATACAGTATTATTTTTCAATCCAACATCGGTATTAAAAATAATAATTTTTTTAATATGTGCATTTTCCAACGCGATGGTATTTTTTAATATGATTTTGTCCGTATATACTTGAGTAATATTTGATTTTCATTTGTTTAACAGTAACATTTTTTTCAGTTTTTCTAACGATAATACCTATCCGCGTATTGATGATAAGAATTTTTGCAAAATAGTACAACGGTAACATTTTGAATTTCTGCCTCCAATGGTAACATGTTTTGTCATTTCTCCAACGGTAATTTTTTCTGTCTTTTCTCCAATGGTAACATTTTGTCTTATATGTAACAGTAACTTTTTCTTCTATAAATACGTCTTCTGCTTGCATTCACATTCTCAAAAACTCGAGTATCATCTCCAACTCCCTTCATCAAATGACTCGTTCTTTCTTTCGTAAATTATTCACATACTTGTTATCTGATGATGAGTTGGATGTTGTTCTTAATGCCGAGGTCGATAGAGAGTCATCAAGACATCGTGGCAATCGCCAACGTCGTAAGTTTATTCGGTGTGATCATATTCAAGAGTACGAGCACCTTTTTCGCGACTATTTCTCAAAAAGTCCAGTATATCCTTCCAATATATTTCAAAGGAGATTTCGAATGAGCCATCCCCTAATTTTCTGTATTCTAAATGAAGTAGAGGCTAATGAGCCCTATTTCATCTAGAGAAGAGATAATGCCAGAAGACTCAATTTATTTTCTATGCAAAAGATAATCGTAGTACTTAAAATGTTGGAGTATGAGGTTACTGGAGATTTTATGGATGAATACATACGTATTGGAGAAGGCACCGCAATGGAGAGCCTCAAAATATTCTGCAAGACAATCGTAACTGTTCTTTCAGATGAATATTTGTGGTCTCTAAATGCCAATGATATTACTCAATTACTTGGGGTGGGTGAATAACGGGGATTCCCAAGAATGTTGGGAAACATTGATTGCATGCATTGATTCCGATTCACATAACGAAATTAATGTACTAAAGAGATTTTTTATTTTCACGAAACTTGCCCAAGGGCGTGCTTCTCCAGTCAATTACACAATTAATGGCAACGACTACACTACGGAGTACTACCTTGCCGATAGTATTTATCTAAAGTAGTCAACGTTTGTGAATACAATTTCATCACCTCAAGGGAATAAGAAGAAAAACTTTGCCGCAACATATGAATTCGCAAGAAAAGATGTCGAGCATGCCTTCGGGATACTTCAACAACGATTTGCAATCTTTTGTGGACCTTCCCCGATTTTTCAAAGTCAATGAGCTAATAAATATAATGAAAGCATGTGTTATTCTACATAACATAATCATTGAGGACGAGCGTGATAATAGTCAGGGTCCGAACATGGAGCATGATTAAGTTGATGATGATATTGCAGAACTATCGCGCAATCCAACAAACAAATTTATCAACTTCATTCAGCGCCATCATGAAATTAGAGACAGCTCAGCACATCATCAACTACAAGTAGATTTAATTGAACATCAATGACAGATTTATTCCCAACAATAGAAGAGAAGATTCTGTTGGATTCTCTATCTTCTTATTAATAATGACCATGTATTTCTGTTTCCACAATTTCTATTCCAAAAAAGATGTTTTCTTCAAGAACATGCTGATCATTACTGCAATATTTTCATTATCTGTAATAGTTTTAAAGATTTGTAATGTCAAATTGTAATCAAGCAACATCTATCCATGTTACATTCAAATTCAACGACCACATTTTTCTATCTTCTCAATAAATACTCGTTAACGTACAAATTATAAAATACAAAAAATGTGCCAAGTCCTTAAAAAAAAACCCTCAACACAGTCTCAATAGTCAAGCAAGTTATACTAATGTGCCAAGCATAAAATACAAATGTCCGAATACTGAATAAAAAAATAAGTTGCAAAAAAAATCTAGCCTCAATTTTCTGATGCATTGTGTCTCGCCAATATCTCCATTTGAAGTTGCTGGAAATATACCCACTAATCTCCAATCAACGTACTCACATCAAGTAACATTATGCGCTCCTTTTTCTCCCATCGGGCGATTTGCAGTTTCTCCACCTCCAACCTCAGTTTCTCGTCCTCTTGTCTACTTTTATTTCCCTCCCTTTCTTGATCATATGCCATATGCTTGGTCTTAAGTCGAAAAAATTCTTTCTCCTAAGCACGTGACTCCTCTAGGAGAGTATACTTACACTTGCTAAGCTCTACAAGCTCATCTGATGCCCTGCCTTGGGTCTTACGTTTTCCTTTCTTAGCTTTTCTTTCCATTGGTCTATCCAATTTGATGACATCATTATTCACTACATTCTCGGCCTCTGTACCACCAATTGAATCCATAGGTGAATTAGGTGCAACTGTTGAGGTATGCTAATATGCCAGGGACATCGTCGACCTTCGCTTCATCCTGTCCTTTGTGCAATGCTGAATCCATTTTGGTTGGTTCTTCAACAGCTACCAACAATGCTCAAACTGAAATGACGTTTTCTCAAGTGATTGGTACATGATCTTCGCTTTGTCAAACTTCCAATTCAAACATAAAATCATATAATTAACCACTTATTAAATATAAGAAAACATAACGCGTAAATATCATAATGAAGTGCTGGAAATAATATAAAAGTGGATACTTATACTTTGTCTTGCCCAATCATGCCACTTTGATTCAACCCTTCAACTTGGGGCGAGTTTAACACAAAATTTGTTAGTCGCCTTTTGAATGGCAAATCAGCGATGTATTAAGGACCCAACACTTCGCTCATTTGTACTTTCTTTATACTCATTGAAGTATTGAATAACTTTTTTCTCAAAGTTGGGCGTGCTTTTGAATCATTCCCTAGATGGATCCATGCTACTATTCAACCATGTGGAGACAAGTAACTTATCTTCTTCGGGGGTAAAGTTTGCACTCCGAGCTGATTTTCTTTGAGATGGAAGCTCTACTTGGGGTGGGGGTGGAGAGTCATCCAAAGTCATGAGAGATTGTTCACCTTGACCACCATAAATGTAGTCAATTTCAGGCTCCTGAGTCAGGAGGCTGGTGAATAATATATTTCCATGCTCTTATGAATCCATCTCTAAAAAATTGTAGACACAGAAGAATAGGTACACATGTTAGAGAATTAAGAACCCAACAATATTTGCAAGTGATTTTGGTAGCCGGCTCAGGAAGTCCTATGGTAACTTATGACCACACTTGGCACCCTCCATCGCATGGCTGCAACAACCGTTTGCTACTATTTATTGGCCATTCGGATTACCATGCTATGGAGGTGTGTGCCAAGCGTGCCAAATGTCCTCACGAGGATTTCTCATCATCACAGCTGAGGGTGTAGAGAACTCAAATCCATCTCTAATTAGTTTGCAAAATAAAAAATAAAAGCATTCTCATCCACTTCCCTAAACAGTTTTGTGTTTTAAATGTGGCTCAGAATGATTTACAAAATTTACATCATGTGTAAGACATGAGCTCAACTAAGATAATGACTACAAAACCACAAAGGTTGTCTTTTGTGAAAACGATCACAAAAAGGTTGGTGGCCATCCTGGTTCAGATTACCCTGCCACTTTCAATTGAGCCCCATTAAAAACACTTGTGAAATTACCCCTCCCTTAGAGTCACTTGAACCATCATCATAGTCTTATATAGTTCTAAATTAGTACAAACATCGTATGAATGCATACAAAGGTTTTGGATACAAATCAATAAAACAACAACTTCTTTAGTCCAAACTAAGTAATTGAAACTATGATCAAATAAATTCATGGTAACAATAGAAGAGATACCACTAAATGCAATTGTGAGATGTTCAATAATAATTAATAATGAGCAGTAATGATATCATAAACAAACTGATGCACATAAGCATGTGTTAATAAGTCCATGCCAAGCAAACAAGTAACCAACAACTTAGAAGTTATAAACAAGTAATAGAGAAGTACAAGAAGTCTTGCCAAATAAATAAATAATAATAATAATAACAATAAACATAATAAAATATCAATGTGCCAAAGGTCAATTGCGTGCTTTACTTTGAACCTCCCAGAACAAAATGTCAATTTAAAATGTGTATATATATATATATATTTTTTTTTTCTTGTTTTCATGAGAATGTTGTTAAAATAAGATATATAAATCTCACCATTCAAATGACTAAACTTATTGTCCAAAGATATATTTAAGCAAACAATTATAAAATTGTTCATGACAAATTTTCATGCCAAGATCATGCCAAGCAAACAACTAAAAAATGCTTATGGAGATGTACTCAAGAAGTCCCCTGTGTTTTAAATTTCATTATGAAAGATCAACAATAAGCAATTTATCTCAATTGCTCACAACAGGTCATATCTAACCCAACACTCCTCAAACATCACCTCAAGTTAATGTCTCATACCATCAAATTATACAAATATGAGATTCCTCAAAATCACTTGTTGGATTTCGAAATGACAAGCACGATGAATAACTAACAGCCCCAAAATCATATACTAGATTTCAAAATGCCAAGCATAGATCATAACCAACAGTCCCAAGATCACGTATAAGATTTCAAAATGCCAAGTACATATCATAACCAACAGTCCCAAAATCACAAACTAGATTTCGAAATGCCAAGCACAGTGCATAACCAATAGCCCCAAAATCACAAACTTGGGTTATTCGAAATGTCCAAAACTACGTATAAAGAACAACCTCAAAATCACAAAGAATATTTCAAAATGCCAAGCACAATGACTAACCAACAACCCCTCGAATCACAAACAATCAGTCGAAATGCCAAGCACTCAGATTCAAAAAGAAAAGCCCCAAAAGATGCATAACTCCAACAAGTTGAAAAGTAACACAAATCATAAGCCATGACCCTTCGAAATCATTATTCACAATATATCGAATTGAAATGCCAAACTCTAGAGCACTGTCATAAGTCCATGTCTTAAAAATCAAAGATTTCGAAAGTCAAAGGTAAGGAGATAAAATACAATTGTCATATGCATAGGATTCAACCATGGGAGATGCAAATCGTGCGGCGGAGATGACGAAATCTAGCCATGGGAGGGGGCTTCAGTGAGTAAAATAATAGTGGGAGAGAGAAATATTTATATATATTTAGGCTGATGAAGAGAAACCACCATCAATGGTAACTATGGTGTGACAGAGAGAAACATCGAAGAGGGCGACAGAGAGTGAAGAAAGAGAGGAGAACACACGGGACCAACATACGAAGGAGATGGGAGATAGCTTTTGGGATGTACAGTGGTTCCCCCCATATATGGGGAATCACTGTAGTTCCTCTAAATAAAAACTCTAAAATAGGTAATGGGATGGGTGTAAGTTTTTCAGCTCCTCCCTAAATTTTTTCTTATAATTTGGAGACAACAGTGATTTAGGACACCAGATGAGAATGCTCTAAGTCTATTTCTCCTTTACTCTCACCTTAGAATTTAATAAAAATATATTTAGGGGTCATTTTATCTCAAAAATTTATCATCTAGTTTCCTTCTTCAATATCACTTAAATATAAATATTTTTTTTACTTTTTAATTTTTAAATTTGTCATCTAATCATTATCTAATCAATACAAAATTTTCAAAATTTTAAATAAAACACAACAAACAATTCAACTTTTTACGAATCTCAAAACAAAAATTATATTATAATAATATTTTAATTTTATAATATTTTAATTTAATTTTTCTCTCATTTTTCAAAACTAAATAAAATGTCTTAACTCAAATTATTTAACTACGATTTAAAAACTATTTCATTATTATTTACAGAATTTTCATATCATCTTATACACTAATAATGTGTTTGGATGTTGAAGTGAGTTGAGTTAAGTTGAGTTGAGTTGAGATGATAAAATATTGTTAGAATATTATTTTTTAATATTATTATTATTTTAAAATTTGAAAAAGTTGAATTATTTATTATATTTTGTGTTGGGATTTGAAAAAGTTGTAATGATGAGTTGAGATGAGTTGAGAGTGGTTTAAGTTCCAAACGCACCCTAAATCACCCTCTAGATTTCTTAGGTGTCTGTCGTTTGAATAATTAGTTGAGATGAAAGTTGAAAGTTGAATAAAATATGATTAGAATATTATTTTTTATTATATCTTGTATAGAAATTTGAGAAAATTGTAATGATGAGATGATATGAAACTTATTGTATCCAAATGGAGCTTTAGACTGCGTTTGAATATTGAGTTAAGTTGAGTTTTTTATGAGTAGTAGTAAGTTGAGATGGTAAACTGAGTTTTGTGGAGTCCTCCTAAAATGAGTTTAAATGTGTTTAGATGTTAAAATGAATTTAGATGTATTTATGAGAAATTGAAAAAGATTGTAGGTCCTACGTGTAAAGAAATATTGAATTGAAAAAAATTGTGAGTCTCACGTGAAAAAAGATTTTGAATTAAGATAAATTTAATAATTTAAAAATAAAATATTTAGATATTAAATTTAGTTTAAAATTAGACTGAATTGAATCGAATAACCAAAAATGCCGAATATACCGGCAGTGATGAAATCTTTTTTTTCCCATACTTAAATCGGAACAGTGCGAAGCGGAATTCAAATATTTGATACAAACTCTTTTGCTGTTCGTAAGCACGCAAAACAAATGTAGCACGAAACAAACCCTTTAGACAGTTTTGTGGCCTTTCCTTTCCCCTTCCCTTGACAACCCCCAAAAGCAATAATTCAAAACCCTAATTTTCTGTCTCATTCCACGAAAATCTCTCTCTAATCTCTTATTGGCCCATCCAAACTGATCTCCCTTGCCGTTTAATTCTTCCTTTGCTTTCTCCATTAGAAATCCAACATTCCAGAGTTTACTTGAAACCAAAAACCACTCTAACCCGAATTCGATACATGCCCAAATGATCTGAGAAATCACTGCTTTGTTTCTTCTTAATCAGTGAGGCATACAGTAGCAATGTCGGACGACATGCTCATACATTTCTCGTCCAACTCTTCCAATCAGTCCGACCAGTCCCTACCCACCAAGATTGCCAAGCTTGAGGCCCGCATGGTCGGCAAGGCCTCCTCAGTCCCTCCAGCTCAGCAACAGCAACAGCCACAGCCACAGCCGCCACAGCAGCTGCAGCCCGCTTGGCCCGCCATTTCGTCGGCTGCCACCAAATTTGTAGGAGTCGAGGACTTGGCTGAGCCATCGAGCTCGAGTGACTCGGATGATGATGTAAGACTGTTTTAAGTCCACTTATATAGCAATGTGTATGAATTTGATTTTCTTTTTGGGTAGATAATTGGATGAATAGACTCAATTCCCGTTGACTACGTATTAATGGAATATTAAACACATCTGTATACTTATTATGTGCTTAGGCATGCTATGCTTATGCTGTTAGAGAATCTCGCAGTGATTGGAACTGCAGATGCCAAAAGTGCATCAAACCTATCTGTATCTATGTGTATGTGTGAAAGTAGTGGTGTACATATTTTTGGTTCTCATGATAATTGCTCAATTAAGTGAATCTATCAAATTCTGATCCATTTGTTGGCATTCATAATGATAGGTGTATTGAAAAACGATGCATTTTCTTGCTAGTGACTATTTTCCTAACACTTTTGGTCTAGGACTTTGTTGTTATTGTTATTGCTTTGCTGTTGCGAGTAATTTGTGTATATATTGCTCCAGTGAATATAACAATGTGAATTTTGAGGCATTAGATTGAGTGGCTCTGGATTGGAGTGTAGGCACCCTAGGATTCATATTTTTTTTTTTTTGATAAGTGAAATAATATTTTATTATAACAAGTAATTAGGCACAACCCAAGTTTACAGGGAATGTACAAGAGAGAGCCCCTAATTACAAGCTAGTAGCTAGAAAAGGAAACGCCACATGAGGCATAAAATAATAATTTTCCATATGGCTGCAATTTGGTGGTTACCTTGGAAACCTCTCCAAGCCATAAGATCCACCAATGCAACACCAATCCTATTAAAAACCTCATCCCATAAAACCTTTGCCACCTCACAGTGAAGTAAAAATGATCTTCTTATTCTCCTTTTTACGCATATAGTACCAATCCAATAGGACGAGACTGCACTTTCTCAAGTTGTCAATCATCCAAATTTTCCTATGGGAAGCCGTCCAACCAAGAAATACAACCTTGAGAGGTACCTTACTCCTCCAAATACACTTCCGAGGAAAAGAGTTTTGGGATTGACTTGACATGACCTTATACAAGGATCTGACCATGAACTTCCTGTTCTCTGGGTGACTCCAAAGCAACTTATCCTCCTCACCACTACCAATGTTAGAAGCATACAACAATCTGAAAATTTCAGAAATATCACTCACTTCCCACTAGGATTTCCCAAATAATTCGCCACGGAAGCATCCTGATCATAAGCAATCTTGAAAAGGGAAGGAAATGCAATCTAGAGGTCTGTACACCAATACCATGCCAAAATCTGGCCCGAGATCCCTCGCCAATCACAAATCTCAAATGACTAACAAAACTCCCAACCATTCCTAATAGATTTCCACAACCCCACACCATAGGCAACCCTCACTTCACTAGAGCCCCCCCCGTCCACATCGATGAAGATCCTCTATAATGATTCCCCTTCCCAATAAATCCTTAGCTAACTCCTTTGTGGCCATCCTAGAGCTTTGTTCTGGTAATTTTCTAGTTAGTGTCAGATGGTGGCTAATGATTTTGGATTAATTGAGGTGGTAAAAGAGCCCAGGATATCATCTAAAAGAAGATGGGGGAAAAAGATTACCAAACCACTTGCTTGGGAAAAGGGGAGATGACCTTGTAACTGACATCGGATTCTATATAATGCTCCAACTACAAGCGAATAATTACTTACAAAAAAAACTATAAGCGACAAATTTCTGCTTAGAGTTTTCATGTTTGTTTTTTTTTTATATTGAACAACTATCTTGCTAAAAGTAAAGGGACACAAACTTTGCATGAGTTTTTGAGATGTATCATGTTCGATAAACGAAAACTTACAATAATGAAGCCTTTGTTAATTTTAATGGAAGAGTTATGGTTTGAATAATGGTGACAGAAATGAAATTGCTTGTCAAATTTTTGTCATAATTTCTTGATATCATACTTTTTAAAATAATTTTTTCGATTTCATGTGCATGACCACTTACTATTATTGAAAATTTATGTGACTGTTCCTATTTGATGTGAAATATGCCTACCTCTGACCTCTTTACCTTTACACACAGGTTTGTAATCTCGGAGTTTAAGAAGCTTTGGTGATATTTGTCAGAGCTTATGCATGTTTTCTTGGCAAAAAGTTGTGGAATGTCTGTCATATTTTGGTGTTTGTAATATTTTAATCTGTTGAAAAGTATTTGTTTTGTGATAATGCTATGTTTGACTCAGCTCATTATACAAGTATATGGATACATTCTTGTGCATTAACATGCATATCAACAAAAGAATACACATGAATGAATATATTGTTTTCATTAATGATTTTGTTGTCATTGTCCTTTGCCAGAATGGAGGGGAGTTTCTAATACAAGCCAACACACAAAAGCGCCAAAAACTTAAAGAAGACGACAACTCAGCTTTTTTGGAAAGTGTTGAGGTATGTTCCTTTTTTTTATGAGGTAAAATGGTGGCAACTTGGTATAGATGATTGTGGGTTGATGCCTGTAGTTGCTTGTTTTTTGGGCTATACTTGCACTATCCATTGAATATCAAATTATTTGCTATTCTTTGCAACTCATAGTGAAGGATGTGTGTTGGGTTATTCTCTTCCATTTCAATTTTTTTTTGCAAGTTGAATGAATTTAGATAAAAAATTGTCTTAATATGATACCCAAAGCCTTGTTAAACTCTCGATCAAGTTGTTATAATCATTTGAAATCTTAATTTATTACGAACTTTTCTCATGCTCCCTCCCAAAAGGATGACAGAAAACATTACTCAATCAACCTGTGTCTGGAAAAGAGTGTTTTTTTTCTTAATCAAGGGTCCATAATATGATTAATCAAGCATATTGTAAATCCTGAAAATTTGTGTTGGTACTTGGCTTCTAGTGCTGATTTAAAACATGTTCTTTAACGAGCTAATGTGTGCAGAATTTGCGTACAACGGATAAAAAAGATATGAACCTCAAGTTGTTACATTGAGTGGATCATAGGTTGGATTTCAGGCACCTTGGGATGCATAACTTTTACCACTAACTCCTTTGGTTGTCATTTCCAAGGCTTTGTATTGGCAATTGATTAGTTATGTGCACAGGGAGCTGCACGTTCCCTGAGATCACTTGGTTACTAAGAGGGACTTGGAGACCTCATTGATAAAGAAAAGAAAATAGAATATGGTGAAACAGAAATCAGAAAGGGGTGAGGGGGGAAGAAGAGGACACTTGTGGATATCCTGATGCTATAATTGGCTCCACCATAAACCCAAGATTTTTTCTTAGAGGTTTATATGTTTTTTGCCTCTATTTTGACAAATTGTCTTGCTACACATTTGACATACAAGCTTTGCATAAGCATTTGTGATATACCATGCTTGATAAATAATATAAGTATACAACTAAGCTTTTAATTTCAGATAAATACTACATATGCTGTGGCATCTATTTGTGAGACGAAAAAGCAGAATCAAAGGGATTTTAGGATAATTAGAGGATAGGGATGAAAGTTATTGTGGAAATACTCCAGTTGCTTGCCATTATGTGCATGATTATTAGCGTTTTGTGGGAATTCTTGTTCACTTGATGGTTTCCATACTTCGTCAGGAATTAGCCTTCATATGACCTGCATGCAGATGTGTTTTCACATACTGCGTTTTAAGGAGCTTGTATAATTAACTTGTAGAAAAAAGAAGCTTTAATTATTATTTTAAAATCATTATTTTCCTTTTAACATGTTCAAGGCAGGTTAGTGTACTCAGCTAGAATTTATGTATTTTCCTGGTGATAATTGCTGCAATGTTATTCATTGTACTAGTAGTGCTGTCATATATAGTTACTAATGACTTCTAGCTCAACTGCCACTTTTTTCTGCCATAAGAACAAGGTGAGGGTGAGGTGATGTGAGTACACTACCATTTGATGCATATCTAACTTAACAATAAAAAGACGAGTTTGTCACATTGTCTATTGAAGGATAGTTCCTTCTTTCAAATACTATAATTTATGGCCTCGTTCACCATATATTCGCACACATGAACACACACAACTATCCTGGCAGAATGGAGGAAAGTTTCTAGCCAACAATCAGAAGTGCCAGAAATTTCAAGAAGAGGAGAACTCGGCTATTTTTGAACATGTTGAAGGTTCTCATTTGAAGAAGAAACGTTTGGATAGACAATTTCCTTTTCTGGTTAACTCCGTGACTCTCATTACCATGGTTGCTTTGTTTTGCCCCCACTCCCCCCTCTCTCCCCACACATTGACACACAAATGATCTCTGGCTTAGTGGGATTTAGTATTATTTTATAACATTTTGGAGGTACTGATGTTGAGTCCCATTTTGTGCTGCTTTTGTTTAGATCTTGTAAAACTCAATTGTTTTTAATTTTTTCTGGATGCATTTATATTGCAATTTCTCTTTACATTTTATTTGCATGCATGCTAATGGTTGGGGAGAAAAATAAAACGTTTCAGGCAGTGGCTGATGGGAGGCAAATGGTTGTCGAAACCTTGAATTCCAAAGCTAATTCTGATGTAAATAGGAAAAAACAAGGTCGTGGAAGGGGGTCTTCTGTTTCCGGCCGTGGCCGCGGTTCTAGAATTAATGATCAGACAAGATCACAAGTTTCGGCTTCAACTGTTTCACCTTCAAATGGTCAGCTTGAGAATTCATATCCTAAGGTAGGATCATTGACATTAAATGTTTTTGTTTCATTCCTTATTGCTTTATTGCAATTTCTTTGATCGGTAAACAATAATTTTATTGATGAGAATAATAGGCATTGCCCAAGTACACGGCTTATCTTAGGTCTTCCTAGTACACACCTGATGTGGAGCTAGTGCATGTGAATATAATATAATGTCTTCACATAGGTAGCATGCTTCATTTATCACGACCTAGGAAATTTGCTAGCTACTTCTAATGCCATACCTCAAAAAGACCATGCAAAATTTTTTTTTTTTTTGGGGTAAATAAGATGAAAATTTTATTGTGAAAAAAAAAAGATTTTACCCTAGTAGAGAGGAAGCTGTAACGCCCCAATGGAAGGCCCAAACCACATAGCCTATACTCCAAAAGGACTAGTCAATGATACAATTGGAGCCCCACTAGAACCTTATAAAGAGCAAAAACTTCTCCTTCCCAAACAATGTGGGATCTCATACACCACCTACTCTTATCCATATCATATGGGGTATCACAATCTACCCCCTTAAATTCCCGACGTCCTCGTCGGATCTGTTCATTGTAGGTGGGACGGCTCAAGTCCCACATTTCTGGTTGGGATAGGCTCTGATACCATTTGTAACACTCCAATGGAAGGCCCAAACCATATGGCCTATACTCCAAAAGGACTAGTCAATGATACAATTGGAGCCCCACTAGAACCTTATAAAGAGCAAGAACTTCTCATTCCCAAGCAATGTGGGATCCCATACACCACCTACCCTTATCCATATCATATGGGGTATCACAGAAGCGGACAAGAAATCCACCTAACTACGAAAAGGGAAAAGTGCTAGCAAATCTTGAAAAGAAGAAACAAAAAAGCTATGTTGTTTTGGACCACTATCCAATGAAAGATGGTGTTAAGGAAATATTTCTTAGGCTCCGAATTAGGTGTATACTTTTTGTATACCTCTTGTGTACTTGGGTTATGCTTATTTACTTCTTTCAATAAATTGTTATTTTACTTATAAAAAAAGAGAGTTTGTTCAGAACATAAATGTTTATTAGTAGTTACATCAAGAATAGTAGGATATATAATATTTATAGCAAGGGAAGAACTTCTCACCTTTCAACACCATACAATACCATTGGAAGTTTTTATACAACTCTTATCTCTGGTGTGTGGATAAAAGAAGGTGCATAGAAGACACAATTAGGTTCTGAAAATGGAAAAAATTTGATAATTAATTTTTTGATGAATAAAAATTTGATAATTAATAATAAATTAAATCAACAACTAGGCATAGCCTAACTACACAAGAAGCATACAACTGAGAATTATAGTTAGAAGTTAGAGATGGATACAAGGTAGTCATGAAAATTAGCCACATTGAAAACAATAGTTGAGACCGAAAGAAATAAGTTATGGACAAAGAAACATCCCAGTTCTTTCAAAGTTTGTTCTGGTCTTCAAAACTCCAGCCATTTCTTTCAATCCAAATGCACCGCATGAGACAGAGGAATCCTTTTCCACATGACCACAGTTTGGGGGATGCCTTGAAGGCCTCTCCAACAGGCGAAAAGATCCACCACCCTCCTAGGCATCACTCATGCAATTCTAATCCTGCTAAATCTTATCCCATAAAGCGCTTACTTGTTCTTAATGAAGTAGTAGATGGTCCACAGATTCACCATTGGAAAATGGAAAAAAATATGAGGGTCAGTATTTGCCAGGTTACTTTATGCTTATTTGGAACCCCTAGGAGTTGGCTCAAGTGGTAAAGGCCTTGGTCTTGGTGGTATGCTCCCTCCAGGTCTAAGGTTCAAATTGTAGCACTCCGCTCCCCGAGGGTTAAGAAAAATGTTATTTTTTTAGAAACCTAGGGGAACCAGAATGCTACTAACCTTAACTTTAAAAATATTCTTCTTAAGGAAGCACTAGGCACAAAAGATCCCATTAAATAAACAATGTCATGCTTTATTAAAATACTTAAAATCTAAAAAAGAGTGTGCAGAAACACTTATTAAAATCAATCAAGTCTCATGCGCTTAACAAAATAACTTATTAAACTAAAAATCATAAAACTGATCATGTCATAAACTGTCTTGGCCTTGACATAAACTGATCATGTCATAAACTGATCATGCTACTAACCTTGACTTTAAAAATATTCTTCTTAAGGAAGCACTAGGCACAAAAGATCCCATAAAATAAACAATGTCATGCTTTATTAAAATGCTTAAAATCTAAAAAAAGTATGCAGAAACACTTAATAAAATCAATCAAGTCTCATGCTCTTAACAAAATAACTTATTAAACTGAAAATCATAAAACTGATCATGTCATATACTGTCTTGGCCTCGGCCTTGCCTCTTTGGGCCATGTCCTATCTTGTAGTTCCATTCTCATAAAGATCCTCACCTGAGGTAGTTAAAATATAAAAATATACAAAAATGAGTCGAATACTCAATAAGCAACACATCGTACAATAAACATAATATAACATAGGGTTTCTTGGAAAACATGCATACTCATAGTTACATACAAAAATAACATGAATATGAACTTGAACTGTGCATGAAATGTCTTAATTTGTCTTTCACTTGTCATAAGCTGGTACCCACTGTTGACCCTCTTGACTTAGGGTTACCGAATCTTAAAAGATTTCGATTCTACCTATGGCCACAGGTTTGAGAATCCATACATAAGGAAGACACACTGGGTGCACTACTAGCGTGTACATCCTAGCAATGCAATATGCCCCTTAAACTTATGGTACTGTCTTCATATCATAACATAGGCTATTACATATCTTAGCAGCCATACTTCATCATAATCATACGTACATACTTTCTTGTCATATCTTGCCTTATCATATTATAGATTTCAAATGAAATCGTAATCTTTCATGAAATGTCGTGATACATGTTTCTTCACATAAAATGATGACTTTTATATATATTTTGATGCATAACTCTTCACATAAAATTGTGGCTTTTCATAAAATATCTTGATGCAACTAACATGAAACTTATGCATAAAATCGTGGCATTTATAAATTAATCATGACAGTGAAAAATCATTTCCTTCATAACTTAGGGATGTAAAAGGGGCTTTCAATGGAGGGCACATGCATAATACTTTTATAAAAGGCGTGTCTTTTACCTTACATACGTGTAAGAGCATGATCATGCTACTTACCTCATAGCATTTATCCAATATTTCTGGGGCGAAGCTGTTTACCTATAAAATAGGCAAGTAACTTACGTAAATTTCCAACTAAACATGTACTTCGTAATTAAACCTGAAATTCTTAGATAACCTATATTTCCATGAACCAAAAATCTTTATAACCCCAAAATCACATAAACTCCATAGATTGGTCTTATAACCCAAACAATATTTAAACCTAATGATCATCAACCCAAAATGGTCCATGCATATGAACTAGAATATTTACTTATCAAAAAATCATCAAGCCTAAATCCATTCGTACCACCCAAATTCCTTGCTCAGCCCGTAACCCATACTCAAGCTAATTAAACTTTAAATGACATATACTAACTAGTGACCATTAACCCACTTAAATCATGCTGCAAGACCCAAACTTAAACATGTAATTTTGAACCCTATTTAACCATATAGTCCCTTTCCACTTCTCTTCAAGACCAACTCGTAATATGCATGAGAGAGAGAGAGAGAGAGAGAGAGAGAGAGAGAGCTTGATGTCGGAAGAGAGAGGCTTACGGTCTAGTCTCAACAAGGCGTTGTTGTGTGGACTTGGAAGGCTTGCTGATCACGGTTGCATAGGAGTGGTTTGGTGTTTGGACGTCGCTTATAGTGGGTTGCTTCGGCAAGGTGATGGAGCTTCCGTTGTCGGCATTGCAAGTGCAGTGGCTAGGTTGAGGTGCTCTATTTTGTTTATGGAGAAACAAAGGCTGTGTCGGTATTGTATGGGGCTGGTTTCCTCATTGATTGATGGTTGTGGACAGAACAGATGTCTATGGGCTGGGTGGTGCAGGGTGGCAGCAGTGTGGAGAGGCTTGCGGTTGTTGTAGTGGTGTGTCTTAGACTAGTTATCCTCCAAACTGAGGCTATCGTGTGGTGAACCAGGTGAGGTGCTGTGCGGCTTGAACAACGGAGGTTGATGGTTGTTGCTGTGAGGAGTGTGAAGGGGCTGGTGTGGGCTTTGGTGAAGGTGGCAACAACGAGAGGCTTGGCTGAAAGGTGGGTCGACGACAACCCTAGCAGCAGCTGGAATTTCTCTATGTGCATAGGGGGTCAGATTGTGTGTGAATGTGTATACTTGTGTGTGTGTGTGTATAAATATACTGTTGCCGTGAACCTTAGTGTGTTTGCAGATGAAGACGTTCTTGGGCTTGGAGTTTATAAACAAATCGGGCCTTGGTTCTCATGGGTTTGGGTCCATTTCATGGCCAAGCATTCAATAAATTTCAACGAGCCTGGTTTTGAGTCCAAAATATGCCCAACTCGTCCAATAAATATTTTTGGGCTTTTAAAAAAATTATCGGTTCTTACCAATTAAATAGGGTCCACTTGGTCCATAAATATTAACGAGATTTAAACCTAATTATTAAGCCCAATAAAATCCCATAATCCACCATAATAATTTTTTGGCCCGTAGTCAATTCAAAATTATCCAATAAACTTCAATTGGGTTTCCATCAATATTGGCCCATTAATACCATCCAAAATCATCCACTAAATCTTAATGGGGCTTAAAAGAAAATTTTGGGCCTAACTAGAATTCTTAGCCAACCTCAATAAATAATAGTTCATGGGTTTATCCAATATAGCTCATTTTAACTTAATTTAAGTTATCCATGTTTCATCCCTAATAATATTGGATTGGGTCATTATAGAATCCTCTTGGGTGCAAACAATTTCTAGAGCCCATCGGACTCGGGGAACTTTCCCTTGAATTACCCAATGCGCACTTACGGGAAACTCCTTGCCGTCTATGCACCCTTAGGATTAGTCGGAACTTTGTTCTAGCACACCTGGTGCCAATAAAAAAAAATTTTGTGGTCATTTGGGACCATGATATGCATAAGGTGCATATATAGTTTTCTAAGGACGCCATGGACAACTGTTGGATGCTGCTTGTAATATGGAAGGTTCTTATGTGAACAATTATTATGTTTCCATTCACTTAACTGGCATGCCCTTTCTCCAATTGTTGCAGGATAGCAGGCCCAAAGAGCAGTTTCAGAATGAGAATTGTTCCCAATTAGAGGTAAAAAATTTAACTGTTTTGGAGTCATGTGGTAATAATACGTTTCTACTGCTTTTAGCCAAATATTATTAAATGAGCAAAAAGAAGAGGAGTCTCAATCAATGCTCAAGTATTTTCAGAGTAGGGCAAACCAAGTTTTTAATTTTTCTGCCAAATTAAATTAGGAGGAGGTTGCATCTTTGCGTGCAAAAGTTGCCACACTAGAGGAGGAACTGCGTAAATCACTTCAAGAGGTCTCTGATTATCAAAATCTTTGTCGCCAATTGGAAAAGGTAATTGAATGATACTAAAAGGTATTTAAAGCTTACTTTACACTTTACATTGCCATATAATTCACATGTCAATGTGATGCCAATTTTTGGACTTTGTTTTTCCCTTAATGACTATATGCTCATTTGTTAGACCGTTATACAGCACTTTCCTTTCTTTGTATGATTTCTGGCAGGAATTGAAGGACCTCAAAGACAATGATCAGCAAATGAAGCCTAAGGTGTGCTTCTTTAAGGACCTTAATTATTAACGCTTCCAACCTCTAATTGAATAGGAGTTTTTTATTTTGTTTCTGTTGTCAATTACATCATCTCATATTACATATCAGTGAACAATTTGGTTTATATTTCCACACTGAATGAGACATACGATATGTGATACCATATATTAAGTGATTATAGGTGGTGAATATGATCCCATATTGCTTAGGATGGAGAAATTCTTGCTCTTTATAATGATGAGAATTACTTCATCTACACCAGAGTCCGACAAAAGTGATTTTACACTTTGATGTGTCCGTTAGTTTTCTCTTGACTTGAAATTTTGGGTTAAGTTTTTGCCAAGTCACAAGGTTGTTAGGTCAATGTTGTAAAAAACTTGTTTAGACAATATTTCTCTATAATGATTCTATGGTGCACCAATTGTACCATTGACTAATTATTTTTGGAATATGGGCCTAGATGTGGCTTGAGCCTTCCGTGGATTGTAAAAATTGATATCAAATCCAATCTCAACTAGAAGCGTGGGCTTGAGCCATGTCACCTATGATGGAATGGTTTGACGAGGATGTCAGGAAATTTGGGGGGTGGGGGGAGGTTGTGATATATATCAAATTGGTCTGAATACCCTTTCCATAGGGATTGCTTTCATTATATATAAGGGATTTTACACAATAGATGCCAGATTTCCAGTGCCTAATATCTATATAAGGTAAGTATTTACACAGTTATATATATATCTAGCTAGAAAGGAAAGTATTTAACTATAAAGTAAAATGTTACTAAAATTACCATAATGATACTCAAATCATATCTCTGTGACACCCCCCCTCAAATTGATGCTGGGAGATCAAGAAGCATCAATTTTTCAACCAAGAACTGATGCCAGTGCCGAGAAAGAGTTTTAGTGAATAAGTTTGCAGTTTGATGTTCGGTGGAAATGTGAGGACAATTAATCACATGTTTGTCAAAGGCTTCATGTATGGAATGACAATCGACTTCGATATGTTTCGTACGCTCATGGAAAACAGGATTAGCGACAATCTGAATAGTATATGTATTATCAGCATGAAGAGGAGTGGAATAAAGTTAAGAAAAACCAATTTCATCCAATCACCCACAAAGCCATGTGATCTTAGAGCATGCGGAAGACATAGCACGATACTCAGACTCAATGGAGGATTTGAAAACTCTGTCTTGCTTCTTACTCTTCCAATAAATGAGTGTATTGCTTAAGAACATGCACCAGCCAGTAACAGAGCGACGAGTATCCGCACATCTGGCCCAATCAGCATCACTATACCCCTCCAACTATAATGAAGATTCCTTAGAAAAGAACAACCCACGTGTAGAGGTGCCCTTCAAATATCGGATAATGCGACGGACAGCAGCTAAATGAAGATGTCGAGGGGCTTGCATAAATTAACTGACCTGCTGAACAACAAAAGAAATGTCAGGACAAGTAATCGTCAAATAGCTCAAACTAAAGTTTTGAATTTCGTACCATACCGGCCGGTACAAAGAAGGGTATAGTTTCATACTGGCCAAAATGTCGACCGTTTTAGCCCATACCGGCCTATATTTTGGCCCGTACTAGCCAATAATTCGGCCTTTACTTTTTTCTTCTTTTTGTTTTTATTTCTTCAAACTGCAAGCTCATTTTTTGACCTCCAATTCAGACTAGACTATTTATAATTTATTCATATATAGACTATTTCAAAATGGTACTGATACTGAAATATCTCATTTTAATACCTTGACTGAAACGGTCACTGGTACGATATTCAAAACGTTGGTTCAAACTCCCAACAAGCTGCCGATACAAGGATGGATCTGAGAGAAGCTCGCCTTTCTCCTAACAAAGTTTGAGATTTACCTCTAAAGGAGTAAGAACCAAGTTACCCGATTGGAGACCAGCCAATGAAATCACTTCCTAAGTATATTTGTGCTGGTATAACAATGTACCAGTCGAAGTAATCTGCACCTCTGAGGAAAGTGTAGCAAACATGCCGGGAGGTGGAGACATAAATTTCTTCCTTCAGATTCCTATGTAGAAAAGCATTCTTCACATCCATCTACCGGAGAGACCACACTTGCGATGCAGTAAGTGCCAAGATAGTCCTCACAGTAGTCATTTTGGCAACAGGTGCAAATATTTCTTATTAATCAATACCATACTCCTGCCTGTTCCCAAGAGCCATGAGACATGCCTTATATCTGTCCAGTGAGCCATCCGACCAAAACTTGATTGAATACACCCATTTACAACCAATAGGTTTGACACCAGATGGACATGTCACAATATCCCAAGTATGATTGTCTTGAAGAGCTTGGATTTCTTCTTGCATGGCCTGCTGCCAACATGCTTGGTTAGTTGCTTGAGTATAAGAACGAGGAACAGGAACAGTGTCGAGAGTGACAGTAAGTGAGGTATGAGGAAAACCATACATATCTGGTGGATGTATGACCCGGGTGGAGCGCTGAGGTATTGCAGAATCAGATGACGGATCAGTGTCTGGAAGGGGGGCTGAAGAAGGGGGAAGACATCGATGATACACCAGACTTGGTTTAAATTGCTCTATAAAAGAAGACATATCATCAAAAGCAGGAAAAAGAGCAACAGGAAGATCAAAAATAACTTGAGACTGAAAGAAATATTGATTTCCAAAGAAAATCACATTTGAAATATTGATTTTCAAAGAAAATCACATTCCGGGAGATCCGAAATTTGTTTGCATGAGCATCATAACAAACAAATCCTTTTTGAATATGGCTATATCCCATAAAAGCACATGTGACAGACTGGGCAGCAAGCTTATGACGGTCAACAAGTGGCAGATGAGCAAAACAAATATATGCAAAAGTATGAAAAGATTGATACTCAGAAGATATGCCAAATAATAAAAAATAGGTAGAATCATAATTTAGAGTCTCAGTAGGCAAACAATTGATCAAATAAACAACAGTAGATATAGTTTCTATCTAGAACTTAGAAGGTACATAAGAATCAATCAACAAAGTACGAACGACATCTAAGAGACGACGATTCTTATGCTCAACGACTCTATTTTGTTGAGGGGTATAAGGACAAGAATGCTGGAAAATGATCTCCTTTTGTTTAAGACAAGTCTGAAAGGAATGAGACATGTACTCCCATTGAGTCAGAGTGTAAGATTTTGATTAAGTATTGAACAATCTCGACAAGCGCAACAAATTTTTGAAAAACAGAAAATACGTCAGCTTTAGAATGGAGAAAATAGATCCAAGTAAATCAACTATAATCATCGATAAACATCACAAAATAACAATACTGACCATGAGAAATAACATGACTAACACCCCAAACATCAGTATGCACAATCTCAAAGTAATTAGAAGCACGACTACTATGTGCAGGAAAAAGGTAAAGTTTTACATTTACCAAGACGACAAGTAACACAATCAAAAGATACAGGAGAAAAAGAAAATGAATCTTTATTGCCCAAAAAATCATGTTTCAAAAGATGAGTCAAGACAATAGAATTAGGATGACCCAATTTCTTATGCTGGACTTCATTATTATTGGCAATAGCCATACAAGCAAGAGAAACAACATTAGGAATAGAAAACTGTAAAGGAAATAGACGTCCCACTTTAGTTCCCTTCGCGATCACTGTCCCCGACACCTGATCCTGCACAAGACAACCTGTAACACTCCGTTCCCGTAGGATAGAGATGTTATTAACATTCATAACATAATGCCCGGTTAAGAGATTCATTTCTTGAAATACCTCATTTATTGAAAATCATCAAAATATTAAAACTGAATTGAACATGATTGTATCGAAAACTGAACGTAAAATAAAAGAACATAAACTAATCCTATGAATGACATAAAAGAAATCTAATTGTTGTGTGAATATCACTATTCCTTCCTAAGTCTTTTTACTAGATCTATTCTTGGCCATCCAGCTCTGCGTCATATAATCACCATCTGTGAGAATTAAACATGGAAGAAAACAAGAAGACAAACAATAATAAGTCGAATACTCAATAAGTAGTACATCACACCGTAAAATATAATTTGGCCTAACATGGACTTAATTTCTGAAGACTCTTCATAGATTTACAATCATGACTTTCTGAGAGACTTTACATGTATATATCGTCACAGATTCATATAACATGCGTATTCATCATTAAAATGAGCGGAAGCATATATAATCATGGCAAATATGTAACGTGAATGCATAATAACTTGTTTATCTTGTCTTAAAAAGGGCATATCATAGATGTTCTCTCTCGAAATTCTCTCCGTACACATGCGAAATACTATGTTTTTCATTGTTGGTGATTCGTTTATGGCGCAAGATTTCTGAAGTGATTACTGTAAGTTTTCAAGATTAAGATGGGACAATTGGTGATTGAATCCAAATGTTTCATCTTGTCTAAACTTAGTGAGGGTGGTGTACGAGTAACAGAGAGAAGTTGGAAAACAGAGCACTCGGTGCTGCTGGGGTACTCTTCAATCCAGTGGCTTTTGAAGGTGTTGGAGGAGTGCTTGCGTGAGGGGAAGAAGGAGGTTTATTCGGCAACTCAGAATGGATTCTCCAGCATTATAGCACAACGATGCGAGAATAGGAGAGGGAGATTCATTGAAATATCGGAGTATAATCAGGGAGGGAGGAGAAATGTTATTTGTGTTCCTGAGGGTGAATACGGAAGGGGATGGAGGCAGTTGAAGGTGAAGTTGAGTGAGTTGGGAATGGATGGCTCAAGAAGGGTTGGTGGGCATGAAGGAGGATGGCGGAGTTTTGGTAATGGGCCACTGAGAAACAACGAAAGATCATACAAGGAGGCTCTGTCCGTGAACATTTACTAGCGCCAGGGAGGTGAGAAATCGCGCGATGGAGGTATGCGGGATGACGGTGGAAACCGAAATACAGAAGGTGCGGAAGGAAGAGGACATCGGCCATGGCAGCAGGAAGGAGTGCTGCATCCGAACTGTGCGTCGAGCCATGCTTTGTGTCAGGAGACGTGGGAAGTCAGAAGGCGGTTGGCGGATTTGCAGGGACAGCTATGTTCACTGCAGAGGGATGTGGCGGTAATAGTGAATTATGTTGGGTCTGTTAAGGAAATGGAGGATACGGGGGTTATAAAAGGGAAGGAGAAAGTGAAGGATAATGGGCTGGGTTATCTAAATAAGGCCCAACAGAAAACTAAACACGGAAAGGGCTGGGTTGAGTGGAGAAAGAAACGTGGGCCGTGGCGGCCAAAGACAACCCTTAGTAGCCCGCCCGCATTCGCTTGGGCTGATGAGGCAGGGCCTTCTAGGCCTGCTGGACAACAGAGTGTTGGGCTTGGGCCTGGGCAGGCCCAACCCAAGAAATCAGAGTGTCTCGGGTCAGAACCCGTGTCTTCGGGTTCGTGCCCTAACCTTCCTCCACCCGAGCTGAGCAGCCTCGGGTTGGTGCCGGATAGCCAGCCGACGGCACTGGGTCAGCCGCCGATAACACAGACGGTGCCGACGGTGGCAGAGGATGCCGCCGATGAGATGATGCCGGGTTTCTGTGCGCAAAAGGCGCTGGTGGGTTTCGAGGAGCCTTTTTCTCCGCCATGCGAGGGACAGAACCTGCTGTTGAAGGGAGTTGGGGTGTTCTCGACGCCGATGGACTTACCAGTGAGACATTTGGAGGAGATTGAGGTGGATGAAGAGGGGAATGAGTCGGATGACTTAATGCACTCCGTGGAGGATGAACTTTTCATCCCTGAGGCTTGCGGTTTTGATGAACTTTCGGTGGGGAGTGGTTTTCAGGATAATAAAGTGGGGAACCCAATCCCGTTGAACTTTTATTTTCCAGATCAAGTCTCAGATTGGGTAATACACAAAGCAAAGGAAATTCAAAATGTGGTAGGGATAGCGTGTGATGGGTATGAGGAGCAGTTCATAGCTTTGTTAGCTGCTTTGGAAGCTGGGCACCGCCAAAATAAGAAGGGGAATCGAAGAAAAGCCGGGAATTGAAAAGATTGATGTGGTCGATGAACTCGGAAGGTGGTTCTAGTAGGAATAGGGTAAAGGGGAAGGGGCTGAATGTTTCCCAATGAAGCCCAAGATTGTTTCTTGGAATGTTAGGGGCCTCAATGTGGTAGAGAAACGTCTTCGGATTAGACATTTAATTCGCGAGTGGAAAGCTGACATTGTATGTCTTCAGGAGACAAAAATGAATATGATTAGCAGGAAGATTGTGAGAAGTTTATGGAGCAACATATATGTGGACTGGGTTTATTTGGCCTCTTCAGGGGCATCGGGAGGCATTGTGGTGATGTGGGACAAGAGAGTGATGGAGAAAGTGGAGGAATATATAGGGAGACATTTGATAGCCTGTGCTTTTAGATGTGTATCAGATGGCTTTTTGTGGGCTTTTGCAGGTGTATATGGGCCGAATCAAGATTCAGATAGAAACATGCTGTGGGATGAGATGGTAGGGGTGCATAGTTGGTGGGAGCTCCCTTGGTGCATTGGTGGGGATTTCGATGTGGTTCGTTTTCAAAGTGAATGTTCTGGAAGTAGAAGATTGAGACCAGCAAGTTTGGAGTTCTCGGAATGTATCTTTGACTTGAATTTGATCGACCTTCCACTTGTTGGGGGTGTTGCAACTTGGTCAAATAATCAGACTTGGTCCCGGCTGGACCGTTTCTTAATTTCACCTGAGCTGGAAAGTCATTTTCCGGATATCTGGCAAACACGTTTGGTACGCTTAGCTTCAGATCATTGGCCAATTTTGCTTGATTGTGGAGGTATTCGTAGTGGTAAAAGGTATTTTAAGTTTGAAAATATGTGGTTGAAGTCTGAAGGGTTTGTAGATAGGGTCAAACAATGGTGGAGATCGTATCATTTTGAAGGTACACTTAGCTACATTTTTGCAAGTAAATTGAAAGCACTAAAAAGAGACCTAAAGGAGTGGAATCAGCATACTTTTGGCAATGTAGAAGATAATAAAAATACCAAGTGGAAGGAAATACAGGAGTTAGAAAGATTACAAGAAGGGAGACCACTTACTGAGGAGGAACAAGCTCATAAAACTATGCTGGCTGCAGATCTTGAGAGAATAATTCTACAAGAAGAGATATCATGGCGCCAGAAATCAAGAGCCCTTTGGTTAAAGGAAGGGGATCGGAACACAAAGTTTTTTCATAAAATGGCAAATTCTCATAGAAGAAATAATACCATTGAGATGCTGAAAATTGAGGGGGTCGAGTGTAGAGAAGAAGAGGCTATAAAAGACCATGTGGTAAATTTTTTTGGTGAGCTTCTTACTGAACAAGTGGGATGGAGGCCGACTTTGAATGGGTTGGTTTTTGGTACTAAAGAATTGGAGGAAGTCGCAAGGATGGAAAGGGCTTTCGAAGAGGAAGAGGTCTATGATGTAGTAAAGAAAATGACAAAAGATAAGGCCCCCGGTCCGGACGGTTTCTCCATGGGTTTTTACCAAGAATGTTGGGAGGTGATAAAGGGGGATCTCATGAAGGTGTTTCAAGAGCTTTTCTCGGTAGGCAAATTTGAGAAAAGCCTCAACACCACTTTTCTTGCTCTAATCCCTAAAAAGGTAGGGGCCTCTGAGATTTCTGACTTTCGGCCTATTAGTCTAGTGAGTGGCACGTACAAGATCATTGCTAAAGTACTTGCTAACCGTCTAAGTGGGGTATTGGGACAGATCGTTACTAAGCCCCAAAATGCTTTTGTGAAGGGTAGACAAATACTGGATGCGGTTCTAATTGCTAATGAATGTCTGGACAGCCGTGTGAAAGCAGGTAGCCCAGGGTTGATGTGCAAGCTAGACATGGAGAAGGCATATGATCATGTTAATTGGGATTTTCTTCTATATCTACTGGGTATGTGTGGATTTGGAGAAAAATGGAGGTCATGGATCAGATGGTGTATCTCCACGGCAAGATTCTCTGTGTTAATCAACGGCAGTCCAGAGGGTTTCTTCCCGAGCTCTCGTGGCTTGAGACAAGGGGATCCATTGTCTCCATTACTTTTTGTTATTGTTATGGAGGCACTAAGCAGGATGATTTCAGCCTTAGTGACTAATGGTTATATGTATGGCTTTCAGATTGGATCGGCAAGTAGGGGTACCACTACCATCTCACATTTATTATTTGCAGATGATACGCTTATTATGTGTGAGGCTGAATTAGATCAACTGAGGGCTGTGAGGGCATTGTTGCTTTGTTTTGAAGCAGTGTCTGGTTTAAAAGTGAATTATGATAAATCTGAGTTGGTGCCTATTGGAGAGGTTCAAAATTTGAGAGTATTGGCTGGCATACTGGGTTGCAAGATAGGGTCTCTCCCTATGAACTATTTGGGATTACCTTTGGGTTCAGCCTCGAGGGCGATTTCTATTTGGGATACAGTGATTGAAAAAGTAGAGAGAAGATTGGCAGGTTGGAAGAGAATGTATCTGTCAAAAGGGGGCCGGATTACGCTTATTAAAAGTACGCTCTCTAATCTACCCACTTACTTCTTATCCTTATTCCCTATACCGGCTAGTGTAGCGGGACGTCTTGAGAAGATACAAAGAGACTTTCTGTGGGGGGGTCTAGGTGAAGAATTCAAATTCCATTTAGTCAAGTGGGAAATGGTGTGCCGTTCGATCTCCAATGGTGGTTTGGGTATTAGAAATTTAAGGATGTTCAATCGGGCACTACTTGGCAAATGGTTGTGGCGGTATATTAAGGAACCGGATGCCTTATGGAAGATAGTGATTGAGAACAAATATGGTAGTCTTGAGGGGGGTTGGTGTACTAGAGATGTTCGAGGGGCCGCTGGTAAAGGGCTATGGAAACACATTAGGAGAGGATGGGTGGTTTTCCATCAGCATACAAGATTGCAATTGGGTACAGGTGCAAAGATCAGATTTTGGAAGGATGTTTGGTGTTCCGATAATGCTCTACAAGACAGGTTTCCTACACTTTTCATGATTGGAAATGCTAAAGATGGCATGGTGGCGGAGGTAATGGAAGTTGAAGGTAGAAACATCCAATGGAATATCAATTTCTTGCGGGCAGCACATGACTGGGAGATGGGTAGTTTTGTAGATTTTTATAGTCTTTTATACTCTTGTCGCCCAAATACCCAGCATACAGATGATTTGTGGTGGAGTCCAACAAGGAAAGGGATCTTCACTGTTAGCTCCTTTTATAAGGTACTTACACAAGTTCCTGACAGACAATTTCCATGGAGAAAGCTTTGGCGCAATAAGGCTCCTCTCAAAGCTTCTTTCTTTGTTTGGACAGCGGCTCTGGGGAAGATACTTACTACGGATAATCTAAGGAAAAGAAACATAATTATAGCTGACTGGTGTTGTATGTGTAAAAAAGGGGGTGAATCGGTGGATCATTTACTTTTACACTGCGAAGTAGCCAGGACTATTTGGGATGCGGTGTTTAACAAAGTAGATTTAGCGTGGGCTATGCCAGAAACTGTGGTGGATGCTTTGGCCTGTTGGACCACAATTGGAGGTGCGAGACAGATTAAAGAGGTTTGGAAGATGATTCCAAACTGTATTTTGTGGTGCTTATGGCAGGAGCGCAATGAGAGGATTTTTGAAGACAAAGAGAGATCATTAGCGGAGCTAAAATTGTTATTTTTTAGGACCCTATGTACTTGGGCTAATGCTGTGGTCTTTAATGGCACAGATTTTCATGAGTTTTTAGTTTCTAATGCTCCCACCTAATTAGGATGCGGGCATTAGAACATTTATTTGTAATTGACATTTGGCTGGATGAATATATACTTATTTTACTTATAAAAAAAAACATGGAGAGAAACACGCTTAAGTCTGTGTTTCACTTAACTGGCATAACATGGAGTGAAACACGCTTGGGTCCGTGTTTCACTTAACTTGCATAACATGGAGTGAAACATGCTTGGGTCCGTGTTTCACTAAACTTGCATAATATGGAGTGAAACATGTTTGCGTCCGTGTTTCACTTAATTTGCATAACATGGAGTGAAACACGCTTGGGTCCTTGTTTCACTTAACTTGTGGTTAACCACGCTTGAGTCTATGGTAGCATAACATTTTTTATCTTTCTTAATGCATGAGAATTTAGTAGGCTTCATGAACATTTCTAACATGGCATATTCTTGTACATGACATAGCATAACATGACATTCTTGTACATGGCATAGCATAGCATGACATATTCTTGTACATGGTATAGCATGGCATAGCATAACATGGCATTTTCTTATACATGGCATAGCATAACCTGACATGATATAACATGCTCTGAACTTTTTATGACATTCCATGGCATACATGATCTAAGTACTACATGAACATGGCATACATAATCTAAGTATTACATGGACATGGCTTGCATAATCTGGCTATTCCATTACATGGCATACTTGAGTTAAATTACTACTTGAACATCTCATGGCTTCCATGTGATTTTAGTAACATTCAATCCATCAGACAACAAATTCATTCATTCAAGCATAATCTCATATTTCATCAAAGATCGTGAAAGGATTCTAATCTTGACTTGTCTTTTAGCGTAGCGTAGATAACCATCATAAGCACATCATATTTTCATACATAACAATAATATTCACAGTACGCATGCATTTATATGATCATACTATTTATCTCTTAGCGCTGCTTCCTGATTTCCAACTTCTAGCGTGTTACCTATACGAGGTACTAGATGTTACTAATTTATTAGTGAACTTGTCTAGCATTCTAACTACTTAAAATCATACTGTAGAGATAATATAATACATATTCAATTAAAATTACTACGTATTAATATTATTCAAAACCCATAACATATCCTTTAAAATATAACTTAATTGTTGTATTAAAATATAGGAAGGCCCAAGGCCAATTGGGAAAACAGTCCACTTAGAATTTTAAAGAGGCATTCGGCTGAATAGGCCTAAGGCCCAAGGGCCTATTCCAGATTAAAGGAAGAAGCTTCCTTTGGAAAGCACAAGGCTAACACAGAGTGCTCGAGAATGTGGGAGGGAGTTGTGTAAAATCTTACCGAGAGAGGGGCTGAGTGTGACGGCGGCTCTGGGTGGCTGGACGTGACATCGGTGCAACTGGGAGGTTCCTCTGGTGGTGCGACACCGAGAGAGGGAGGGAGAGAGAGAAAGAGAGAGTTTAGAGAGAGATAGAATTGAAAACTTAATCACTGAGAGAGAGGAAGGTTGCGTGCGACGGCAGGGGCTTACCTGAGGGAGTGGGTGCGACAAGAATAGGTTGGCCGGCGTTTTCTATGGTGGTGTGGGAGGTGCTCCGTCGAGGTGGCTGTTGGTTGCCGGGAGGGAGGCTGCGGTGGTGCTTGCGAGAGTGGGTTTCTTTCTCTATGTGAAAGAGTTTTTTTCCAGGGATTTTTGTGTGTATAATCAGAGGCTTTGTGGGTTTCTTATAAGCGACAGGAGGGAAGCAACGTGAATCTTTAGGAGATTGGCTATAATTCGAAATTGCCTAAACTTTAGGAACTTATTCCTACGATGATTCAGATTCTGAGAGGATTTTGAAGAGTTTGAGTTGGAGTTAGTCATGAACTAGGAACCAAATCTAATATGGGAACCTAATGGATAAACTATACGAAGGTTTTGATAGGAAATGAATCACTAATTTAATTTATCTGTTAGCATATTTCCTAAGATGATAATAAAAGTGAAATAAATAAAATAAAATAACAAAAATATAATGCTAATTTTAAGCCCTAAATTTAGACCCGTATGTTACACAACCACCACGAGAGAAATGAACATCACAGTTATTATCCACCAATTGTCCAACAGAAATCAAATTGGTAGATAATCCAGGAGAGACAAAAACATTTCGAAATGAAGAGTCGAAAGTACCAACAACAGTAATAGAAAGTGTACTGCCATCAGCAATCTGAATAGGTTGCGTGCCTCCATACTTACGAATACCATGGAGACCCGTACATTGCAGGCCTAGTTCGTAGCCGTAAAAGTAGATACAATCATCTGTTGGACCATGGCAGGTGTGAGAACAGACAAGTCAGAGCTTATAGTGGGGGGCACAGAAGAAGACGAGGACTGAACGATGGCTTGAAAGGCTTGGCATTGGCGATTCTGAGGCTGCACTTGACAGTCTTTGATGATACGACCCTCTTTCTTGCAATAGTTACAAACTTTCTTAGGACAGTTGTGAGCAATATGACCAAACTCTTTGCAACTAAAACACTGCAACTTGTTCCTCCCTCTTCCTTGTGCTGCATAGGCTACATTCACAGCCTTTGAAAAGACCTTCTCAGAAGTCATATCCATCTGAGTGGATAACCGCTGTTCTTCACGCAATAAATCTCCCAACAAATATCCAAAGAAGGAACCGGATTACAGTTCAATAAACCGGCTCGAACATGCTCAAATTCAGGTTGAAGCTTCAGAAAAAATTGATTGCGTTGACTCTCAATATGAACTGCTTGAATAGCCGTGAGTACTGCAGTGGGAACCTTAGCGTTAATAATAGCAGAATACTCGCTCCAAAGATTAATAAAACTAGAATAAAATTGCTCAATAGTCAAATTACCTTGATTGTAATTGCTAATTTCCAACTCTAATTGGAATTTCCGAGCGCTATGATCTTGATGATAAATACGGTAGAGATAATCCCACATAGCCTAAGCCGTAGTAAAACAGCGAAGATTGGTCACAAGGTGAGACTTAGGAGATGTTTGGATTCGCAAGTTATCTCAGCTCATCTCATCTCATCTCAACTCATCTCACTGCTATTCATTACTATTCAGCAACTTTAACTCACAAATCTCACTACTATTCACAACTCATCTCATTACTATTCACAATCCATCTCAACTCATCTCAGCTTATCTCAAGTCATCTTCGAATCTAAACGTCTCCTTAATCGTCCCTAACAGCCAAGAGACGACCTTAGCATCCTTGCCTCCCATTGAGCAAATTCTTTTTCATCAGTGGGAACTTGAGCAGAACTATCAATATGATTTGATAATTCTTTTCCTTTCAAAAAAATTTTAAATTGAAATTCCCAAATTCTTTCCAGTGAAGTGAACAATAGTATTCTCAATGGACATGATGACAGTGACTGAAAAATAGATGGAGAAGTTAAATATTCTCAATAGACCCAACGAAATAGACTTAGACAGTCATGGTAAGACAAACAGATGGGCCAAGGTAAATAATAACTTAAACAACAAGACCAATGAGAAGAAGCCCAAATATCTAAAAGATATATCCCATGGTGATACCTGCCCAAACAAACAGAAGAAAACGACGACCAACACCATCGTCAGCCACGCCAGAAGTGGTCGACCACCACTCAGCTTCACACAGAACCTGTTGACAACCTCAAAGCCACCCACAGATGCCGGCAACCACCACAAAAATTGCCGACTGGCACAAAAACAACACTCGCAATTGCCGACAACCACCAAGAAGACGAGTCTACAAGTCGGAACCCCACAGACGTGCAAGAAAACACTTAGGGAACACCACGAACTCAGACACTCACCAATGTACGAGAACAAAGAAGATAAAAAGAATTCCTATCGTTGCAACTCAGAAACTCTCAAGGATTAAGACCACAGAGAAACGATAATTAGAGTAGGGGCTCTGATACTATGTCAAATTGGTCTGAATACCCTTTCCATAGGGATTGCTTTCATTATATAGAAGGAATTTTACACAATAGATGCTAGATTTCCAGCGCCTAATATCTATACAAGGTAAGTATTTACACAATTGTGTATATATCTATCTAGAAAGTAAAGTATCTAACTATACAGGAAAATGTTACTAAAATTACAATAATGATACTCAAATCATATCTCCATGACAATATATTGAGTGTAGGTGGTGAATGGAATCACACACTACTTGGGAGGAAGTTCTTGCTCTTTATAACGATTCCAAGGTGCTCCAATTGTTGCATTGACTAGTGTTTTTGGAGTATGGCCAATATGCAGCTTGGGCATTCTATTGGGGCATTACATGATACCTCAATAGCTGTGTAGGATAAAAATAAAAAGATACAATATATGCTATATGCATATTCATATCCTCCATAGAGGTGTCATTGACTTTAAATTCAAAATATTATTATATTATTGTTGTTTTTATTATTATTTAACTTTTTTACCCTCCAGAATGCTCATTTAGTTGCTGATATATGTCTTTTAACATTGTTGGCCTGTTCCTTCTTGGATTTGGTCTACTGGGGTTGAATTTGAAGCAAGACCTTTGCTTGTATGCTATTTTATACTGGTACTTAATGTGTTTGTATGTATGACACAAGGGAGAATGAAAACTATAGAACTTTTAATAAGTTAAAATGTGTTTTAAAACTTACATAGAAAGGCGCGATGGTTTGTGATTGTTTAGTTTTTAAGGTTAGGTGGTCGATACTTATAATCCTATCACCACCAACAGGTAATGGTGTTGTGAATTTCAATCATTGGGGGATTGTCTGTTGACTACTAATTTGAATCAGGAAAACCTCCGAGAGAAATTAGCTTTTATGTCAAACTCTTATTTTGTGTAAATTAGTAGCTATGAATAGTCATTGACTCTTAGGATAAGGCAGAAGGATGAGTACTTTCCTTGTACCTAGGGAGGCGTCCAAATTACTTTTACTGAAAAAGCTCCAACCTTGGTGATGGTTACCAATAATCTGTGGAAACATTTTAGGACCAGGGTCCAACATGGTGTTCGATTCATGCTTTTCATTTTCATCCTATCTAATAGGAATGTCTTTAAAGTTTGAAGTTTATACTATTTTTTGTACAAGTGTCCTCTTTCAGTTTGGGGGTGGGGGGCTGAGGGTGGGGGTGTTGTTGCTTTATATTTTTGAAAGTTGCCATTAATTTTGGTTAATTTAGTTTGCTATGGATCTTGTCTCTTATGATTGTTTCATTTAGGTAGGATGTCTGAAGGAATACTGGTAAAGCCAGTATAGTGGGATAAAACCATTAAATGCCATCATGTTCAGTGCTTATTTTATGAAGTCAAAGTATATTATTACATTTTTTTTTTTTTTTTGTGTGTTTGTGACATAATTGATGGTTTATAAGCTTCCATATCCTCTATGGCTCTGAGGAATAATAGATTGTAAATCTAATTGGTTCTAACGGTATTGCATGTTTCCACGCGCTCTCCTTGTGGGAGGAAAGCCTATCATATTCCCAATTAGACATAATTGGTTTTGGTATATATTATACTGTAGTCGTGATTGAATTACACTGGAAATAATTTCTTTTTAAAAAGATTTTTACTAACACTGTGATGCTCTAAAATTCTTGTGAGCTATTGGGCTCATGTGTGCATGTAATGCTTTATGGATTAGAAATTTAGATGAAACTTCACTGTGAATGTAACAATCGCTAGGCATATGGTTGGCACATTTTTTATGATCATCATGGTGCTTTTCTCTTCCCATGCAGAGAACGAAAATAGTATCTGATCTGCTGATATCTGTTTCAAAAGCTGAGAGACAGGAAGCTAGAATGAAGGTACGGCAGGACTCTTTGAGACTCGGCAATGTGGGTGTTATCAGGTATGCCGTTAATTGAGTTTGCTTCTGGTAACAGTATTTTGAATATATTTTTATGCCTTTTTGGCGACCATGATAAATTCAGAGAAAGTACGAGATGAGAAAACATGGTCAAAGAAAAGACAATGAATTTTTAATGATGTTAGGTTGCACAAAGAAATTTAAAAAAAAAAAGCCCTTAAATAGTCTGCAAACAAACTTTTGTCACACAAGTATAAAATGTAACAAACACTAACATGCTGCTTCCAATGAGCAACATATCATATAACCATCGATCTATCATAGGATGCAATTATAAACTATTACCAAGTCCAGAAAAGTCCTTATTTAAGGATTTTACAGTCGTTACTAAAGGAAAATTCAAGGGGCCGAATTTGTCTACATGACATTCATTAACAAAAATCCACCTCTTGCACTGTCTAGCCTTAGGTTCTGTGTTTTGACATATAAAAACTATGAGGAATAGGTTCAATGCGTAAAAGATAGGTAATTTCGAGTTCTAGGGTGATTTCTAGAGAAAACTTGCATTGAATTCAGTTTGGAGATTGCACAATGGAGTGCAGCCCCGAGGAACCTTTTAGGACTTGAAAGATGTGCTGCGGATTTGTCGCAGTAGTGGAAAAACAGATGGTTAGCATACTGTTTTCACTTCTTCAGCGGCTTGTCCCGTTACTTGAGATTCCAAGCGAAGTGTCCCATCCCTTTGAGAGCCACAAGCGGTTTACTAGTCAAACTTGTTTGATGCGTTTTTTTAAGGTAATCTTCTAGTGGGGCACATTGAAAAGTGCTTTAAGGTAGCAACAGTCCTTCAGTGGTTCGTTCGGTTGCTTTATGATCTTCTGACTTGGGAATTTGATGGAATTGCAGTGGGCCACAAGGGAAGGTATTGAGATGGCAGATGAACCTGTTTTCCTTTAAATTCCTTGCCATCGTGTCAACATAGCTCAATTTCATCCTCTAACTGGATGTTACACAAGGTGAAGGAAATCCAAAACGGTGTGGGGATTGCGTGTGAGGGCTTTGAGGTACAATTCATGGCATTGCTCACTGCCATTGAAGTAGGGAATGCTCAGATTAAGAAGTTAGGGTCCAGAAAACAGAAGGAGCTAAAGAGATTGAGTTGGTCTATTAATTATGAAGCAGGGCATGTTTCGTCAATGGAAGGTGGACATTGTTTGCTTGTAGGAAACAAAGATGGAAATTATTTCAAGAAGTATTGTTCGGAGCTTGTGGAGCTGTCCATATTTTGGTTGGGCTTATTTTGCATCTCTTGGGGGTGGAGTACTAGTTATGTGGGATCGAAGGATAGTGGATAAAATTGAGTACATTGGGGTTTACACAGTAGCATGTTCCTTTAAGAATGTGGAAGATAATTTCATGTGAGATTTTGCTGGCATTTATGAGCCGAATTTAGACATCAGTGGAAGTTTTTTATGGGAGGAGATTGCTAGGTTGCATAGCTGGTGGGACTTGCCATGGTGCATAGGTTGTGATTTTAATGTTATCATATTCCCAAGTGAGAGATCGGGGAAGAGTAGACTTTGGCCTACAATGATGGAGTTCTTGGAGTTTATATTTGATTTGGGCTTGGTGGATATTCCTCTTATGGGTGGATCATTCATGTAGTCTAGATTTGACAGATTTTTAGTCTCCTTGGAATGGGAGACTTATTATCCGGAGTTATGTAAGAAAAGATTACCTCACCTTTGTTCGGATCATTTTCTTATCTTGTTGGATTGTGGAGGTATTCGAGGAGGGCGTAGGTACTTCAAGTCTGAGAATGTGTGGCTAAAAACTGAAGGTTTTGTGGAAAGGGTAGGCAATGGTGGTCCTCCTATTAGATTGAAGGCGCTCCAAGTTTCACTTTTGCAGATAAGCTGAAAGCTCTAAAAAACATTTGAAGATATGGAATGAACAATCTTTTGGTGATATAGGTGATCGAATGAAGTCTCTATTGGAGGAGCTGCATGAGGTAGTGAGGGTAGAGGAGGGTAGGGCACTATTTATGGATGAATTCTCTTAAAAGACATAGTTAGTTTCAAAACATGAGAGGGTCACCTTATTGGAAGAGATTTCAAGGCGTCAAAAATCTTGGGAACTATGGTTAAAAGAGGGGGATTGAAGAATGAAGTTTTTAGATAGACTGACCAATTCACATAGGACCAAAACCATTGAGATGTTGAACATCAATGGAGCTGTTTCTATAGAGTCTTCCTTGATTAAGGAGCATATTGCTGGTTTTTATGACAATTGCTTATCGAGCAGGTGGAGTGGAGGCCTAAAGCTCAATGGGCTAGCTTTAGAGACTGTTGAGCATCAAAGTGCTTCCTGGCTAGAGAGACCCTTTGATGAGGCAAAGGTTCATGAAGTGGTGAGGAGGATGGTCAGTGATAAAGCATTTGGTCCTGACGGTTTTTCTATGGAATTCTTCCAATCCTATTGGGAAGTGGTGAAGGATGATTTTGATGAAGGTCTTGCAGGAATTTTTCTCGTTTGGGAAATTTGAGTAAAGCCTCAATGTCGCTTTTGTTGGGCTTATTCCCAAGAAGGCTGGGGCTTTAAATTTCAAGGATTTCCAGCCTACTAGTCTTGTGAATGAGGAAGACAAATATTGCATCCACCACTAATTTCCAATGAATGTTTAGATAGCAAACTAAATCTGGTGATCTGGGTATATATGCAAACTAGATATGGAGAAGGCTTATGATCATGTTAACTAAGACTACTTACTATACTTGCTTGGGAGGTGTGGATTTGGGGAGTGATGGTGCTCATGGATTAGGTCTTGCATCTCCACAGTGAGGTTCTTAGTTTTGGTGAATGGTAGTCTAGTTTGGTTTCTTTAACAGCTATTGCGGGCTAAGGTAGGGAGATCTTTTGTCCCCTCTTTTTTTTTGTCATTGTTATGGCGGCGCTTAGTAGAATGATGTTTGCTATGGTTGGAAATGGCTTTATGGCTAGGTTTTTAGTTGGTGACACCAATCGGGGTACTCTTAACATTTCATAATTGTTGTTTGCAGATGATACTTTGTTTTTTTGTGAGGTAGAGCAAAATCAGATCTGTTCGTTAGGGGCACTCCTACTTTGCTTTGAAGCCGTGTTCGGTTTGAAAGTGAAGTTATCCAAGTTGGAGTTGGTTATGGTTGGAAATGTTTGCGATCTCCAGATGTTGGTTAACACTCTAGGATGCAAGGTCTCCTCCTTTCCCATGAAATGCCTTGGCCTTCCTTTAGGTGTCTCTTTCATGGCTAAATCTATTTGGGATGAAGTAATAGAGAAGATTGAATGCAGATTGACAGGCTGGAAGAGATTGTATTTGTTAAAAGGCAGTAGAACCACACTAATCAAAAGCACTTTGTCCAATTTGCCAACTTTATCTTTGATCCCAATTCCAGTTAGTGGTGAACCAGATTGAGAAACCCCAACTTGACATCCTCTGGAGTGGGTTAGGTGATGAGTAAGTTTCATCTGGTCAAGTGGGATAAGGTATGCTCTCCAATCTCTGCTAATGGGCTGGGGATAAGAAATTTGAGGGGTATTCAATCGGGCTCTTCTTGGGAAATGGTTCTGGCGGTATAACATTGAGAGGGAGGCTTTGTGGAATTTGGTCATTGATTTGAAGTATGTGGGTATGTTTTTTTTGGGGGGGTTTGGGGCACTAGGGAGGTTCAAGGGGTTTATGGGGCGGGAGTCTGGAAGCATATCAGTAGAGGTTGGGGGCTTTTTGCTTACATACTAGAATTGTGATGGGAGACGGGGCCTAGTATAAAACTTTGGCATGATGTATGGTGTGGAGATGTAGCCTTTAAGGATACATTCTCTACAATTTTCAGGATTGAGTCTGAAAAGGAGGCGTCGGTGGCGGACCTCATGGAGATGTCAGGTGGCTCAATCCAATGGAATGTGAACTTTATTAAGGGTGGCCTATGATTGTAAAGCTGGCAGTTTTTCTAATTTTTTCAGCCTCATGTTTGCCATGAGGTTGAGAACTTAGGGAATTGATAAGATTTGGTGGGTATCCACTAGAAAAGATACATACTAGAATTGTGATGGGAGACGGATCTAGAATAAAATTTTGGCATGATGTATGGTGTGGAGATAGAGCCCTTGAGGATACATTCCCTACAATTTTTAGGATTGCGTGTGAAAGGGAGGCGTTGGTGGCGGACCTCATGGAGATGTCGGGTGGCTCAATCCAATGGAATGTGAACTTTATTAGGGTGCCCCATAATTGGAAAGTTGGCAGCTTTTCTAATTTTTTTCAGCCTCTTGTATGCCATGAGGTTGAGAACTTAGGGAATTGATAAGATTTGGTGGGTACCTGCTAGAAAAGGTACATTTTATGTTCGTTCCTTCTATAGGACCCTTATAAACCCATGGAACAATAAATTTTCTTGGAAAAGCATTTGGAGAAATAAGGCACCTTTAAAGGTGGTATTTTTCACTTAGACAACTTTTTTGGGCAAGATTTTGACCATGGATAATGTACGGAAATGCCGGGTGATTGTCGTGGACTGGTTTTGTTTGTGCAAAAAGAATGGCGAGACTGTGGGTCATCTGCTACTAAATTGTAAGGTTGCCAGGGCATTATGGGTGATGTCTTTAGAAGATTGGGGCTAGATTGGGTTATGCTTACTATTGTGGCCGAGCTTCTGGCCAGCTGAACGAATTTGGGCAGTATTCTTGAAATCACAACTATGTGGAAGATGATTCCTATTTGTATTCTATTGTGCATATGGAAGGAACAAAATGATCGATATTTTGAAGACAGAGAGTGCTCATTGGAGGAGATTAGATTGTTCTTTGCTAACACTTTATTCCTATGGACTAAAGCCGTTGATTTCAATGGCCTAGATTTTCATGATTTTCTTATTTCTATTTATTTTTTTGATAAGTAAGAAACTTCAATCACATTATTACGCCTGTGAGAATTCGTCATTTTGTGGAAGAACTTGGTACATTTGTCGCCCTCCTTCAACTATGCCATCCTTGATTTTTGTTTCCAAGAAATTTCTTCCAACAAGAAAACCTTCTCTAACTCAGACACCACCTCAATCTTTCTCAACATAGACTCCTCGGTTACCATTCCATCTTCTAAAGAATGCAACTCATTCCAAAGAAGATTTTTTTGCTCATCCGTGTATAAAAACCTCCATGTTCCACTTCTTTAGGTCTAGCTTAAAAGGGCTTTGAGTTTACCAGCCACAATAAAACTGGGAGTACCATGAAAAGAATAGGAGGCCCACCAATCCCTCACCCTTTCCACAAAACCAACTATTTGTAGCTACATATTTTTAAATTTGAAATAACACCTACCTCCATGAATGCCCTCGCAATCTAATAAGATGGGAAAATGATTAGAACATACCCGTGGCAATCTCCTCTGGCTTAGGTCCGGATAATGTGTCTCCCAAGAAGTAGAAACTAAGGAGCGGTTTGGATTCAGAGATGGGTTGAGATGGTTTGTGAATAGTATAATAAAAGTTAAATTATTTATTATATTTTGTGTGGAAATTTGGGAAAGTTGTTTTGAGATTTGAAAAAGTTGAATTGTTTATTATATTTTTGTGAGAATTTGAAAAAGTTGTAATGATGAGATGAGATGAGTTGAGGTGGGTTGAGATGAGTTTTGAATGCAAACGAGGCCTAAGAATCTGTCCAACCTTGACCCCCCTACATGAAGCACCCCCCCCCCAATAAAAGGAAAATCAATCAAGTTTAGATGGAAAATCAACTCCGAGAAGTCTTCCAATGACCTTATCAAATAAGTATCCCCCTCCCTTTGGCACGGGAAACGTACAACATTAAAGTCCCCGCACACAACCCAAGGTAAGTCCCATAAATAATGCATACTCACCAGTTCCTCCCACAAAGAGTTCCTTTCTCGAACTGCATTAGGACCATACACACCCGCAAGAGCCCATCTCCACCCATCCTCAATATTCTTGAAAGACCCAACCCCTGAATAATTCTCAATACATTCCTCTACTAACTCCACCACTCTCATATCCTACATCAGCAACAACCCTCCTGAGCACCCAAAGAAGCTAAATAACTCCACCCCACACAAGAACATCCCCATAGGCTTCAAATAATATTTATGTCGACATAGCACAACTTAGGAGATGTTTGGATTCGAAGATGACTTGAGATGAGCTGAGATGAGTTGAGATGGATTGTGAATAGTAATGAGATGAGTTGTGAATAGTAGTGAGATTTATGAGTTAAAGTTGCTGAATAGTAATGAATAGTAGTGAGATGAGTTGAGATGAGTTGAGATGAGCTGAGATAACTTGTGAATCCAAACAAGCCCATAGTCTCTTGAAGACATACAATATCAACTTTCCAACTACGAATAAGGGATCTAATGCGAAGTTGCTTGTTGACATCATTAATCCCCCTTACGTTCCACGATAAGATTCTAGGCTTCAAAAGATAAACAACTCCCTCTCCCCTTCAACCTCTCCCTCCCACTACTACTCTCCTTGTTATCATAATTAAAAGAACAAGTCAATCTTTTCAGTTCTCTATTTTTTTAGTTGTTGAATTCAGTGCCGATGGTCTACCTGCTTTTATAGCAACTAAGAGGTTCTTAAATTGCTCTTCAAAGCCTTCACAGGAAATCCCCACATACCCCTAAAACTCCGCCACCTTTTTTAGCACCCAATCTGAAGATGTGGGAATTAGTGGAATAACACAAATTGGGGTAGGACTATCTGGCTCATTTTTATCACCCCTTTTCTCACTAACCACCATCTGAGAAACCATCTGACTGCACAGCCTCTGAGTCACTGCCACTGCCTACTGTGAACTCCCCGAGCCACCCATTGCCTTGCCACCCGCAAGGGGCTGGTCACCCAACCATGGACCAAGCTCCGACGTGGGTATCTCCATCGCCGGGAAGCTGGGCTCCTTTGAGATCACCCTGAGCTCCCTGTCAAACACAGACCCAGCGTCGACATATACAGAAACAACCTCATCCTCCCGCTGATGTGACTGTGTTGGCCCACCAAGAAGGTTGTCGGCGGCCATCGATGATTTCTGTGCTGGGACTGGGTCCGCCGGGACACGTATCGGCTCCATGGAGAAGCTACCGAGTCCCGGTACCGAAATATCGGCCGAGTTCCAAATCTTAGCCTTCCAGACTTTTGGGCTAAATCCCTCGGCCCAGCTAAACCCCCATATATCACCTGTTCCTATCCCCCGACCCAGCCCAGGCCCAACTGCATAACACCCTTCCCCTTAACGCACCGTTAATCCACATGATATACTCCTACAAACACTCTACTTGATTTTCCATTTCTTCCAACGTTTGCCACAACCATCCCTCTTCCAGCCCCCCCACGTCCCTGCCACCCCCCACTCTGCTCTGTGCCTCAGCCGAAAGGGGAAAGCCTTCTATGCCTGCCAGACCTGCCTTCTCTGTAGGCTTCGTGGCTCGAGGTTGCACCTTTTGCCCTAGGAGTACCTCACTGTAAGGCCGAGGAGCTGCTTGATGCGCCATCAACACTGGTGAGAGTAGCCTTGGAGGACCACCTCCTCTGCCAAGCACCTTCAACGTCCCTGCCTGATCCCACCATCCCGAGCCTCCTCTAGTTCTGTCTTCCTCGCCCACACTAGAGGATGAAGCAAGTTCCTTTAAGGTGTCGCCGAAGTTCCTCCAACCCTCCCCTTTCCATCCTTCCAATACCACTATCAAGCCTCGCTTCTTCTCATGGCCAAATTCCGATAGGAAAAAGAAACTTCCATGAAAATTTTTTCCCCTTTGTAGCAGAAGCAGCTGGTTCCCTTTCCTGTGAGTTCTGAGAAACTCTGGAGAGCTCGTTGACACCACACTTTCCTTCACCGTTGAAGCCAACCACGATAGAGCTTCATGATCGATAGAGATATACTTAGCCACACGGCGACTACACTCTGTGATTCTCTGCCACTTCGCACTTTCCTTCTTAAACACAAAAGTCTTATGGTCATTGATAACTTCTCTGCAAGACCCCATCACAACCTCCCAGGCAACAAAGTAAAGCAAACAAACACAAACACTAACCACCACAGAAAAAACCTTAAGCCATTACCTCCATAGCATCAACGAAGAACACCCTCTACGGGAGTATCGCATGTGTACGGAGAGAAAAAGACAGAAACCAAAGACACTTTTATTTTTTATTTTTAAATATCGAAACAAGGTATTAGAGAGAATTGTTGTTTCTATTTATTCCTCCTAACTAGGTGTTACCTCTTGTGTACTCCCTGTGCACTTAGGCTATGCCTATTCTTATTAATATAATCTTTTATATAGCAAAAAAAATTTGCCCCACCACTTTCACAAGCACAAACACAAAGCATGCCAAATTTTTTTTTCTCAAAATATTTCTTCTGTACATGCTCATTATTTAGGTAAACTATTCCTTAAGATTGTTTGGTTCGATATTAATAGTAGCAAAAGAGTTTCCCTGTTTATGCCAGCAAGAACACTTAAACACCAAGTTGTTGATATGCCATATCCTAAACAAAGCATAAACTTATTGAGAGACTAGGCTAATTATGGGGTCTTTTCAAAGACTAAACTTATGATAGAAACATTGTCCTTGTCTTTTTTAGAACAGTGGGTATGGTTACTTTGGGGTGGATATTTTTAAAAGCCTAAAAGCAAATCATAACCCAAGCGACAAGCCACAAAATCCCAAACCTATAGCTGAAAAGCTCAGTAGCTTCTAGGAAAACCCACAGTCATCATCCTTCGTATGCGCAAGATACAAAATATAGGGTCACTTTTAATGAAAGTCTGATATACATGGGAAAAGTGTTGTGAGTGAAGGGGTAGAGGGATAAAATAGTTTGTGCTGCACGTTCTCTGTATTAGATTTACACTAAAGATGGCATTATTATTCCATGTGAGCTTGCAGTGAGCCCGCTTTGTGAGGTTTAAGATTTCATTAATTATTGAAGAGGTTCGAGATTCAATGGTTCAAAGAAGGAATATACAAAATAATGGTTTATTTATTTTTTGACATCTATTCCACAAATGATAAGATCTGAGCCACGTAGGCTGTATTATGCTAATGACCATATCACCTATGCTAATGACCATATCACCATACTGAAGAATACTCATGTTAAGTGCGTGCAACCATTTTGTATGGAATTTTTAAAGTTTTTTTTATGTAAAATATAATTTGATTAGAACAAGTAATTAGGCATAGCCCAAGTATACAAGATATACACGATAGAACACCTAATTACAAGCTAGGAGCTAGAAAGGACTTTTGACAGATGATATGACATTAGTCATGAGTTTCAGGAACCTTTAGTCAATTCTATGCTATATCCCCTAAAGGAATAGTCAATACTTTTTGAAATCTAACATCGATGTGCCAGTGCTTTCCCTGGGTTGTGTAATGGCAGATCATCTCCTACATTTTGATGTGGCATATGAGAGATGATTGTTAATTTTTAACTCTACCTGGGGTGTTATGGGATCTCTTTGATTATAGTGGATTTTGGTTTAAAAAAATGATGTTTTGTGATCAAGAGATTTGTTTGGTTTGCGAGGCAGTTTTGCTTCCTGTTAAATGGGCAATATGGTGGAAAAGAAATAGCCGTACATTCAAAGACATAAAGCTTAACTCCTTAAAAACCAATGTTCTACAGTCTGTCTGGTGGAATGTGGAATATAATGGTTTCGAATTTCCGTGTAATTTGTTAAAATAAATTACTTGTTTTTCCCTTTACACATGTTCTTCTATTTTTTTATTTTTTTTTTATAAGTAAGAATATTTATTGATCCTCATAATTTGGCAAAGCACAAGTATTCAGATAGTATACAAAAGAGAAGTACCTAATAACGGCCTACGAACTAGAAAAAGAGTCATAAAAATCATTAAAGTTGACCCCCTCTAATACAATAGCCTTAGCCCAATGTAACAAAGAATGGAAAAATAAGCTCTAATCCCCCCCAATGAGCATTCTTCCTCTCATTCCATATGCACCACATAAGACATAATGGCACCATCTTCCAGAAAGCCACTATTTGACGATCTCCTTGAATTCCACTCCAACAAGCCAAAAGATCCACCACTGTCTTGGGCATCACCCAAGCAATGTCCAGCCTAACAAAGATCTCATCCCATAAAGCCTTCACCATCACAATGGAGAAGAAGATGATCTGCCAATTCACCATTCCTTTTACACATAAAGCACCAATCCATAATAAAAATACCACACTTCCTCAACTTATCAATGGTCAAAATTTTCCCATGAGGCTAGCCAACCAAAAAAGGCAACTTTTTAGAGGCACTTTACTTTTCCAAATGCACTTCCAAGAAAAACATTAGATGAATGTGATGCCATAGTATTGTATATTGTATAAGAATCTGACTGAGAAATTCTTGTTCCCGGGGTGAATCCACAGCAATTTATCCTCCCCACCGCACTCCAAGTTCAATGCATACAAGGTGCTATAAAAGTCAGAAATATCCCCCACTCCCAATCTTGAACAGCTCTAGTGAATCTCACATTCTACTGCACCAGGCCATTCTAAGTGTCCATGTGTTCAGCTACAGAAGCTTCCTTATTCAATGCAATTCTGAAAAGCAAAGGGAAAACCTCCTTTAAAGCAACATCTCCATACCAAACATCAAAACAGAATCTGACCCTGGTTTCTCGACCCGCCACAAATCTGAAATCATGAATGAAATCCTCCCAACCATTCCTAATAAATTTCCATACTCCCACACCATACGCTCCTTGCACTTCATTTGAGTTCCAATCTCCCCAAATGCTCCCAAATTTAGTGTCAACAACAATCCTCCCTAAAGCATCTCTTTCTTGATGGTACCGCGGCAACCATCTCCCAAGTAATGCCTTACTGAAAATACTTAACTTTCTTATCCCCAGACCTCCACAAGATGTTTTTTTTTTTGGCGGAGTAAATTTTTCTCATCCTCCAAACCTCGAAAGATATTTTCCATTCTATTAGCCACACATGTTCTTCTAATTTCTAATAATTATCATTCATTGAAAAAATAGATTCGCATTCTCAAGGATGATTGAATGTAATCAGGGTTAAATTTGACTTAATTGCTGAAAAGGGGTAAATGACTTGTATTAGGTTAAAATTAGCCCCTAGGGGTTGACTCAAGTGGTAAGGGCCTTGGTCTTGGTTGTATGCTCTCTCCAACTTTAAGGTTCGAACTTTAGGTGCAAACAATTTCTAGGGGCCATTGAACTGGGTGAGTTTCCCCTTAATTACCTGAGATGCATTTGTGGGAGACTCCTTACCTGAGATGCATTAGTTAGGATTTTGTTCCCGACCTAGTTTGAATAAAAAAAAGTTAAACTAAAAATGTTTAAAAATGAACATGCATGTGGTATTACTGTCTCCATGAATGTTCTGCGGTTTTGTTTTATAAATCCTTTCGGCAAACAATGCTGACAGATGGCATGTTTCCAAATGAAACTTAAACTTCCCTATCTGTGGGCATCTTCCATTTTTGCTTTATACTTCATTGATCATGTTCTCTTATGGATTGCAGAGCTGGAACTGTCATATCAGAGACTTGGGAAGACGGGCAAGTGTTGAAAGATCTCAATGCTCATCTTGTATGCTGTTTTCGGACTTACTTTTTACTGGCTGAAAATAAATTTTATTACTTTTGGTTTTTCTCCATTTGCCAATGGTCTTTGGACCAATTGACATTGCCTCTCCCACTTGTATACACATACGTAAGCACCACTTGTTAGAAGTTTATCTTGTTTCTTAACTGGTCAAACACCTTCTATAGATGATTCTTGTGGATGAGATACTGGATTTGTTATTTGCTAGATTGCAAAGAAGCATCCCTTATCTTTCTTTCTGATTTAGGATGAGTTTTTTTATCGATGTCTTTTTTTTTATCATGTTTTGTAATTAATAGCAGGTTAATAATGTGAGAAAGCAAGTAACGATTCTTCTTTACTGCTTTACCATGTCCTCTTCATTTTCCATGATTTGTTATTATTTATCTTTTGAAGAGCCCTGCCTGGTGAGGTTACCTGTTATCTAAGAAATGTAATAGATTTACCTAAATCAAATAAGTACTTTGTCCCGGAAAATCAGACAGTAAAAATATACAGTTACAAAGATGTCTCATTTTCTATTTTTAGAGTTTTGAGCATATTGCTTAGAAAGTGCTAGTGACATTTTCCCATAATCAAAATATTGTATTGCGGATGTTTCCCAAACTTCCTTTTGTTTTTTAGATTCATTGGAAAATGAATCTGAGCTTAGTACTCTGTACTGGACTTTAATGTTAACATGGTTATGCCTTTTACTAGAAACAATTACTCGAAGCTAAGGATGCTGTTGAGCGGCAGCGGAAATCATTGAAGAAAAGACAGTCTGGTAAACTTTTGTCATTCTGAGATTTGAAAATTCCTACTTCCCCGTCCTTCTGGTATTTACTTATGGCAGGTCTAAATCTAAATCCGTGATCCAAGAATAGCTCAATTGTATATTAGGTCCATTTTATCATGTGGATGTGTTCATTTAAGCTACCTCGGGAAATTCCCCCTCCCACTCCTTCCCTCACTTATAGTTTGTATCAGAACCAAGCTGGCATGTGCATGCATCGTACCATCTAGACAAACAATTTACTTTTCTGGCTTGAGCTCTGATATTTTTGGTGCTGCAAAGTTCCCCCCCACCCGCCCCCACCCCCCACTTTCCTTGGTCTCTTCCAGCCCTTTCTCTAGTAGACAAACAATTTACCTAGACGATTGATGCTTGAGTGGTACTGTCACTATTTGAATTGCCCTGCTTGTCTGCTGTCTGGTTTCTACATATAGCTGTGTATGTGAAATAATTTCTTCTTTTCTCACTTTTTCAAAGGGAAATATCAACCTCTAAACCCTTGAAGTGAATTTTTCGCCCCATGCATGTGTACCATCTAGACAAATATATATATATATATATGTCTATATACACACACCCATATCCACATATAGAGTAGTCAGACTTTGTTGTTTAAAAAATTTTCTGAGAACTATAGCACTTTGATGCTTTTGAAGATAAAGGCGATGCAGTTGATACTGAAATAGGACTGCAAGAAGAAGATTCTCTCATCCAAGATGAGATCTATAGATCCCGTTTAGCCAGCATCAAACGTGTAAGATAACTGCATCGGTTATTTCTGTCTTCATTCTGCTACAATTAATGATTGCACAGATGCTGGATAAGCAAGTAAATACACTATTATTGAGCTTGGATTTTTCTGTAGGAGGAGGAAGTTATTATGCGTGAGAGGGATCGCTATGAACTGGAGAAGGGAAGGCTCATCCGTGAAATGAAACGTATAAGAGATGAGGATGGTTCCCGTTTTAATAATTTTCAGATTCTTAACCATAGATATGCCCTTTTAAACCTTCTTGGAAAAGGAGGATTTAGCGAAGTTTACAAGGTCAGAACTTTGGTGAAGTATATTATGTTATTTGATAAATTTAGATATCTTACACCACGATTTTCACCAGGCCTTCTGGTTGCTAAAACAAAAGTCTAGATCATTCCTTTGCCTATAATGGCAATCGTAAAGATATACCTTTTTGCAGTGATTTGAAGTAAGAAATTTCCAGCAGGCTTATGACTTGGTTGAGCATAGATACGTTGCATGTAAGCTTCATGGTTTAAATGCCCAGTGGAGTGAAGAGAAGAAGCAAAGTTACATACGACATGCAATTCGGGAGTACAATATTCACAAGACCTTGGTGCATCACCACATTGTTCGGCTTTGGGATATCTTTGAGATTGATCAAAATACATTCTGCACTGTCTTAGAGTACTGTAGTGGTATATGTATTTCCACATTTATAGTCTGATGGTCCTAGGCTTGGGCCTGAACTACTGTCCCTCTTATTTTTTCTTCTCTTCTTATTTTGATTTTGTTTTCTCAGGGAAAGATCTTGATGCTGTTCTTAAAGCAACGCCTGTATTGCCTGAGAGGGAAGCTAGGATTGTTATCGTACAGATATTCCAAGGCCTTGTATACTTGAACAAAAGAACTCAGAAAATTATTCATTATGATTTGAAGCCTGGAAATGTTCTAATTGATGAGTTTGGTGTTGCAAAAGTGACTGATTTTGGTCTTAGCAAGATAGTGGAAGATGATGTTGGATCCCAGGGTATGGAACTTACATCCCAGGGAGCTGGAACATATTGGTGAGTGATGCAGATGAGCATCTTTTCTTGCTTTCGATATTTGAAATTACTTCTGCAGATTGTATGCTACAAATTTATCTGCCTCTGCTTTCTTCACTTCAAGTGTATTTATAACATTTTGTTAGCTAGGTTTATGAATCTTGTACTTTCCAATGACTATAAGTCTGTAACTTCTAAATTTTTCTGCTTTTGGATCACTTTCTTTACTTAAAGTTTATTGATAAATGTTTTTTTACACTTATTTTCCAACTGTAGCTGAGCCATTTGAAATGTGAGTTACATGTTAAAGCCACTTCTTGTAACTGGAACATCTTTTCCAGTATTTGTGAATCACAAATGTTTGTTGTTAACAATGCTGATTTTGTTGGGAAGGGTTTGAACAGAAACTTGTTTATGTGATTTTAGGCTTTGTTCTTTGTTGCGAAGTGGTCTACCTCTTTCCTCTTCTCGTTGACATTTTCCTCACTTATTTTGATGAGGACCATCATGCTTATTCTTCTTGTTTCTTGCAGGTACTTGCCTCCTGAATGCTTTGAGCTTAGCAAGACACCGCTCATATCATCAAAGGTGACAGATATTCTGAACTGCATATTTCCTTATGCTTATGCTTAGCGACTCTAATACCATCAAAGGCTCTTTACTGATTGGCCAGTTGGTCTCAACAAGTGCTTTTGCTTGACAAAATAGCTTTTCCTGTGTGAACTTTTTTTCCTTCACCTTGTTCTTATTCATTTGGTCACTCTTTTCTGACATGCTTTTGGAAAGCAGGTTGATGTTTGGTCAGCTGGTATTCTATTTTACCAAATGCTTTTTGGCAGACGTCCTTTCGGGCATGACCAGACACAAGAACGAATACTGCGTGAAGACACAATAATCAAAGCACGCAAGGTTGAATTCCCTTCTAGACCTGCTGTGTCAAATGAGGCAAAGGTGAGTTAGGCCAATGGATAAAAGTCTGTTTAAGTTGTAATCTTAGTGCAGGGGAAGAAAAGAAAATCATGCTCTAGTATTTACTGAAAAGAAGAATCATGTAGTCTTGGATCATGCTTTAGGTTACCTTTAAGTTTAGCTCTTTTTTTCATACAAAATAGCAGAATGCTACACTATTGAATTTCAGGGAAGACTTCCCGCCACAGATCATTGACTTGCTGGATTTCCTCCAATTCATTTTCCTTGCTTTGGCAGACAAGTTTCAGGAAGAAAATAAAAGTTACATGAACTTGAAGTATTTACTTGACCCAAAAAGTAACATGGAGTTTTCATCTTTGCACCATGGTTTGAAATTGTGTGGGGGTATGAGAGGCACTTTAAAAATCAATGCGTTAAGCAGATAGCTTTCAGTTTCTTGCTTTTGTCGATTGGAGCTTTCTAGGTTCTCATTTTATTGTTCTGCTTCAACCACTAGAAATTTTTTGTTAATATGGAGAGAGGGATGGTTTGAATTTAACTACCCTGATTTTATCATGTCAATGAGAATGTGGAGAAATTATGAGTAGTATAACGATGGGTTTTTGCATACATTGTCCCGCAGGAATTAATTCGCCGCTGTCTAACATATAACCAAGCGGAGAGGCCAGATGTTTTAACAATTGCTCAAGATCCATATCTCACATACACGAAGAAGTAAAAGTTTGTAGAACTAGACAGGTAAGACTTTGTTTAACATTGACGAATGGAGAAATTCCCTGGCAATATATATGGAATTTTGTATAGTTTGTAAAGGTTACTGGAATTGTAGGTAGGGGGGCCCTATCCCCTGCTCCAGAAGTGATGGTATCCGGGGTTTTAGATGTGTTGACCCTGTGATTGGGTTTAGGCCAATCACAGCCACAGGGTTGCCTTTTTTATTCCTTGTGTTTTTTTGTTTTTTCCTTTGATTTGCTTGTCTTTTTATTTATTTTCTTTTTTCGTTTTGCCAAAAGGAAAGGGAAAAGAACACAAAAGAATAGCAAATGTGGGTTTACTTAGGTGGATTTTTTTTTTTTTTTCGTTTTTACCGTTACAAAGACGAGGGATAAATTACAGTTATTAACTGTCAGTTATGTGAGCTCAGTGCTTATGAAAATGTTGTGGGGATTAAAAGTTATTTATTTTTTTCATTGGTTTGCACACAAGGAAACATATTAGAAAAACATGAAATAAAAACTATTTTACAGTAAATTATATGGGCTGGCCTGAGGCAGAGATATAGTAAATAAACAGAGTAGTAACTGTTTCACACTTAGCATTTGACTTATCTTTAGAGCATTATTACCTTTGGTTTAGCTAAATCATTAGGTAAAGTTGGGCTAGAGCCTAGAAAGCCACTTTTTGCTTTTGGTTATCCCTTCAAATGTTGAATTCATTGCTGGATTAACCATCTTACTCTATATAATAATTTTTTTTTATTTTTTTTCCACATTTTAATTGCATTTTTTTATTTGTTTTGTTAAATATATATTTTTTTGTCTTCATTTCATAATTTCCAACAACATATACATAAAAATTTATAAATCTGTCCAGCAACCTAAATTAACTTCATTCTCAAACGCAAAGTATAAAATTAGTTTCATGCTTATTATATCCAGCAATTTTGAAATCAAGTTATATAAAACTCTAGAAATTGTGATAAAATGTGTAGTGAAAATTTTACCGTTTGGCTAGTGATAGAAATTAGCATAAAAAATTTAGATGACCAAGTTATTGTTTACTTACATATATAACTACGCTCATAACTTGGATGACTTAATTGCATGTTTGAGTTTAGAGGAAAAAGTGATTTTAATAGCCTAAAAGCTCTTTTAAAGAAAAACAAATGTATTTTTGGTGAATTTATAAAAAGTGCTTTGAGTATCTAAAAAAAAAGCTGGAAATTCACTTTTTAGAAAAAATCAAATTGAAGCTTTTGTTAAAAAAAAAAAAAAAGTTCTAAAGATAATGCTACATTTAAAAAAAAAAAAAAAACACCTATAACTTTAAAAGCATTTTAAGTGCATGTTTATATAAACAACTTTTTTAATAGTGGAACTTTTTAGTGAAGGTTGGATCTCACCTGACTAAAGAATGGCCTATTAAGAAAATGGGCCAAGGTTCTTTGTGGGCCTTCAAATCAAAATCTCTGCACAAACAATTGAGGAAACATAGCAGACATTGTATCGATTATGAAGTTGAGAATATACTCAATACATCAGCAGAAGAGGCTAGCGACCAGCCCCATCAACAGCCATGAGGCTTATAAGTTGGAACTCCCTTCTCGTGAGCTTGGGAACCCACGGGCAGCTCATGCTCTCAGAACTTTGATCCAAATAGAAACTCCTGACATCTTATTCATCATGGAAACAAAGATGAATATGAACCGGATAGAATGGGTGAAACTCAAATATGAATATTATGGGATGAAGTGGCTATGCTGCAAAAGAAGTGGAGGCTTATAAACCTATATGTGTTTGGAGTTTATTAAAGAGTTTAAGAGATGCTATTTATTTTTGGTGATTTCAATGAAATTGTCTTGCATAATGAGAAATCTGGTGGAAGGGACAGACATGATAATTTGATAAATGATTTTAGGGACGGTATTGGTTGCCTGTCATTTTATAGATCTTGGATTCTCTGGTTTCCCATTTACTTGGTGTAACTAACGAGAGGAGCCTCATACCATCTTAGAAAGACTTGATCGTTATATGGCTACTGTAGAATGGACTTTACTCTTTCCAAATGCATATGTTAGACACTATCCTTTCTTTCATTCTGATGATATGCTAATAACTCTTGATTTGAATGGGTGGAGAAATGGAGGAAGAACAGAGCTAAAAATCTTTAGATTTGAAGCCATGTGGGCAAGGTCAGTGGAATGTGAGGATGCAGTGAATAAAAGTTGGTCATGTTGTGATGGTGATGAATTAATCTGGGGTGATAAAAAAAAAGTTGGTGAATTCTCTCTTAAAAGTGCATATAGAAGAGTGGTAGTGAGTTTGTGTACTTAAAAGCAGTGGCGAATGCTCAAACATAGGAGATTGCAGAAAGCTCTAGAAAGAAACTTGCAAAATTGCATGTTCAAAATAAAATAAAAACTTTGTTTGGCAGGTATATAATGATATCCTTCCTACAATGAATTTACTAGTTCATAGAAAAGTATTACATGGTGATCTTTGTAGCTTTCTGTAAGGAGAGTGAGCATTGTTTTCATGCTATCACTGACTGTATTGAGATCAAAGCAGTGTGGCATACTTGCTTCCCAAACATGATTCCAGAAGGACATGCATGCTGGACAAAGCTTTGGAAGTTTTGTTTTGATACTAATGCAAAATTATTCCATGTTAGATTTGGGAGAAATCTTTGCAATAGCATGAAGCTTGTGGCATAGGAGAAATGTTTTTGTCCATCAAGATAAAATTGTGAATGCTTTGAAGTCTGCTGAGGAGCTCTCAGTCTTGTTCATAATGGATTTTGCGATACATTAGCTACTATTCACCCCTACACTCCACATTTGACAATTTTTTTTTTTTTTAGGGTGTGGGATAGTGAATAGTGGTTGATGAGAAAAATTATTCTAAAATGAATGTGGATGGTGCTATCTTAAGAGAACAAAATAAATATGGTATTGGTGCTATTCTCCGAGATGATCAAGGACAAGTGGTAATGACAATTTGCAAATCTGAATACGGGGAGCAAGAAGTAGAAAGCATACGGGCCCTAACAGTTTTGTGAGGACTATGATTCATCTTTCATTTGGGCATCCCTAAGCTTATTATTGAAAGTGATTCAAAAGCTGTTTTGGGTTTCCTTCTCTGCTCAAGCTTTCTACTAGAACTTGAAAACTTACTGCAATACATTAACCCCTTCCTCAAGAAGCTCCCCCTCCTCCCCGAGTGCTGCACTGCACAAGTAGAGGTGACCAATTTGAGCTCCATTCAATCCAAGATTCATGATGAGATAGTGGATGTTGAGTTATTAAATTGGAAGAGGAGGAAGGCTTAAACAAATAGAAATACTTTTTGGTTATGTTGAAAAAGGAAATTACGATCAGGAATAGAAACCTGATAAAGCTTCCCTGGCCACATTTGTAGTACATGTACATTTTGGACATGGCAAATCAGGTAAAGAATCTGACAAAACTCCTTTGGCCTGTAAAGTTAGACTGACAAAATTTACTATTGGGAATGTAGAGAATCCCCACAAAATCATATGAAATGAGAATAGAAATGTGATTGATTGTTCTTCAAGTTACGCATGATTTTCTATTTAAAATTTGAGCAATGATGGCCTTACAATCCAAACAACACATTATTTACAATTTATTAATAAAATAAAATTTTTTAAATTTCAAACACATCAAATTAAAATCAAAACTAAAATAAATATTTTAAATAATATTATTTTATTAAAAAATTGTAGAAGAATTGTAAAGGGATAGCAGTTTTATCATTTTCTCCCCCACAGAAATGGGTGCGTACGAGAAACCAACCCACCCACCTACGCAACTTATCTACGTGAGAATTATTACGGACATAAAAAAAATTATATAAAAATAAATTTATAAATTGATATGTCTTCATTTAATATGTTAGATCTATTTTACATAAAAAGTAATTTTATAATTTGACGTGCTGCATCAAGTCACTTTAATTTGTGAATTTCTTTTTGTGTAATTCATTTGTGACTAAAATATTTATATATATATATATATGTTATATAATTGTTATAGTTATAAATTTTTTTTATAAAAATAAACTCATAAATTAATATTGTTTCATGAGAAATATTAGATTTATTTTATAATAAAATTAATATTACAATTTATTAATGTACCGCATTAAATCGTGGCAGTTTATAAATATATTTTTGTGACTAAAGTATTATTTTTTTCATCGTATATAAAACGAGAAAGAAAAGGGTGAACCAACCCAAAGAACTTCCAGATCGGGAGCCACACAAACAATATCCTTATTTCTAATACAGTACGTACGACAGTTTAGATCAGTACCACTGCATGCTCATGGCATCATCTCTCTCTTCTACTACAAGAATTCCCTGCTGCTCCTCCTCCATCTCTCGTGGCACTACTCCTTCAACCTCAGTACCGTTAATCCGCCTAAGCATTCAGACTCGAATTCCAGCATGTACGGTTACAGTGAAATGTGAATCGAAAGAGACTCCAGCTGAGATAGGGCCGTTACCGGCGGCAAAGAGTTCAAAGCTTGAGATAGGGTCCCCCATTATTGTCATCGAGGCTCCCACAATGATAAAGACCGCAGCATCAGTTCCATGCCTTAGAGTGAATTCTGGGTTAGTCAAGCCTGGAGACGTGGGAAGGTAATCCATTCTTCATCCATCTTTCTCCATCCCAATTACTGTGGATGTTACATATAATTCGTACGTGTTGCAATTGGTGCAGAATTGTGTCGAGAAAGCCCAAGGATGTATGGGCAGTTCGTCTTGCCATTGGTACTTATCTCATAGATGGGAAATATTTCAAGCCTTTGGAGCTTGATGATCAATGATTCGGGAGGCTATATATGGAGCATTAATGGAGGGAGGACTGTACACTATCTTCTTCAAAGCGTTACAGCCAAAAAAAAAAAAAGTGATTATTTGCGTCCAGTTATTTTCATCGCAAATAGTTATTATGGTTGCAAATAATTCATTACAAATAGGCGTTTTTCTACGAAGATTTGAAATTTCTCAAAGATTGCATTTGGAACTACTTTTGTATGTATTGTTTTCTTTGAAGGCAAGTTACATAATTTTGTAGTATTTGCGGTCGAGAATTTATGTTAAATAATATTTCAATCCAAACAAATGGCCGAGATCTTCTACTTCTTACTCCACATGAAGCAGAAAAAGTTGTTTTCCAAGTACTTCCGGCTGATTTTACATTCCAGCCAACTACCATTAGATTTTGAGCTGAGTGTACTTGACGACCGAACTTTGGCTCAGTAGGCAAAAGTCATCAACAACTACATATTCGCCAGAATCGGCACTGCTCAGTGCCTTCTTTTTCTTGGAGAAGCTTCATTTGCTCAGTTTTTTCTTTAATAGCCTTACCCTTCTCCTTTGTTAAGTTTCTGCTCCAATTGCTCAAGGCACTTCTACACCCAGATAACAGCTTCTGAATCTTTTGCAGAGAGCTCTCTACTACATTACCCTTTCCCCATTTCTCCTCTATAAGTTGCTTATACACCTTTCCAGTTCCCAGCTCAACTCATACTTAAATTATTTCTACTACCATACTCCCTTCTGCCTCTATTTGATTCCTGTAACAGTGGGCTATGGTGTGAGCACATTGCCACTAGCACTTCTACTTTTAACTTATGGGAACATACTATTCCATTCGTGGTTAGTCACAACTCGATCTAACTTCTCCTTGATAAAAGTATTATCCCTCTGACCATTTCTCCCTGTGTATGTGTTGCATGTCCATCCGAGATCTGCTAGATTCCCCCACTCCAACACCCTTCTAAACTGGTCCATCTGTTCTTCACTCCTTTGTCTTCCACCATATTTTTCACTCTTAACTTTCTATCTCATTAAAGTCCCCCACTGCACACCATCCCATATCTGCTTCAGGTTTAAAGGATGCCAATAATTCCCATGACTCTCTTCTCTTGCTAGTCTCTGAATTTTCATAGAAATCCGAGCTGGCTTTTAGGTGCAGGAAAGGAGTGAGAGAGGAAGTTGATCTTCGGCAGTGGTGTAGAGACAGTGAGAGAGAGAGAGCGTTAAGGAGAAAGCCAGGCGATAGAGAAAAGGAGTCCGGTCGCGCGTGATTTTTACAGAGCGTAAGAGCATCCGCATCCGACTGCCAAAGACCTTTTTAACTGAAAATTCAAAGAAAATCTCTTCTTGTATCTGGGGCTGGGCTCTAATTGACAGAGTTGAATATCCAATTTCGACATTCGATTCTGATTAAAATTTGGAGGTCGAGCTGAACTCCCACTGCTGTTCTAAGGCCTTGTTTTATTTTAATTTGGATATGTTTTTGGCCAATTCCAAATTTGAAAATTTTGTACTTTTAGTTTGGATGACATTTTTATAAATTTAGACTAAAACCTTGAAGGGAAAGAACTTGCGTGATGGTTTGACCATGGAGATGGAACTTCTCTTCCTTCCTCCTGCCCTGACTACTACTACAGACTACAGAGTTTCACTTTAACTCACATGCCTTTCACAAAATGCAGCAACCAAGCTAAGAGAAAAGCGTGCAATGAATGAGTTTTATGCAGCACGGATTGCCCGAAATCACATGAAATGATGATTCCGAACCTAAATCTAACAAGGACTAAATAATAAGAAATCCATTTTGAACATCTCTCTAACAAATTATTATTTTTAAATTAAAATAAGATTTTAAAATATTATTTTATTAATTTTAAAAGATTATGCAATAGTAATAATTATATCCACAACACAAAACTTCTTAAATTATAACTTTTGCATATTTTTTAAACTAGTTGATAATCTCACCAGCAATGCACTTGTTTGTTTTCTAATGCGAGCGAGAGTGCTCACCACTTTGGTAAGCTTTTCATGGTGAGGGAAAGAGCACATCTAGGTGAGCATAATGGAGAACAAAATGACTTGATACCTCACCTGCCGAGCTTGGTCGCGACAAGATTTTGTGGTTCGAGAAATTGTTGCTCGGCGAGTAACATGCTCAGAGCCGAGGGTGCACGAAGACTGGTAACGAGACCTCATTGCTTGACAAAAGCAGGCACACTTTGCTCGCCCCAGGGTTCACACACTTTTTGCCCACACAGGCTCTTTGCATCGATGAAAGTGAATGAAGCACAACATGATAGGGAGTGTGGTTCTCATACCATTGGCGAGCACAGCGAAAAAATGTGCTCGTGCCCTAGGCGAGCAACATGGAGAGCACCAAAGTAACCGAAGTGCTTGCCATCCCGGGAAGCAAAGTGTACAAAACGTTGGCGGATATCCATCATCTAGTGTAACATATTAATTAAGGTCACACACACAAGGAAAATGTTGCATCCTCCGAGGATGCATCCCGACAAAAGCTACCAATTTTTATTTAATTTTATCTATATATTTTTTTATTTAATTTTTAATGAAGTGTTTTTAAATGAGTTTGTGAATTTTTTCTTTTTAAAAAAAAATATTTAAAGGAATTTAAAAAATGCATTGCATCTCATCCCGTCTTATCTCAATATCCAAACACCGCAAATACAAACACTTTTCAATTTCAAATCTTCAAAATTTTCATTTAATCATTACCTAATTATCGTAACTTTCTCAAACCTCCAACTAGGGGTGATATCGGTCCGGTCCGGTCTTGGCGATTTTGTGGACTGGACTGGACCTGTTCAGTCCAAGAATTCTCCACCCTAGACCGGACCGAGTCACATATAGGACCGGTCCAATCCGGTCCGGTCCATTTCGGTCCGGTCCAAGGTCGGTCCAGTCGGTCTGGACCCTCCTAAGATGGGCCATTCAGCCCATCTAAATCTGATTTTTTTTTTTTTTGCCCAATTTCAATTATTTTCGGCCCATTTCAAATTTTGTACATTTTTTTAGCTAAAATTACTAAAAAAACTTATCTTGAAAAATACAATGATAAAAAAAAACTAATCTATATAAAAAAATAATAATACAAAAGTTATTACAAATTACAAACTACAAATTATAATCCAAAACTTAACAACTTTAAGTACTTAACATATAACGGGTAATTTATAAAGCTTTGAAAGACCAAAATATTAGAACAAGGTTGAAAGTTCACATCAACAAAACTGCATTCCAAAGCTTTAATCCCAATTGACTGCATAGTATGGAAATTTCTAGAAATCTTCAACTCAGGACTAGGCCATATTTCTGTCTGAAATTAAGACACTGCAGTATATCAAGTAGGGCTACGACAAAAAAAGAAATGATTTTTTACCATACAACTAGGGGTGTTTTTTTATATATAATAAGATTTTTTGTAATTTATCTTCACTAATTTTTTAGACCAAAATGATAAATTAGCTAGAAGCAAGATATGAACCCAAAACACACCCCCCTCTCTTTTTATTAATCTTTAATTTGCATAATTTCTTGTAAAATACCACATGAAGATCAGGACATAATTTTATAGCCTAGTTTACCAACAATCTTCTCACCTCTTTAGTTTTTAATCATCATTGAGTGTAGGGCCAGTAGGCATTGAATTTGATCCATCCACAGAATCAGCAAAGTTCGAGTTCCCAACAAGTTCTATCCATAAAAATTTAAAACAAAACAAATTAAATAAATTTACATAACATATAAGATAAAACAAAATAAACCATAAAAGATATCAAAGGTGCTTCTCAAATTCCTCCACTTCATCCATTAAAGTCCTAAGGCTTATTGGAGTAGAAGAAGAACGAAACCACTTTTGTGCACATATGAGACCCTCAACACTCATTGGATTTAAACTACTTCAGAAAAGGTCAAGTACACAACCCACAGTGCTAAATGTAGATTCAGAGGTCACAGTAGATACCGATATTGCAAGAACATCGCGTGCAACCTTTGAAAGTACGCGATATCTAACTGAATTCACCTTCCTCTAAATTAGAAGGTCAAAACTATCATCTTCATCCTCACATCTTTCAGCTAGATATCTATCAACATTTGACTTACTTTCCAAACTATCTTCTGACTGCAACTGTTGTTTAAATTCAGCCATCATTTTTGTCTTTCTACTAGCCACCTTGTCAGCTGAAGGAGCTAGATTTTCATGTTGGGAACTTGTGCGCTAAAGAGAATGCCCTTCTTCATTTTCCATGTATGTCTCATATATGCGGAAAAATACATTTTTCACCTTTCAACTGAAATCAATTTTTTTTTTTTTTTTGCATGATCATGTGCATACATTTTTCCCAACCCAAAATCAAGATATCGCATCTTGTAGCAAGGATCAAGAAGAACACCAACATAGAGCAACATATTTTAATTTTTCAAGTTCTCCCAATACTTGTCAAACCTTCTCTTCATATTTGTGGCCATTAATCTCACCAAGGGGTTTCGTTCTTCACACTCCATGTTAATGGCATCTTTAATAATAATCAACTTCGGGAAAAAAAACATTACAAGTTACATATTCACCCCCCGAGAATTTTAAAGTTGCATCATAAAATAATGCAAGGAACCTCACAAACAACTGTACCTTCGCCCAATTGGATGCATTGGGAGGCCCTAACTTCTTTGACTTTCTCGTATTCACCACATGGTCTACATTTTCATCATCGACATCGTCATCATCTCTAATACTACTAAGGAAGCACGGATCTTCTTCCTCCAACCGATCAAAAACCCTTTTAAATTTTAAAACCCTCTCCAACATAAGATAGGTGGAGTTCCACCTAGTCGGTACATCTAGGCAAACTTGGCTTTTTGATTAAATATATTCCAACCCTACACATTTATGAAATGTACTCCACTTTTGAAGGGAGGATTTAACATACTTCACAATACCCCTCACCTTCGCAATAGACTCCTCATATTGCGAAGCACCCCTCACGAACGATTAAGTTCAAAATGTGGGCACAACATCGAACATGCAAGAATTCATGTTCCAAGATCGTGTCTCTCCTATACTTTGTTTTTTTTTTTTCAAATAAAAAACAGCCTCATTATTAGAACTTGCATTATCAAGTATGAGTGCAAGTGCTTTTGGTCACCCCCAATCATGCAAACACATCTCTATGCCCTTACCAAGGGTATCACCCTTGTGATTTTCAACCAAATAAAAGGAAAGAATCCTCTTGTGTAACTTCCAATAATCATCAATAAAGTGTGCTGTAAGACACATATAGTTTAGGTTTTGCACGGATGTCCATGTATCCGTGGTGAGAGAAACTCGCTGCCCTCGAAAAGCATTTCTCAACTTTTATTTTTCTTTTTAAAAAAATTAAAGTAATCATTGGCAACCGTCATACGCAATGGAATCCCTACCCACTTAGGGCAAACCACAAGCATAAACTTTCTGAAACCCTCCCCTTCAGCATGCCTAAAGGGCAACTCATCAAGAATAATCATCTCTGCTAAGGCTTGTCGGCAAGCTTCAACACTAAATGCAGTAGGCACAAGTCCCCCACTACCACTTCCACCTCCCTCCACCTTCCAACCTAAAGTCGTCTGAGATTTATCTGTCTTCTTAAGCAGACATTTCTTACATTGGTGCTCAATGTGATATTTCATGTTTTTCGTACCAATGGTCTTCGTATCACATGCATACGAAGCACCACAATAATTACATGCAGCCCTAAGTTTACTTGGATCACTTTTTGAAATTTTTGTAAAGTGATCCCAAACAAAAGACCTAACTCTACCTCTTTGTGACCCACCAACTGATTGATCACTTACATTGGATGGGGGTGGGGGTGGGGGTGGGGGCATGTTTGGTGTTGACTCTTGCACATCATTTGTAGAATACTCCATCTATAAAAAGGAGTAAGGACAAACAAGACAAAAAGACAAAAGAATTAGAAAACAAACATTAAAATATAGTGTTAAAGCCCTGTAAATTCACAGCAAGACCATAATGACTGGACACATTAATCTGGGATTTTTTATTTTTCTACAAATTAATGCATGTCAACTATATATATTATATATATAATATATATGAGTATATATATGTATGTATATACTATATATATATATGAGTATACCGTGTATATATATACTATAAAAAATTAAACTATCGTGTGTTTGTGTATGTATATATATATTTTGGACAATTTATTTTTGTAAACTTGGCTGTCACAGACTCACATCTAAAATCAAATAAATTGAAAATTACAAACTTTCATTGTGCTTCGAGTTCGAATAAAATACAACTACAAGTATACAACCACAAACTGAGTCACCACAATCGGCAATAAAAAGTTAAAAAACAAAATCAACACTCAAGCAATGTTGCAACACCATCAAAATTGAAAATAAAAACCAGAGAGAGTACCAAAATACGCGAGTAACACGATGGAGGGAGGCGTCTGACGATCTGAGGGGCTAGAGGAGGGGGGGATGCAACGGAGAGGGGCTAGGGTTTTCCCACTTCGCAAAATTGCCTTTCGGGGGGAGAGGGGGGCGAACTGAAGAACAGAGGAAGTGAGGGGGGGGGGGGCCCCAAAGGTCCAAAACTAATGTTGAAACGGCGCCGTTTAGATTGAAATTGGACCCAAAACCGGTCCGATCGGTTTTTCCGATCCAAACCGCCCGATTCTCACCCCTAATCGTAGATATAATTGGAATGAGATATGTGGGGGTACTTGTGGTTTATATATTTAAGTGTGATTGGTGGGATTTAAGCAATACTTGAAGGGAAAAATGCCATGATGAATATTTTCTGAGTATATACATCAAAAAAATGGTATGAAGATGATCATTTTATTTTGACTTCCCAAACGTCTCAAGTATTCTATTTAGACGATCATCAGTTAGGAAATCAATGGAAAATAGTATAAAAGTTTTCTCCTAGAAATATTTATGACGTTATCCCTGAGGCGGAGGGACAAGATAAAGAAGAAGATGATCCATCTACTCAAGAAGCATACCAAGAGAGTCAACCTGCCTTAAGCTTATTTGTGGATTTGAGCTAGTATGAGATGATCTCATTACATAGAGAAGATATTAAGGCTGAAATAGTTGAGGCGACAGTTGATCAAAGTGTTGAGTCATCTGAAGTATCTACAGATGATGAAAGCGAATCTATAGATGAAACTAATATAGATGATTGATCAGTTTTGTATTCATATTACATAGTATCTCGCAATTATGCCACCAAAGAGGAAGGAAGTTTGCATCTCATCTCCATCTATTCCTAACTCTCCGTCTGACTCACCATTAGAGACTGACTCTACGGAACAATGTAAATACTTAATACTCATTTTTTCAATTAAGATATATGATAATTGGTACAAGATAAATAACTAATATTATTTTATAGAGATAACAATATAATCTCTTTCCAGACGAGGTACTACTAGAGGCGTAACGTTGGAGAAATATTGTAAAGTAGGTAAGATTAAGGTTAACATTCCTGATGAATATACCGGAAGCGAGGAACAACAAGCAGCTTGGCTTGTTGTGCATGTGAGTGCTCTTACAAGAACTTATATGCACCTTTGGCTACAAGTTCATGGCATAAAATCTTACAAGATGTGAAAGAGCTTATAAAAAAAAGTTGTTTGGTACGTAATATTTAAATAATAAATTTATAAGAATATTATTTAATATTGTAAATAATAATATCTTTGTGTATATATTTTTTCAAAGATAATTTCGAACTAAATTTTGGTCGGAGAGAGGAGCCTAAGATTGTCGAATAATTGATGTGTAATGCATTCCACATGTATAAGGCGAGATGTCACGAGCATTACAAGAAGTACGAGAACAAGGAAGATGCACGCCAGCATCCTTTTCAGGATGTCCGACCTAAAGATTGGGAAAAACTTTGCGACATGTTTGAGAATCTATCATATAAGGTAAATTAAATGAATTCTTTATATTTCATATTTGTAATTTTCACTTACTAACTTTTACAAGTTCAATACAGAAGTGAAGTTCTATAAACAAAATGAATAGATAGAAGTTGAAGATTCATCATTATGTAGGCTCAAGATCTTTACATCGCCTCTTTCAGAAATTGGTAATGTACTTTTTTTATTCTATATAGTTTATTTTTAATATTGACTTTATATCTTAACAATGTCTCTTGTAGAGAAAGTCAGACACTAATTATGATCTGACAAAATTATATGATACACGTATCACATACTAATAGTAATGGAGAGTAGACTCATCCTGATGTTCATGAGAATTATGTAAGTATTATAATTTCTTTTAATTAAACATATTTAAATTATTGTGTCGATATTAATTTTATATGTTGTGTGCAGGATAAAATGGTTGCCCTTCGTGCTGAAGCTGCATCATATCAAAATTCCGCAACAAGTGATGCTGAAATTTTTACACAAATTATGGGTCAACGTTCAGGATATTTGAGAGGTTTGGGTCACTGTGTAAAGTCTTCAGGCTCTTCATCAACGTTAAGCACTACTGTCATTGCGTTAGAGAATGCAAATTCTAGGATTGAATAATAGATTGCAAAATAGCATGAGCTAGAGGCTCAATCGACAAAACAAACAGACATGAAGATGCGCATAAAACAACAAGAAGATCAACAAAGAGAGATGCAACTCCAAATGCAAGAACAACAATTCAGGCCACCAAGCAATTGATTTTCGTTAGAAGTGTTTTGCATATTGAACAATTATATATCATGTACTAATAATTTTATTAGTATTATTAGTATTTTATATATTTAGTTCTGACTTATTAGATTAGTTTTATTTATATTGAACAATTTGTAATGTATTTTTGAAATATAAATATCTATTTGGTTTTAAATTAGAATTGTCCATGAAAATAATAACCGTTTGAACTCTTATCAAACGTTCGAACATATATAAATTGGACACAACCGTTCGAACCTCACAAGTTAGAGTTCGAACGGTAAAAAAAGTTACGCCATGCTCGAACGCGTTCGAACAAGAAATTCACTATTTGCATTTGATCATCAATTTGTTTGTTCGAACGTTTCTTCATGTGTATTTGGTCAAACGGACTGGTATCGATCGACCGGCCATGAAATATTCGTTTGAACAAAAATATTGTTCGAACGTTATTTACGTCATTGGAACGACTTTTCCAGATGAATTTAAATCATCCCAGAAAAAAAAAATCCGTTTGAACGTGATCGAACAGTCCAGCTTAATTTCATCCCAAAATATATTTTTTGGGACGAAGTTGTTATTTTCATCCCAAAATACCTTTTGGGATAGTTTTATTGGGACGACCTTCGGACATTTTTTTTTCATCCCAGACTATATTTTGGGACGAGATTCCAGTTTTTTGGGACGAAACTTTTTGTTCCAAAAAACCTTATTTGTTGTAATGTCTATAGTGTATTTGAAATTTTTTATTTTTTTTATTATTTGCTTTTAAGTATTTTTTTAACATTGTTAATCATAAAGAAAAAATTAAAAAAATATACAATCTAATAGTCACTTCTTTAACCATTAAATAAAAAAAATAAAAGTAGTACTAGTATTGGTCAACCTGAGTGGAAAGTTCAAAGGAGATGCAGCATCAACTATCGGGTATGGAATGCATTGCTTACAAGCACGTATGTACATAATTTCCATGGTGGCTTCCATCCACTTTAGAACTTTTTAACTAAAACACAAATAATCATGTACACTATTAGACCCGTCGAGTGTGTTGGACAATCAAATGACTTAACTCGTTTGGACAGTGAAATGAAATGAGATAATTTTATATGAGTTAAATAAAATATTATTGTTTTAAGATTTTAAAAAATTAAATTATTGATGATATTTTATAGGAAAATGCTAGAGCTCCCGCTGGGGGCTCCCGCTAGGAGCTCCCGCTGGAGCTCTAGTGTATTTTTTTATGTGTATTTTTTAATTTTTTTTTTATGTAGATGTTTTTAATAATTTTAAATATTTTTAAAAAATAAAACAATTTATAATATTATTAAATAATACTTACTTAATCACGAAGTAAAATATAAAATATTTTTATATGATTTTTTATTTTACTTCGTGATTAAGGAAGTATTTTTTAATATTTTTTTTTTACTTCTTGATTAAGAAAGTGTTTTTAATAATGTTCTAAATTTATTTTATTTTTTAAAAAATATTAAAAAATATTAAAAAAAATTATATAAAAAACAACTTAAAAAAAACACATACAAAAATACACTACAGCCCCAGCGGGAGCCCCCAGCGGGGGCTGTAGCACGATCCTATTTTATATGGGAGTTTAGATAAATTATAATGATGAGATGAGATGAGATGAGATGGATTGAGAATGATTCTGTATCAAAACCGAGCCTTAAAATTAACACGAAGTCATTTGAGTCTTTTTTTTTTCTAAGTATTTTTTTTTTTAATTTTCTTAAATAATTATTATCATACACGTTTATCAATCTTACATAATATTAACATATGAGTCTCCTCAATTTGTCTACTTGGTGTGCCTTTAGTGCAAATTGTACATTTTTATTTTTTTGCTTTTTATTTCAAACATTTTTTAAATATGTTTAAACATTTAAAAAAAAATACCAATATACTAATAGTACTCACTTCCAAAAAAAAAAAAAGAAAATTCATTGTATGAGCGGTTAAAATGAATGGACAAATTGAGGAGGTATAATAGTTGATGGCTTCCAAACTATTACTCTCAAGTGTAGAAGTGGACTAGTTGTAATATGAGGCAGCTCCCAAGGTCATCTCCACAAGGACAAGAGGATTTCCAGCCAATTGATTATATGAAATTGTGAGGATTCAGATTTGAAAAGAATTTGGATGATTTATCAAGTGGGAAAGAGTTTTGTATGAAAATAAGAAAATAAACCAAGAAATGTTATATTCACAAAGAAGGATCTGTTGCCATTGATATGTATGGTTGATTTTTAGAGTGCCTTGGTTCTGAAATTTTTGGAAAGGATATGGACTAAACCAGAGTAATTCAAATCTCAAGAAAATAAATTAATCGACTTATGACAAACAACTGAAATTTTAACTTCACCTTATTGTAAACAGAGAATTAAATGGACACTAAAGTAATTACAGATTTTGTAGAAACAATTTGACAAACATTGTGTTGCGGTTTTAGAACTTCTTTTCACTCCACATATTACCAAGATTTCTGGGTACTACTCTTCTTTTATTAATCCAATCAATGTATTAACAAAATGGAATTTGAAGAACATAAACTCAGAGATCATGTACCAAGGCTTTAAAAGAATTTATCACTAATCATCAACCAATTTTTTACTTTATCACTTGGCTGAGAGACACCTTGATTGATTCAAGGTTCTGCTGCACCTAGTGTCAACAATAGAACAAGAATAAGAACGAGAGAATCCAACAGAAACCCATTCACAGAAATATGATTTCAAATATAGTGAAGTAAATAAATCGAGATCTATAGAAATCCATCCAACATAAGGAGCAAAGGAAGGCAACCCAGGCTACAGATTTAGCCTAAGTTTACCATCATCAACATCAAATCTCAACAAAACGAAAAACCCTAGAAACTTTCAAAAACTTCTGGAATATAAAATCAGGGAAATAAATTGTATGCTAACTGACGACCTCTCTCTAGCATTTCTCCTCCTCTTTATACCCATTTCCAGTTCCTATTTCTCTCTCTGTGCCACTGATTCTCCTTTCTCTGTGCTTCCGTAACCGTTTTCTTTTTTCCTTTCTCTTTCTCTCTTCTCTTCTGCTTTTTGTAACCTTCTATCTAGAATCTTCTCTTCTTCCCCTATTAGCAGGCGTGGGCCTCAATCTTCCATTCCTATGTTATGAATCATGTAAGCCTTATTGCAGACGTGGGCCTCAACCTACAATACACACATGAGAATTAAGACCGTGTAAGTCTAAGTTAAGTAAAACTAAGCTCAAGTCTATTTTTACTGTGTAATCAATCTTTACATGTCAACAACCCAACTGTTATGCATTGTTTATTAAATACTCTTTTTGCAAATAAGAGTACTTAACACAACATTATTTCCCTTTTATCACACCCCCAACTGACTTTTTGCTAGTCTCTAGCAAATAAAGTGAATGAAATCA